>NC_052033.1:1108584-1478113 GCF_015832195.1 Motacilla alba alba
AGAGAAAACCTTTAATGTTGCCTCATTTCAACTCCTTATCCTCAATTTTAAACGGTTTAGGTTAGAGCCTGGAGCTCAGACGAATAGGTGTGATCTGGATTATGCTGTCTAGAGTAAATTCTAAGAAGAATTTTGCCAGTTGGGTTTAGTTAACCATTGGAACACCTCTCACACAATAGTCTTGTCCCTTGAAATTTCCTAAAATACTGCCATTTCAGAACCAGAAATACTGGACTGTGCAGATAACATTGGATGAAGTCAAATGGCTCTGTTTATGCAGAAGTCAGACCAGATGATCATAACTTACCTCTCTCCACACATTATTTGTGAATAAATCTTGGAATCCACCCACTCCCATGACATGCTGCAGTCAAAGCAAGATACATAAATTCTACAGCTGTAGCAGAAATAAGAGGCAGCTTATCTGTATGTTCCCTGACTATTCTATTGAAATATGTGTCTCACCATCTGGCAGTGTTCATCCTAGATCCATAGTAACCACATGGAAATGAGGTGCTCACAATGTCTTCTGCTGAGGAAAACGGCTCGATACCATCTCTGTCTTCCTTTGCTGGAGCAGCACTGCTCCATTCCTTTTGATCTCATTGGCTCAGCTGGAGCATTTTGGCTCTTCCCAATAAGTCCCAGCAGCCATGAATGGCTGTCATACCTCCTGCCCTATTCATTCATTTTTCCCCTTTTGCCAAAGAAATCCTGGCCTGAGAGTTCATGATTTGGGAAGGGAAAAGGCTGAGCTCATTTTACTGGCAAGGACAGCTCAGTGAACTCCTTGCAGTTTATAGTGTCTGCAGTCACTGCCACTTTCCTCTTAGCAGGGCTGTGGTGGTGTTTGATTCTGGTGGCAATTAATGGGAAATGGATTGCAGTTGCTGACAGGCATGAACATGGGTACATCTGTGCATGTGGTCATTGCAAGCTCTTGCTCTGTGTCCAGGACATAGGTTTTGTATGGATAAACGTCTCTTGTTCCCTCTTTCTGAGCAAGGACTGTCTGACCTTAGGAGCAAGGTGGGAAGGATTAGGTGTTTATACAATAAAACTAACCAGAGCTCTGCACAAGTGCTCCTTTGTGTCCCTGAGACAGGCTCCTTTTTTCACACACAGTTCTTATTCGTCTTGGAGGTTTGTTATGCTGATAAACTTGGCTTGTGATGACTATTTATAGCGAAAGCAGAGAGCTGCTATGTTTTGGAAAATCCTCCAGTGCTCCTGAAGTTCCCTTGCTGGTTTGTGTTGAGGGGATATTCTTGGCTCTGGCTTTCACCAGCCAGTGTGAGCATTAGCAGTCAGCAACAATGCCTGCAAGAAGCCTTTGGGCTCATTTTTCTTGGCAGTGGTTTTTCTTTGGTGGTTTTCTTTTTTTTTTTTCCATTAGCTCAGCTTTGAAGCTATTGGGGGTAAAGTCACAGAGCAGCTGGAGGAGGGAAGGAAGACTCTACGTGCAGGAAATGTTAATGAGTTGATACAAATGAGAGGGAGCAGGAGGTGTGGAGGGGAGACAGCCCCACATCCCTGAACTTGTATCCTGTGCCTGGGACCTGCATCAGGGATGTCACACACCTCCGAGAAAAAATTTTAACACCTCTGACTACAAGAGGGAATAAGAGATTCTGAGTCTGTATTAAAAACTAAAATAGGGAGAGAAGGGAAACCAGGACAAGCTGTGGTGTCCGTTGATTTTCAGTTCTTTCCTAAAGACAACATGAGTTACTTTTTTATAGTCTCTTATATTGAACTTTTGACCATCCTGATTTAACACATTTTCAGGGTGGAAATGTGAAACAGGCTATTATCTGGCAGGTCACACTGTCAAATTATCTTTTTCTACTTGAATGAAAAGTATTCAAGAATAGCTCTTACCCTTTAGTTCCATGTCTGGCCTAAAAATGAATGCACTTTGCAGCGTAGGCAGACTTTGATCCCCATAGGCTCATCACTGCTGCTTGTACTTTCCTGACAAGAGGCACAAAGGAATTTCTCTTCTGCTCTGTGGGATGCAGGAGCAAGATATTATCCCACCTTTATAGGAGCAGGATTGATACACAGGGTAAGGGGAGAATAGGAAGGGACTACATGGCTCATATTTTATCACAGCCTTGTTTGAACCCACAGTTAGACAAAGGGCAGTTGCAGGTGCATCATCAATCCTGAACAATTTCTTGATGGAGACTGAAGACTTTGAGCAGAGAAAAAGGGGGCTATCTGGAATGCATTATAGCATTTTGTGGGAACACTCATGTTTTAACAAATAAGGGAGCAGCTGGTGTGATATGCCCTTCCTGGGAGCTGTGTATGTGGTACTGACTCATTGTTCTCCTACACTTCAGGCACTGAGCAGATGTTTTCCCATGGGACAGCTGACATCATCCTTGAGGCCTGCACTGACTTTTGGGATGGTACCGATATCTACCCCCTCTCTGGCTCTGACAGGTGGGCATCTTTCTCATTTGGGGCATTCAGGAGCTGCAGATAAAATGTGGAGGGAACCTGGTCAGTCTGTTGAAATTCTTTTTGTGATGCTTGTTAAGCTTTTTAAGAGCTTTAAGTAGTGTATGAACATGAGCCATCTCTGCTTGTAATTAATTGTTACCATAGTATGTAAGAGATTAGATAGCAACAAGCATTCAGTAGGACTGGAAGAGCAAGCCACTTCTTTCTGTATCTGTTGGGATATTGTCCTCTTGTAAGTTGATTCTGACTGTACTGTGTAGTAAGACTGAATTATAATTAGGCCATGCTTGTGGCAGAGGATTTTTTGTTGCTTTTCAAGAAAAATGTGTTGTCTTACATAAAATACAAAATGATCAATTGTGCCTGAACCAGTCCACACAATGCATCACCCTTGGAGTCCTGCTGCAATAACTGACAGCGTGTGCTGCATTTTCATCTACAGGCTGAATTGCTGTTCCTATTGGCACAGCAGACCAGTAATGATTAGTTTCACTGACTTTTCACATTGTTCTTCTAAATCTGCTTATCCTCAGGTGTGAAAAAACTGGCACTTATCCTTTTTGGAATATTGATCATGTTACAAGCAAATTAAAAATCTGATGTATAGTCTAATTTGTTACCTTTGTGAATTCGGCTTAGAGAAGGAACTTTACCTTATTTCAGTGACTGAATATTGACTAAATACAGCTCCTGGGACCCAGACTCTGAAAGGGGACAGGAGAAAAGTCTGCTCCTGCAACTATCTCTGCCATAGATCCTGTTGTCAGAGTTGTCAGTTCCCTCTTTGGTGTTTATCTCCCTACAGATAAATTATGTCTGATGAATTAAGCTTCTGCTGTTATGCATTGAACTTTCTTGGAGTAATCTGGCAGCCATATAGAGCATATTATATTAATAAGTGTATTTGAAGAGCTCTGTGTCCATACCCATCAATCTGATGAGCAAACAGAAACATTCACCACTGCCCCTGTTGGAATATGTGTTCTTGTTGCCCTGCAGTGGCTGCAGCTTGGAGAATGCAGAAGCAGTAGGGAAAGGCTTCTTCAGACTTTCTAACCACTCTTTATGGAAGACATTTTTCCAAATACATGGAACTACAGCATTTCAGTATTGTCAGAAATGTGGCACATTTTTGCTAACTTTGCCTGTTTTTTCCCTCTTCCACATAGGAAGAAGGTGCTGGATTTCTACCAGCGAGCCTGCCTGTCAGGATACTGCTCTGCCTTCGCATACAAGCCGATGCACTGTGCCCTGTCCTCCCAGCTCAACGGCAAGTGCATCGAGCTGGTGCAGGTGCCGGGGCAGAGCGCGATCTTCACGTGCTGCGACCTCCCCGGGACCACTCCCATCAAACAGAGCAGTCGCAGGAATAGCTGGAGCTCAGATGGTATGTGTGTCTGCAGTCCTGGCTGCAGCCAGGTCTGCTGCTGGCCCAGGGGCTGGATCTGATCAGTCTAGAGCTCTAAGAACATTGTTATTCAGAGTAGCAGATGGAAATTTGGAAGGAAGAGTTTCTGAAGTAGATGCATTTGCAGAGGAAGTTATGATGTGGCAGCTGATAGGGGTATTTCTAGTTAAGTTATTGAAGCTTACAGAGAAATTCTCCTTGTGGGAAGTCTGTTTCTAAAGAAGGCTACAGAGAGTCAAGACTTCCGGGTATTTCATTACTTGTTTTGCTATTTGTCTGATTTTATGGAAATCACATGTGATGGGCTTTTCAAAGGATTGAAATGTATAGTGCTGTGCAGCTATTATTCCTCGATAGATTTTGTTGCTGTACTGAAGGAACTGATTCCCACTAGATGAACATGACATGTACATGTCCTTCAGAACAGCAATGGAAACTGAGAAGGAAGCACATACCACTACATAAATCCAGGAGGCTCTTTTGGAAAACCAGTCTTAACCTCTTTCTGCCTTGGTCTCCCATTCTGTAAAATGTGACTAGTGGGGTTTCCAACAGCTAGGAACAGTTGTGACTGTTTTCAGAATACTTTAGAGTTCCACCTGTGGCAAGCCTTGCAACTGTGTGAAGTGTTTTATTATTTTGTTCTTCATGCTGCATCCAGCCCCCATTCACCACAGACTGATGTGGTGATGGTGAAGGAACCTTGTCAAAGAGCCTTCGCAGGCTTTTTGGAAGTGTTTGCAGGGAACATGATTCAGTTCCTTTGCATCAGCCCCTTGTGCTCTGATGCCACTGTGCCTCAGCTAGACTTACCATGTTGTTTAGGCACAGTAGGATGTGTTTAAAATGCACATGTGAACATTATGAAGCACACATCCTTGGCCTTTCTACCCAAATTCCTTGTAACTGATCCCTGCCTTCTGTTTTATCTTTTTCCTTTTCATGCTTGCTGTTTCCCACTTGTGTTCTTGGTCTCCTGTGTGGGGATGTCCTGAAACCACTTCTGTGACTGGGTATGCTGGGACAAATGGATGTCTCTTCATCTTTCCTCCTGTGTTTGTGTTCCTGCACATTTCTGTGTCTGGATACTGTGTCCTTGGGTGTCACCTTGGTGGCCTCCCCACCGTGTGTCCTTTGTCTGATGCCCACGTGGCCCCCGTGTCTCAATGGGATTGCGTGTTGTTTGCATGCCTGAAGAAGGGATTGGGGAAGTGATGGAGAAGGAAGACTGTATCCAGGCTCTGAGTGGACAGATCTTCATGGGAATGGTCTCATCTCAGTATCAGGCCCGCCTTGACATTGTCCGCCTCATTGATGGATTGGTCAATGCCTGCATTCGTTTTGTCTACTTCTCCCTGGAAGATGAGCTCAAAAGCAAGGTAAGCTGTCTTTGCTGAACCCCCGACCTTGCATGGCCCCTGGTTGTCTGACTGGAGAGTTCAGCTCCAGTGCAATCTAAGGTTAATCTGATTCAGCCCACTAATGAGTCCAGAAGGTACCTCCGCTCCAGTATGGCATCAGTGTGCAATGCTCTGGCCTGAGCAGCCACTCTAAAACTCTTTGTCTGCTCACGCACAGGTGTTCGCTGAGAAAATGGGTCTGGAGACTGGCTGGAATTGCCACATATCCTTAACACCCAATGGTGATGTGCCTGGCTCAGAGATCCCCCCATCCAGCCCCAGCCATGCTGGCTCCCTGCACGATGATCTCCATCAGGGTGAGAACTGTGCCTTGGCCACTCTGAATGCCATGTGTTTCCTGGGTGGTTCTTTTAAACCCATTCATAGGTTCCTGTGTCCACACCAGACACTTGATCTGTCAGAGCTTTGAGCACAAAACTGGATGGGCCTCAGGTGCATGTGTGTAAGCAACATCACTTTACATTTATAGCCTTTCTACCCAGCCAATACCAAGTTTTTGGAAACAGACATCCTTCTATGCTCCAGCTGCCATGAATTTATGCGTTCATGAGTGTTTCTGGTTCTTGCTGGGGCCCTGGTCAAACCACTGAAGGTGACTTGCCTGTCCATTACTCTTTTTTTTTCTTACTTCAGCTGGGGTTTCTTTATTCTCTTCCCCTAGAAGGACAGCAGAACAGATAAAGTATCATGTCTCAAAAGAGCAGAGACTAGGCTCACATATCTACCTCTGAACAGATTAGTCATCTAAAAATACTGCATTTTATATGACTGAGTGGGAGATCTAAGAGTTGCTAACCCAGAAAATCAGACTTCACGTTTCCTGGCTGCTGCAGTGCCACGTGCATGTCCCATGTGGGTGGCACAGGGGTGGCAGAGGCAGGTTTGTGATTGTTTGTGCTGCTTCTCTCTGCTCCAGTTTCCCGAGATGATGTGGAGGGGCTTCTGCTGATGGAAGAGGAAGGGCACTCGGATCTCATCAGCTTCCAGCCAACAGACAGTGATATCCCCAGCTTCCTGGAGGACTGCAACAGGGTGAGGGCCCCTCTCCCTGTACACCACCTACTGTTGTCATAGGCAGAAGTGTCACCTCAGTACTCCCAGAGGAAAGTCCTTTTCAAAGGAGATTGGTTTCCATTGGGACCCCTGATGTCTCTCACCCTCTTCCAGCTTGGTATCTAGAGCCTGAGATATTTGGGATTCTCTCAGTTAGTTACTTTTGCTGAACAGTTCTTTGCTTAGGAGTTTAGGAGTGGAGGTTACCAAACAGGGGGTAACCTTGAGAGCTGCATCTCAGTTCCTCTGGGTTCATGGGCTGGGCAGGGAGTGGGAACATCCCCACTTTCCATGCAGACAGAAGAAACACTCTCTCCTCCAGCTGTGAGCCACAGTCTGGTGGCTGCCCAGTGGTTGGAGCGTGAGACAAGCCCTTCCTGCTTCAGAAAGACCTCACATGTGCTCAGCAGAGATTACAGGAATATCAGATATAGATTTAAAAAAATCTTTTAGGCCTGGTTTTAGAAGGTAAGAACCCTTCTTGCCTTGCTTGTGGTTGATGTGGCTGCAATTGAAATAGATCCAGGTGCTAGAAGACAGCAGATGTGTCTGACTAGATTCTCCACACAGGCAAAAAGTCCTCAGGAATCCTTGAGCACAGGTTTATCACACTGACCTTACAAGCCCTGAGGGCAAGCGCAGGCAGCTTGACAGGTCAGTGTAGAACTTTCTCAGAAAACTTTAGGCAGTGCCTTGGGAAAGCCAGTTCTATCTGCTGGAACATGAATTTGTATCTGATCTTGAAGTTGCATAATTCTAGGAATCATCATTCTCATTTCAGCAGTTCCCTCTGAAATGCCTCTCTCTCACACCCCCTGCCTAATCTGTTCTTTCTCTTTTTCAGGCCAAACTCCCCCGGGGGATCCACCAGGTGAGACCTCACCTCCAGAACATTGACAACGTGCCTTTGCTGGTGCCCCTGTTCACAGACTGCACCCCAGAGAGTAAGTGGCCTTTCCTACTCCTGTCCATGAATTCCTTTTCCAGCTCCTTGGTCTGGCTCATCCAAGTGTGGACATGGGTGAAGGGAAGGGGATACCTTCCAGTAATTTAGAAGGACTTACTGATATTAATTACTCTCTGTTGCTGCGTGTGGGGAGCCAGGTGTTACCTGAATTTTAATGCAGCTGTTGTCCAGCTGCTGAATTGGGCTGAGAACCACTCCTTTCAGTTTGCATTCATAGGAGACACAAAAGCAAACATCCAAAATGTTACTGCCTTTCGTTAAATAAGTGTTATCAGTGTACCGGGAGACTTTGATCTCTGCTCACAAGTCTTCTGTAACTTGGAGTCACTTCCCAGAATGATGTTCCCCTGGCAGTTGCTGTTAACACCTTCTGCTGCTTTGCAGTTTTTGATTGCAGCAAACAGAAAGGACAAAATTTCTCTCTCTGTAAGGTATTACTTAAAGAAAGGGGCTGAGTGCTCAACTGGCAAATAACTGCCAAATCTCCAGTAAGTGTGGAGCATCATTATGATTTGCCATTTCAGTACCTCTGGTCACAGTTTCCAGTATGTCAGTCACAGTCCAGTCTGCCTTCACACTTAGTGCCCAAATTTCCTCTGACAGAAGTGGCCCACTTGACCCAATCCCTCGCTGTGCTGCAGGTCTTTGTGCACCAGGCATTTAGTGAAGGTGTTCACAAGGGAGCCTGCAGAAGGGAGGCTTGGGGTTTTTTTGCCTGGAGCATTCTGGAAAGTCCATGTATACACAGAGCACTGCGTGGAGTTACAGAACTAAAATCAGATCAAACAGCAGCTTTGACTTAGAGGCCCCAGGGATGTCAGTAAACATATTGATTAAGATGGGTGGGAGTAGGGGCTGGCTCTGAGTATGGCTAAATGTGGCACTGCTTTTGGAGTGGTTTGTTACATTCCCTCCCTTCCCTTAGACTGACAACAACACTAATGATGTGCTGCTGAGTTTGAAACACTGTATTTATTCTCAGTTTTAATTATTTGGGTTTATTTCATTTCTGCTGCTTTCTAACAAGAGCATTTGATGTTGAAGCTGTTTTATGCACCAGGCTATGCCTACATCTCTGGTCTGAAAGAGGTGTGCTGGAGATGCAAATCTCTGGGTCATATTTCTTTGAACCACAGATAATTCGTGCAGTGGCAGATAGATAGAGTACCTGATCTGCAGTTAATTAACTATCTAATATTGTGCTTTGACTGTGGATCTCAATATACACAAGTGGTGAGTATCAGATGGGGCAGTTTTAAAGGATCTGTTTGTTATCCAGATTGGAAAGAGTGTGAAACACTGCATTTTTGTGTGCATAATGACATAACACACTATTGCTCCTTCTGTCCCTCTGCAGCCATGTGTGAGATGATCAAGATCATGCAGGAGTATGGGGAGGTGACCTGCTGTCTAGGAAGCTCTGCCAACCTTCGGAACAGTTGCCTCTTCCTGCAGAGTGATATCAGGTGGGGCAGGGTCTATTACTCCTCCAGCTGCCTTTGCCTCCATCTTAGGAAGTACCCAGCTGTGGGTGCCACCAGACCTGTGGGTTGTGCAGGGAGGTGCTCACAATTGCTCTGTCTGTTTTGTCTACAAGAGGGAGATTTGGGGGGATTGGATGGGGATGTCTGTTTAAGGCCCTTGACACACACAGAAGTATTTCCATGTCTGAAAGGAAGATTGTCTCTTACATGCTGGACTGTTGTGCCCCAACTGCCATTACAGATGCTTCCCATTGGGTGAAAGAGTGAAAGTACCCCATGGATCAGCCAATTTGTTGACTTTGTGCCACAAACCCAAATATGTTCATTATTTCTCTGTGAATAACTGAAACTCTAGGGAGATTGATCCTACTTTCATGTTATAGCTCAGGCTTCTCTACCTGAGCAAGGTATACAGAGCATGGCACAGCACAGAGTGACCTTCCAAGCTGGACTGCAGTCAGACAGTTTCCTTTCTGGGATGAGGCCTTTCACTAACACTCCTGTGTTGTCCTTGCAGTATAGCCCTGGACCCTCTCTACCCATCCCGCTGCTCCTGGGAGACCTTTGGCTATGCCACCAGCACTACCCTGAGCAATGGCTCTGAGGAGCTCACCCCGCTGCAGCTCTCAGGGCAGCTCAACAGCCTGCCCTGCTCCATGTCCTTCCGCCAAGAAGAGAGCACCAGCATCATCAGACTCATAGAGCAGGTGAGCTAAGCAATCCCCAGAGCCAGGAGCTCACAGTAGCATTCTGCTTGAGGTGCCCAGAGTGCTGCCAGCAGGAGCTTTGCTTGTGTCTCCTGTGTCGCAGTTGGACACAAAATGAACGACACACACAAGCTGGAATGTCCAAGGTAAAAAGAGCGTGGTTAATTTCCAAACTCCAATATTTACAGACTTTCAAAAGTGACCATGGATTGGAGGATGACATTGCCACCTCTCTAGCCACACTTGTCAAACCAACAGTCCATCAAATTTCTCCTCCTCCAGAAATGAATGCAAAACAATCATTATTTACATGAAAAGTGTGTGAGAAACTCCATTACAAAAATGTAAACATCAGAAGGCTTAGAAGAACTTAAAAGAACAGGGTGGCACTCCTGGCCTTTGTCCAGGAAGCACAAGAGGGAGAATCTTCCTGCCTGGCCCTCCTGGTCCAAGGTGCAGAGAATGCATGGTTCCTTGTGACAACAGAACATGAATATTGTTCATCTGGATGAAGTATAATCTTGCAGAAATCCCTAGCCAGGCAACAATGCAGTGTTAAGGAGAAGTGAAACCCCAGAAAAGCTAGGAGTTTAAAACAAACTTACCCCTTGGCTAAATCCTACCTTTCCTTCAAAACCTCTCCATGTAGGCAAGAGACCTTCCCTTTTTGCTTTAAATGTGTCCAGATCCTCTCCCCTCCCACTTCCCCTGCAGGCTTCATGTTCTGTCCCTGCCTGCCAGTCACTGCTCTTGGCTGGCAGCTGCTCCCAGCAGGGCTCTGAGGGTTTGTGCTTCCTTCCAGGCCAGGCATGCAACGTACGGGATCCGCAAGTGTTTCCTGTTCCTGCTGCAGTGCCAGCTGACCTTGGTTGTCATTCAGGTGAGTCCTGGCCTGGCTGGGAACAGTGTTTAGCTCAGAGGACAGGAGGGCTAACATGGATATAGGTGGCTGCAGTGGCACAGCCTCGAGGGAGGAATGTGGCCTTCAGTCAGGTTTACACAGTGTGTTTGGGGAAGTTACAGATGGAGACTTGGTGATCTCAGCCTGTGCTGCCCCTTCTCCCTCATCCTCATACATTTACTTTCAAATCCTTTTTCCCTGGAGAAAAGCATCCCCTGCAGCTCCTGCCACAGGAACATATGGAGGGGCTGTGCAGTGGCAGCCAGTTACCAGTTCATCCCAGCGTTTCAGGGAAGGCAGCAGCATTTTGGGTAGCAAGTCCATCCTAGCACTGCTCATGCTCTTCACTCTGGGTTGTTTCTGTCCAGTTCCTCTCCTGCCTGGTGCAGCTGCCCCCCATCCTCAGTACCACAGACATCGTGTGGCTCTCCTGTTTCTGCTACCCTCTGCTCAGGTGAGTCTGTCAGGGTGGAATCTCCTCCCACTCCCCACAGGATGCACAGAGCACTCTCTCAGCCTCACTGTGTCCATGCTGAAAGAAAGCTGACTTCACCCACAGCATGCTAAGAAGGCTGCAAAGATTATTCCAAGCACCTGCTTTGACAAAGTGCTTGGAAACATTGACAGGAGCATTTGTGTGCTGCTGTGTTAACCCCTGCCTTAAGAGATGGAAAGTCTGGGGTGTCAGGTAGAGGCCAAGGTACCACAGGTGGTTTTTTTTCTTCTTTATACATTTGGAGGTCATTTCTCTGTCTGCACCTGCCATGAATAACACCTTTTACAGCATATGTAAAGATAAGTGCCAATCAGAGTGCTTCAAGCAGTCTGAGTAGGTTATTTGGGTTCAAATGTTAGTTAAAAGCACAATAGCTCTGGTGCCTGAACACAATACTGAGACACTTAACTTACCTTTCTCCAGTATCTCGCTCCTGGGCAAGCCTCCCCACAGCTCCATCATGACCATGGCAACAGGAAAAAACTTGACTTCCATTCCCAAGAAGGTAGGTGGCCCCTCAGATTTAAATTGTCCACACATTTTTCTCTTCAGTTTTGTCCCAGTGTTGGTGCATAGCTGAGGCCCTGTGCCTTCCTAGCTTGCTCAGTAAATTGATCCATGGCATGAGCCAGGGAGGGAATCCTCTATTCCAGCTTGCCCAGAGGGCAGATCCTCAGTGCAGTATCTCATCTGTACTACAGCTTGTATTTTGCAGCCACTGATTCTCTGATGGTCCATGGGGAGGAGGTGGTACCAATGACATGCCCATGTCATCCTCCTTCCTTTCCCTTTTTCACAGACTCAGCACTACTTCCTGCTCTGCTTCCTGCTGAAATTCAGCCTGACCATCTGCTCCTGCCTCATCTGCTTCGGGTTCACCCTGCATGAGTCCTGCAAAGGGGTGAACACGACCAGCCTCAACCTCACAGCCTGCTCCTCCATCATGCTGCACAGGTGAGGAACTGGGCCTGGCACACACATCCCCACTGCTCCTGCCCTTTCCAAGGAGGACTGATTCCAATCCTCTAACAAGCTTCAGCCTCTCCCATGACCCACCAGGGCTGTAGCCTTGACAGCTACATCATTGCCCACTGTCACCTCCTTGTACCAGGACAGCCTGAGCTCACACAGGTTCCTCAGCTGTTAAAAGAGGACATGGCCCTGGTGGGAGCAGGTCAGTTAAGTGCCCACTGTTGACTTTCCTGTGTCCTCTCATTCACTAGCAATGCTTATGGTGCTCCTGACTGGTTTGGGACATTTTCCAATGCTCTCCTGGTAGCCCAGAAGCTCACAGCTGGCCTGATTGTTTTACACACAGGTAAGTCCCTGTTCCCAGAACCCCATTCCCTGCTCTGGGGGAAAGCTTGCATCCTCTGTCTCTTTCTTTGCCTCCTATGCCAGAGCAGAAACTCCCTGATAGAAGCAGACACTGCAGTGGCCTCACAGCACAGGCACAGATCCCCCTCTCTCACTAAACATTACCCTGGTAGATTAAAGACAGCACCCTCAAAACTGATTCTGCTTCCTATTAGTCTGGTGAAGTGCTGGTTCTGTCCAGTCTCACTAGAAGAGCGAAATTTCTTTTGCCTTCTTGAAAGTTAGTAGCAGCACGTGAAGCTCTCCAAAAATATTCCCTCCTTCAAAAATGTTTATATCCCTGCTATATAATAGCCTGCTGCTGTTCTGTGAAGTACCCCACTGCCTTCCCACAAAGGAGACTGTTGCAGCTGTGACTGTTTGAGAGCTGGAAGCCTTTTCAAACCCTCTGGAGGGGTGTAGAGCCAGCTCCTGGCTGACCCTCATCATCTGCACCCATTGCCTGGCAGGGTGGGTCCAGCTGCTCTCTGACATTGCTGAAGGGTCTCAGTTCCCTGTCCCTTATGTCCCATGGTGCTGGGCAGAGCACTGTGTGTTGACATGTGCAGGTGTCCAGTCCAACAGAAATGCTTCCTGATTTGATCTCTGTCTTTGGAGAGAGTGGGTTGCTGTGCTTTTGTATCCTTCGGACCCCCGAGGCAAGGCAGGGGTTCTTTGCCTGACAGCTGTTTGGAAGGGCCCAAGGGAAAGCTGAGCAAATGTTCAGTCGTGTACAGACAGCCCTGGGTCTCTGGCCAAATCTCTTTCTGGGCTGGAGCTTTCCTCTGTTGCAGCCCTGGAACAAGGGCACACCCACCCCTGTCCCACTCCCCAGACCTGGGCCTTTGCCTGCTCTGTTTTAGCTCCCAGGCTGTGAACCAGGCTCACAGTGAATAATTGTGTGCTGTACAACCACTGCACCGCCCCACCTGCATTCCAGGCACTTGGAAGTGCTGTGAGGAGCCTGGTCTGAAAGAGCCCCAAATGGTAGGCTGGTTCCAGGGACATGAACCCCATATCCCTTAGAAGTAACAGGTGTTGATGTACCTTGTAAAGTGCTGTATCTGTGTGTGATGCTGAATAATCCCCTTTTCTCTGCAGTGTTCATATCCATCACCCACGTGCATCGCACCAAGCCCCTGTGGAAGAAGAGCCCCCTCTCCAACCGTTGGTGGACGCTCACTGTGGCTGTTGTGTGAGTACCCACAGCCCTGGGAAGGTGCTCCAGGATGCTGGAGCAAGGAAGGCCCCAGGCCCACTCCAGCACCAGTTTCTTGGTGCTGAGGGAGAATCAAGTGCATGGCGCTTGATCTCCACTGCTGAACTGCTGAAGGGTCTCTGGTGTGAGCATTTCATCTGGGCCTGAACCATGATCTGCAGATCCTGGGAAGCTCATCAGGTCTGCTGAGATTTGCTGTGTCTGTTCTTAATCTTAGAGTGCTGGGGCAAGTGGCACAGACTGTGCTGGACCTGAAACTCTGGGAAAACCTCAATTCTTCTTTGACCTTTAACCACGTCTCCATCTCTCCGGTCGCATGGCTCCTGGGTTTTCTTTCCTTGGTCCTTGTGGTTATCATCAATGAGATTGTCAAGCTGCATGAAATCAGGTATGGGGGTTGTAGGAAGGATGGCGGGAAAGAGCTGAAGCCTTCCTCCTCCCTCAAGCCTGGCCTTGAGCTGCAAAAAATAATGATGCCCAGGGAACAGGGTGGGGAACAAAAAGGAAAAGCTGACTGCATTGTGTAAATCACCTGGCTATTGTGTGCAGGCCCACGCTCCACCTCCCAGGGAGGAAGCGCAGGGGAGGAAGGAGGGTCAGAGAAGGGCAGTGGCAGTGATTGGGAGCAGGAAGGGAGAGCAAAATTTCCTTATCTCAAACCAAAGGGAGGGAGACAGCCAAGGTCTATGCAACACCAGTATGGAATGGGGAGGGCTGCTCTCTCCATCTTGTCCCATGAGGACAGAGAGGCATTGAATCACAGCAGAGGAAATGTGCCTTCACACAGAGCCTGGACTGTGGGACTCGTTTTCAGGGGAAGTGGCTGAAGCCAAGAACGAGTAGCAGGCAAAGTGACTGCCTGTTCTTCCCAGCACAGGGAGCAGCCAGAGCTGGGAGTCAACACTAATGAACATTGATTCAGGAAATGGGCTGGGGAGGAAAAGCTGGGATTACAGGGTACCCTGATGGGGATAGAGACAGCATCTCAGTTCCTGCAAAGGGTTTCTGGATCTTTCTGTGCTGTGTCTGGTGTCCCTGGAGATGGGATTTAGCTGGATGGGGTGGGACTGAGACCATAGGTTGCTCTCTGGATTTGATTCCACTCCCAGGCTACCCCAGGGCCCAGGCCAGGGGCTTCCCTGCTTCTTGGGGCTAGCAGCTCAGGAATGGCAGTGGAACAGTCTTACCTTTCACCCCCCTGCATACTGACTGTCTTCTTTCTTCTTGTCTAGAGTCCGTGTCCGTTACCAAAAGAGGCAGAAGTTGCAGTTTGAAACCAAGTTGGGGATGAATTCGCCATTTTAAAAGCACCCAGCTCAAGTTCCCTGGAGCCAGGGCCAAACAGCCACTGGGAGAGTGGCTGCACCAAAGGCTCAGGGAATTTTCCATCACACATGCAAACCAGACAGCCTCCTGTCAAAACTACATCTGCACCTTCCCGGGGCCCCAGGCAGGGATCGCCCCACAGGTATGCAGCCCCCTCCCAGCCTACCAGGTAGCCTCACAGGAGCCTGCAAGCTCTGGTGCCTATTCAGGCTGCTCTTCCTTTATTTATTTATTACTGGAGGTATTTGTTAGTATCATGGTGATGCTAAAATGAAGCGGCTCCTTTCCTCTTTGTGAACAGATGGGTTTCCTGGGCCTGGCAGGAGAATCTGGGACCAGTAGGGCTGCTGAAGCAGGAGATCTCTATTGAAACCCGTTTTGGTTTTCCACTTCAGCCCGCTCTCCACGTGTGCTTGTCTGTGCATGCCCTCCCCACCTCCCTGCCCTGTGTCTGGGGCAAAGGAGTCATCCCTCTTGCAGTTCCCAGAGTGCTGGGAGCTCACATTCCAAAGGGACAGTGGGAAAGGGTCTCTGGACGGCTGGGTTGGGCCAGCCCTGCCCTCTAGTGTCGTTGTCACAGCCATGTGCTGGCTGTGTCAGAAGAGGGATGAGACTGGGCTTTGGGAAAAGCTCCCTGTGATCCTCTGTTCTGGTGCCGAGGGAGGGCAGCTCTGCCTGCCTGCAGGGAGCCAGCATGGCTGAGCTTCCTGCAGCCTTGTTCAACCAGCTTTTATGTTCTTTAACAACCCCTAGAGAGGTTTTATAGCTGTTCTCCTGTTTGTGAGCTGAACTGCTGCTTCAGTAATGTGCCTGCTTGAGAAAACCACAGCTCGAGATAAAGCCTGAGCCCTGACTATCCTGCCTTAGAGGGAGGGGATGTCTTTCCAGGCAGGATATCTGCAACTTGCAGTTGTGACTAATACAGAGCTGGTGAATGGCTCCTTTCCCAATCTCAGGATTGTGCTGCATCCAGTTCTTGCTCCCCGAGGCACAGGGAACCCCACCCAATCATGTCTGTCTGTGATAGTGCTGGGAAGTCTCTCCCCTCTGTGCTAATGCCTTCACACAGAACCACAGAATGGTTTGGGTTGGAAGGGGCCTTAAAGCTTATCTTGTTCCACCCCCTGCCATGGGCACCCTGCCATGGGCAAGGACACCTTTCTCTACCCCAGGGTGCTCCAAGACCTGTCCAATGTGACCTTTAACAGTTCCAGGGATGAGGCAGCCACAACCTCCCTGGGCAACATCTGCTCGGTGTTTTTCTGGAGGTCTCTCCTGAGGGCTCTGGCAAACCATGATCTGCCCCAGTGCAGCTCACGTGCTCCTGAGCTCTGACCAGACCCCATCTGTTCTGGGAGCACTGGTCCTGCTGGGGGCTGACAGCCAAGGGCCACACAGGAGCACACAGGCTTGGCTACCAGAATATTTGCAGGTCATGGAGATATTGACTCTAATTCTAAACACTGACTAAAGCTGGTAAATCCTGGCCATGTTTTTGGTCCCAACATTTAACACTACAGTATTTGGCTGTTACTTCCTCTTTGGTACCTGAGATTAACAAGTGGCAGCTGATCCTTCCTGGGCAGGTAGGGAGCTGGCTGGAACCCCCAAGCTCTGCCCTGCTGCTTCACCTTGTCTTCCTCACTTTTCAGCATAACCAGAGAGCACAGACATGGCTGAGTGTCTCTGAGCAATACCCTCACCCTGCTGTGGGGCTGGTAGAGGAGCAGAGCCGGGTACAGCCGACCCCTGAGCTCTGGGGACACACTGAGGGTGCTGGAGGGGGGGCAGCTGGGGCTGTTCCAAGCCCTGGACCCAGTTCCTGCAGCTCCCTGGGGAAGCACAGGGCTCCTCCCCTGCACCACAGCAGTGTCTGTGCACCTTAGCCAGCCAGGCTGGACTGTGCCCTCACTCTCCTGGCACCTGCAGGGCTCAGGGAGAACAAGCTGCACCTTTCTCAGCCTCAATTCACTAAATGCCAGCTCCAGATCTGTGACACCTGGCCCCTGAGAAATCAGCTTTCCTTTGCTATGCCAGGGTGGGATCACAAGTGGGATATGAACTGAGCTGGAGTCAGAGGCAGCACAGAGCTGCTCACTGCTGTCCCAGCTTTGCCCCCACCCCGACCTCAGTTCTTGTCCTGTGCCATGAACTGTTGTAGGTGTTAAAAAGCAGCAGATTCCAGGGCTTCCTGCTGGCCACACCTTCCTCTAGAGAAGGCACCTTCAAGGCTTCCTCCTCTGGGTGATCACAAATGTTTATTTTCCTGCATCCTCCTTCCCCAGCTAGACTTGGAGGGAGTAAAGTGTATGAATGGAGCCTTTAGGATGGTCTTGCCAGTGCCACCCTTCCCTCAGCCACTGAAGTGTCTAAGGGTCAGAGTGCATGGCTTCAGAAGGAAATTTCCTACATCAAGATGTTTTTAAATGCTGTATATTTTATATTAAATTTTTTGGGATGTATGTAAAAATATTTCATTTGTATTAAAACTTGTAAATTGTATAAAAAAGAAAAAAAAAATAAACCAACCCAGACCCACAAGCATCCAGTATATGAATGGCAATAAATGATTGTCTTGGATAACACACCCAAGAGTTGGGAATGAGTTTGCACCCAGCAAAGGAAGGAGGTAAAAATGTCTGTGGTTGCTGGGGTCACAGGGTGTGATTTTCCTGTTGTAGGGATACAGCCTAAGAGCTTGATGCTCCTGGGATCCAGTTCTGGCCTTTTTCCCAGTTTCTGCTCAGCTTTGGGCAAATCTGTCCATCTCTGAAAGCCTCTTCCTACAAAGTAGGTTTGCTTACCTGGTGGTTTCCTGGATCCCAAGCACTGCTTCAGTCGAGGCTGGAGGCACAGTTTGAATCCCTCTGAATGGGTGAAAGGTTGGAGTCAGCTGGAAAAGGCACTGGGAGCATTGCAGACAAGCAGTGGTGGGATAAGGAGGCCTGGGCTGCTTGTTCTGAGCAAAGGAGGCACTGGGGTGACAGTGGCCACACTCTGAGCAGGCAGGAGGAGGGAGGAATGCTCTCCCTGGCACATGGGGATGGTGGCGGTGTCACATGGGCAGAGCTGGACACTGGGACATCAATGTTGTCACCACATTACTGTCGTGGTGGTGAGACTCACTCTGAACATTAACCTCACTGGGGGTGACTGGGACTCACCGGGGGAGAATATCTGAGGGCCTCTGGAGCACTCAAAGGACAGGATAAAGCTGATCCTCAGTGGACCTCAAGCAGGAGACAAGTTTGTCCCATTTCACACAAAGGACACAACTAGGCAAAACTATCAAAAGGGTAAAATATGCCCCACTGTTTAATAGAATTTAGTCTTAATGGATGTTAGTGGAAAACAAAACACATGATTAACACAAACAGAGCAGATGGTTTAAAATCTGTTGTCAGTCTGGTGATTACACGGGCTATTTTTTCCCCTCACTGTCTCGCTGCATGGAGCAGGTGCAGCCGGGGTCAGTTAGTCCCAGTTGCAGTGTACATAACTTACACACCATACAGTAGCTTCAAAATAGAGATCTAGAGCTCAAAAAATAGGCATTCTTCTGCAAAATCAAATGTTTAGTTCCCTTATTGACAATGAGAGCAGCGTTGTGCTGCCCTCAGGTGGCTCAGACAGCGGCAGCTCCACCCCAGTGTCCTCTTATCCCTGACCCAAGACTTGCAGTTCTGGTTAGTAAATATATAGAATAAATCACATTTAAAATATATACATTGGCCTTTAAAAAAAAATTTACAGTTTATCAACATTGGAAAAAAAACCAACCAACTGGGCTTGTCCCAGGTTGACTCATGAGAGTAAAAATCAGTTTTAAAAGGTTTCTGTGAACCTCTTTATAAAGTGCCACTGGTTGTAGCTATTTGAAATCATCATGTCCATGATGTGGCACTCAGACACAGGCAGTGGATGCACTCAGTGTGGGACAGAAATCAGAGCCAGGGAAGAAGTGTCTTACCTGCCTCACACTGACCTCAAGTCCCAGACAACAACGGGATTTTAGGTTTTTTTCAGGGCTTATTGTCTTTGATTTTCAGCCCAGAAAGCAGGCTGGCACCTCTTGCCTGTCCAGCCCATGGCATAGCTGCCCTCAGGAGCAGAGACCTCAGGAATGTTCAGGTGGGCTTTGCTCCCCTTCCCATCCAACAGCACAAGGTTCTGCAAACAGTCCAGCCCAGCTGCAAACTCCCGACAGGATTGGGAAGCAGCTGCCTTCTCAGCCACCTTCTCCCTCTCAGATTTTTTTTTTTAAAGAAAAGGGAAATGCGTGGAATTTTCTTTCCCTTTGTTTGGAATTTTTGTAGCAAATGGCACTTCAGCACAATCTTCGGTTCCCTTCTGGTGCTCTGATGCTTTCATTTGCTTGGCATGCCGAGCGCGAGCCAAGTTCGGGGCTCTTGGACATATTTAGCCATGCACTACTGAGCAGATCCTGCGAGAGAAATCTGTCTGGGAGCGATGCAGCCGCTCCTCCCGCTCGGGTGCAGAGCGCTCTCGCAGCCGTTCCGCTGCAGCCCCGGGCTGTGGCCGCGCTGGCATCCGGGGTCAGCTCCCCCGCTGGCTGCAGAGCCGCGGGGAAGGAAGGATCGGGTCCCAAACGCTGCTACTGTTGAACAATGCTCACGGCAGGGTTTGTGCCAGCAGCTCCCTGAAGGGAGGGCCACTGGGAAAAGGGACTGTTTTCTCCCAAAAAAAGGGATAAGGGAGGGGAGAAAAGAATTTAAAAAGCATTAATCATGCTGCTGCTGCTGCTGCTGCACTCTAGAAGGACCAGGGTGGGGGTTTGCGTAGGCACTGTGTTGGCAGAGGGCAAACTCCATTGAGCAGCATGATCCAGACGGACTGGCCCAAATTCCCAGGTTTTTGGCACTGCCATTACCATCCTCATCACTCTGGGAAGGGGCAGGAAGGCTCACATGTCCAGCATGGCCGTGGCGGAGCATCCGCTGCTCTGCAGGCTGTGCCAGCCCCATCTCAAGGGGTCTGAGGGTCCCACTGAAGGGATTTCGATCCACTTGGATTCCACGCTGCCCGATGCTGATGCGTTTGGAAAAGCGGCAAAAAAAGCAGAAAGGCTCCTTCTCGCTCCACAAGCTGCCAAATTGCAACAAGCCCTGTCTTCTTTTAGCGGCTGTCAGGCCTGGCCGGGGCTGCGGCTGCACAGTGAATTGCCAGCGCCCTGGCAGCTGCCCGGGGAGGTCTCTCCGGTGACACATTGTTGGCAGGGGATAAATAATAAGACGCAGGACTCTGACAATGCAGTAGGGAAAGAGAAAGGTCCCTTGTGGAGGCTCCTCAGCTCTGTGCAAGGGAGCAAGGGCTTCTCCGTGGCCTCCAGGACTGCATGTGCAGCCCCTCTGGGCTCTCCTCCTGCTTCCAGTCCGGTGGGAAATGCCTGACCCCTTCGGAAACCGGCCCAAGGCCACGCTGTCACATGTGACACGGAGCCAAGGGTGGGCAAGGAGGGCAGCTTTGTTCCCAGCCGCAGTGCAAAGTGTGGAGAGGGAGGCGGCTGGAGAGACCTGCAGGCACCGCTCAGTGCTGGATCCACTTTTCCCCCATCACGAAGGGCACTGCTGGAGCAGCCAGGGGTGGGGAGGGGAAGGAGGGAGCAAGCCTCAGTCCAGCATTGCATCCAGCTGGTCGGCCAGGTCGTCGAACATGTTGCTGATGTCTTCCAAGATGTTCTTGGCCGAGTGCACGGTTCCAGGGTGGCTGGGGAGGAAAGGGAGAGAGTCAAAGCCCTGCTCAAAGGCTGCAGGTGCTGATGGGGAAGGTTTGGCCAGGCTGGACCCGACCCAGCAGCAGGAGCTCAGCACAGAGCTGGGCTTGAGCATGTATGACCTGTGTGGTGCACGTATGACGTGCCCATGTGCAGCCTTTTTCCTGCCCTCCCTGGGACCTTCCCAACCCCACCTCGAGAGGCCCAGACCCAGCATTTCCCTCACCTCTCTGCCTCCTCCACTGTGATCTTCTTCTCGGCCGCCTGCAGTGTGGCAGCTAGGCTGGAGTTGGTCTGCTCCAGCCACTGCTGGGCCAGGGTGGCCCCCGGGGCAGCAGCCAAAGGCTTTGCTGATACCTTGCTGCCTGTTTCCAGCATCAGTGAGCCAGGGCCGGGCAGGGACCCGACCACATCAGGCACCGCCTCGGTGGCTGCCCAGGGAGCAACAGTGTGGCGGGAGGGCTGCAGGACCTGCTGATAGATGGTCTTGGGTCCAGAGAAGACGAGCTTGGTGGATGCCACGGAGGTGTGCTTGGCAGGGACATCTGCAAAGGAAGGGGACTCATGGTAGGTGGTGGCACAGGTCCTCCTCACCTCCCACACCAACATAGGAGGGAGCCCCACCACCACCTTGGAGACAGCTCCACAAGCCCCCATACCTGGAGTGGGTGTCCTCACCACAGCCGTGCCAACCAGCTCTGTGGGGCTGGGGGCTTTGGTGGGGCTTGGGGCCTTCTTCATCCCTTTCTCCAGCGACAAGATGCTTTTCTCTATCTCAGCAATCCTGAACTCCACACTGTCATCGTCAAAGGCATCCCCAGCCAGAGTGGGCTGTGGTGCTGGTGCCGAGGTGGGGGGGCCCGCGATGCTCACGGCTTGGGCCTGGGCATACTGGGGTGTGGAGGTGCCCCCTGCCTCTGCCTGCCCCGCCATGCTGAACGCCTTCAGCACCGCCTGCAGCGGCTCCCGCTCCCTGAAGCGCGGCCGGCGCTTCACCGTGTCTGACTCGGTGAGGTTGAACTCCAGCACGGGCGGCTCCTTGGTGACAGCGGGGGCTGCTGGCTCCTTCCCAGTGGAGCCCTGGGGTTCTGCTGGCTGGGAACCAGGCTCCATGTCTGGCACGGCCACATCAGCCTTGGAATGCCCACTGGGCTTGGGCCGCTGTTTGATGGTTAAATTGCCTTCTTCTGCAAAGGGGATGCACTCGCTAGAGCTGTTCTGTGACGATGAAGAGGAGACCCCTGGCTTGGCCTCCTCCTCAGTGTCTGAGCAGGCATCCTCCTGCTCACCCTGTGCAGCCACCTCTGTCATAGGAGCGCTGGGCTCACTCACTGTTCGTCTCCGTGGCTTGCCGCTCTCAAAGGGGTCCCTGCTGCCATCGGAAAGTGTGGCACTGCTGGCATCGCTGCCATCATGGGACCCCTCACCCACATCTGCCCGGGGGAGAGAGTCCTGAGTCAGGTGCAGTGGTTTTGGGGCCAGGAGGGGCTTGGGAGGATTCACACCTGGTGTTCCCTCCAGCGCAGCAGCCAGGCTCTTCACTGTCCTGCCACGGCCAGCATCACTGGGGGTGGCACCTGTGTCAACCATGTCCTGAGGGGCTGTGGGCTGCCGCTCGGGGCTGGGGGGCTGCTCACCGTCTGCCTCGGCAGTGAGGGCGCTGGACACGGAGCTGAGGCGCTTGGGAGGCGGCGGCGGAGGGCCCTTGCGCTTGGCCCGGATGGCGAAGGACTGGCTGCGGGTCACCTTGGCATCCGCCTGCAGACAGGCCCGCGGCATCTGGCTGCGGCCCGGCCGCCGCGTCAGCGTGGCGTAGGAGCCCAGGGTGCTGCTGGGGGCCCCCTCCTCCTCCTCATGCTCCCCATCCGACAGCGCGTAGCGGTTCAGGCTGTGCGAGCGCTTCTTGTGTTTCAAGCCTTCGCCTCCATTGTGATGCTCTCCAGTCGTGGGGGCTGTGGTGGGTGGCTCTGTGGGGCCACACTGGCTGTGCAGGTAGGAGAAGCCTTTTTGGGCTGACGTCTGCAGGCTGCTCTTCTGTCCAGGGGAGATGGAGGGGAGATGTGCTAGGGCCTTGGGCTGCTCTGCTCCCAGGACAGACGGGGCCGTTGGGGATTTCAAGGAGACATGTGGGTACATGAAGACGTACGGGGCTGTTCCCTTGCTGGGAGTCTGGGGAGGAGTGCAGGGAGTGACTGCTGGAGTCCCGGCTCCTTTCTGAGCCACCGGCCGGGCGTACTGATCCGTTCCTTCGGGCAGGTTCCTCTCCTTGAGAGGGCTGCCCCCGCCGCCACCATTGGCAAAGCCGTTCAGCCCCTCGGGGGACACAAGCTTCCCATAGGGCTCGGGGCTGGGCCGGCCCGGCAGGCTGGCCGGGCTCTCCTTGCTGCGAGGGGGCGCACAGGACTGCCCACTGCTGCTGCTGCTCTCGCCGCTGCCCAGGCTCTCCTGCGAGGGGCTGGAGAGGCGCCGGGACAGCACGTTGTCCTGCGAGTGCCCTGAGCCCCGCGACCGCACCCCGATGCTCTCCTGGCTCCGTGACATTCCCTGGCTGCTCTTGATGCCGAGGGTGTCGTGGCAGCTGTTGGACATGGCTGTCTGGAGCTCATAGCTGAGCTCACTGTCCTGGAAGGTTGTCATTTTGAGCGTGTGTGGGGAGTGGCACTCCCCATTTTCCAGCGACTCAATGGTGACAATGTCCAGGGAACCGGGGACTTTGCGTCTTGCCAGAGTTGCTTCTGCTTGATTGAGGTTTTTGCGGAGGTCTCTGAGCTTCTTGACAGCCAACATGATCTTCTTCTGGTGGCCTGCAGGAAGGAAAGGGACATTGGGTCAGCTCCAACCCCCAAGGCCTGTTTCCAGGCCAAGAAGAGTAGTAGTTATATCACACATGGGGCAAAGGCCTCAGGGTTATCTAAACCGTGCCTATGGGAGGAGACAAACTACTGCTGGCATCTACCTAGCTGGGCCCAGCTCCAGGTGGCTGAGGAGAGTTCTTAGGGACAGCCAGGAACTGCCTTTTCTGGGTGCTCAGGACATGCCTGCACCTCCCAGCCTGAGGGAGAACAGGGCGTGGGGACCTGGGTGGGAAACTTGGCTGCCCTGGGCCACTCCAGCATGGCAGGAGGGACTCACCCAGCTTGTTGATGCCAATCTCTTGCAGGTCCTCCCATGTCAGGTCCGTCACGATGGTGATGGAATCATAGCCGTTGTTCACCAGCTTTTTGTGGTACTGGGGCAACCCAATGGCACTGAGCCAGTCCATCAGGTCAGCCTGGAAAGAGCACAGAGCCACTGCCATGAGCACTGAGGAACGGGCAGCACCTTCAGCATCCCCTCCCTGCCCAGGAGACTGTTTTTAGGGTGTCTCTGACTGCTTTAACGCAGTCAAAGCTATTCACCCCATCCTGTCCTATCCTGGGGTCAGAGAGCTCTGAAGAAAGGGGGTGACCAAAGCCTCAGTGCCAGGGACTCACCGGGATGTAGTTGGGCAGCCACTCAGCAATACTGAGCTGCCCAATTTCTGTAGAGATCTTTTTCCTGTGGCCTGGTTTGGTCACACCGATGGCTGTCAGATCCTAAGGGGAGCAGAGTGGGCCCGTGGTCAGCAGTGGCTCAGGCAGCTCGGGGCAATGAGTACCCACAGCTGGCAGCTCTGGGTGGGGAAGGACCTGCCTCACCTCTGGGGTCATGCGGCTGATGGTGGGGACATCGTAGCCAGCGCTGAGGAAGTTGACAGTGTATGACTCCAGCTGGAACTCACGCAGCCAGTTGTAAATGGCTTCTGCATCCTGGGGAGAGGATGGGACACAAAACAGCCCATGACGGTGGCTGCAGGGGCTGGAAGAACCTGACTGCTCCAGGCAAGATGACAGGATCTCCCTGGGAAAGACCCACTTGTGTTCTGAAGACCCAGTTCCCTGTGTCCCTGGTGCAATAAGAGCTTGGCTGAGTGCCCCAAACATGGCCCTCTGTCCCAGCACACCATTCCCCAGTTGTTCCAGTTACCTTCCCCTCGAGGAGCTGTTCAGGACGCAAGAACTGGTGGGAGAAGACCCTGTCTCCAGGGGGGCAGCTGCCTGGGGTCTGGAGGCCCTGTGGCCCTGGCAGAAAGGAGAGAGGAGAACTGTCACAGGGGCACTTGAACAGCGAACAGCCCCTAGAGCTGTGGGGACAGCTGTCCCCAAGGCCCCATGGAGTTGTGACAGCCCTCACCTGCTGGGGAGGTCCCATTGTGTGGCTCTGATCCCAAAAGGTGTTGCTGGAGGTTGTCACCGGTGGAGGGCAGAGGCTGAGGGAGAGGAGGAGTGAGTGGAGGAAGAACGCAACTCCGGAGACCAGCTTTGTCACACCCCCAGGAGCAGAGTGGTGGTACCCATGCTGGGCTGCTGGTCACAGCTTCACCCAGCAAAAGGTCTGGGCAGGATTTGGCTCAGGGCCTTTTATTATCCTCTCAGGTGACACAGCACAGAATGGAGATGCTGTGTGATGCCAACCACAGCCTCCAGCTCCACTCAAAAGGCCAGCTGTGCTTTGGGGAAGAACTAGGGTCTCCCCAGGAGCATCTCCCTGCTGAGTCCTGGCAGCAAGTAGGTGTGGGATACTCCAGCAGCCCCTCCTTTGCGGGGGGGCATGGAAAGGGATGGGGCTCTATCTCCAGCCTGAGCCAGCATAGGGAAGCAGCACAGGGGAGCGGGGGCTGGTGCCTACCCTGGCATTCTCGATGAGGATGCTGGTGCTCTGCCCATTGGTGCCCTCGGTGCTCTGGCCACTGCCGGCGCTGCGGATGCTGCCGATGCTGCCCTCGCTGCCCACGCTGTTCCTGTCTCCTGCTGCTTGGGGTAAGTAGGGAGCCTGTCAGCAGCTCCCCAGACACAGGGCATTGAGGTTCCCCAGCAAGGTCCCATGTGCCAACACACTGATGCCACTGATCTCCCACAAGATCCCTCCAGCCACAGACAATGCATCAGTTCCCTCCCGCCTCCCAGCATGCACAACACAGACAGGGTGACCTGGGTGGCAAGGGACACACAGAGGGCTGAGACACAGGGAGAGAAGGGGCTGCTCTAAGGGCTCCACAAAACTCCCTTTTCCTGCATCTGCTCCCTTTCATCTGGCTGCTTCCCCATGGAGAGGAGGAAGGAGAGTCTCCCCCTGTGGCCCTGCGCAGGCAGGGCTGGGAACAGGGGAAGGTCCCCAGCCCCTCTCCCTCCCCAGGTGCTCCCCTGACCTGAGCTGTCAGGGCCTGGGGCCGTCCGGGTTAGGGTGAGGTGACCAAAGGCCGCTGGGCCGCTCGGGGCTGCCGGGTGTGGACACTCGTCGGGGAGGTGCTGCAGCCCCCCAGGGGGGGTCGGGAGGGCCCCGGGGGGACCCTGGCGCTGCTGCGCGGGTGCCACGCGCGGGACAACCATGCCTGCATTCAAAGACAAAACACACGTGGTCAGACCTCATGCAGGAGGCAGGGACGGGGGGAGAGCTGAGCCGCAACCCCCAAAGTAGTATTCTAACCATGGTGACAACCCCTGAGTCCTTCCCTTCCCCCCTAGCTAGCCAGGGCTGCAGGGCCTGTCTGACAGGAGGTGCTGGGAAGGCTGGGAAGGTTTCACACAGGGGACTGTCCCCAGCATGCTCAGGATGGCCACTGACCTGTCCGCTTGCTGATGACTTCAGCAATGGAGGGGGGGAAGTACCCGACCCGGTCAGTGCCTTTCTGAGCGTCGTGGATGTGCCCCTTCCATCGGCCATCTGGATGCTGCTCCAGGACCTGCCATGGGACAAGAGGGATGGGGCTGGTACCCAGGGCCATGGTGGGGCAGGGGGATGGGGTGCAGAGAGCAGCCTCACCGTGATGACATCTCCTGCTCGGACATTGAGAGCAGTTGGGTCATGGAGGTTCCAAAAATCCTTCAAAGCTCGGACCTTCAGGATTCCTGATGCCTCTGAAGGCAAGGGACAGAGGAAGAAAGGAAGTGCCAGAGCATAGGGAGGAAAGAGAGGAGTCCAGGGAGGGCAGAAGGAGAAAGCAAGAGCAAGAAGAGGAGAGAAGAAAACATTAATACTGCAGAAAGGCCTCAATCCCCAGACACTGCCCCACATGTAGGATGGGGGCACATGTGAGAGGTGACTGGGATGCTGGCACTGATTTAGGCTGTTCAGGAGGAGCACTGGCAGCCCGGGCAGGTCCCAGAGGGAAGAAACCCCACTCAGTGCCATCCCCGCCTCACCTCTCAACAGCTGCTTGATGTCCTTGCTGGCATGTGAGGTGGTGAACTGGTTGACAATATCCAGTGCTGTCTGGTTGTAGGTGTTCCTGATGTTCACGTCGACTCCACCCTGCCCAGGAGGAGACACAGTCAAGGCCAGCTCCCTGCCTGCCACCAGACTCAAGGGAGGCAAGGGACCGAGGGGAAAGGGTGCTGAGTGAGCCCCAGGGGCTGTCCCCCAGCCCCATCCCCAGCATGCTCACCTCCAGCAGAAGCCGCACCACCTCTGTTTTTCCGTAGAGCGCGGCCTCGTGCAGGGCTGTGCCTGTCTTTGTCTGTTTGTTGATCTCAATCCCAGCCTTCAGCAGCTGCCTGGTAGGAAGGAGAGAGAGGCATGAACATGGACATCAGGGCCAGGCGCTTGGCTGCTTTACGATAGGAAGTGGACAACACCTTGCACTTGCTTTGGAAATAAGGGGCTGAAGCCTGCAGGAGGAAGGTGTGTTTGGGAGGAAGTGGGACTGAAGCCATCATGGGTTTTTCCAGCATAAGGCAGGGAATTACCTGATGATCTCCTTGTGCCCGTTCTTGGCTGCCAGATGCAGCGGAGTGGTGTAGTTGGGGTCAGTGGCATCCTTGGATTGTCCCTCCAGCAGGGCGACACACAGATGGCTGTTCAGCAGCAGCTGGGCCACCTGCATGAGACACTGGTAAGCAATGGGGTGCAGGTACCCCCACCTGCACCCTCCCACTGAGGGCCAGCCCACCACTCCCCATCCCACCACTCCCTTCCATCCACAGCCCCAGGCTTGGCTGGAGCTGGACAGTGCTTGGCCTGGCCACATTGTCCTGAGGGGCTGTAAATGGTCACAACAGCCAGAAATAGTCTTCCCATAATCAGGCTTTTCAGACCAAGCCCTAAAAACCTCCAGTCTCTCCAGCCCAGAGCGACTCTCAGCATCTCAAGGCAACCCAGAGGCACAGAGCAGTTATTTTTACTGCCCTGTTTATAGCTGCAGACATTATAGATACTCCAAAAATGGAAATATCCCCCATGTCCCCTCCGAGTGGGGCACAGAACAGTCTGGCTGGCTGTGCTCCAGCCCAATCCGGTGGTGCTGGCAGGGCCAGGGTCCCACAGAGCACAGTGTGGCCCTGTCCCCAAGAACTGTGTTGAGGACCTGGAGGAGGGCTGGATGCTCAGAGCTTGCTGGGATTAGCCAGCTCAGCCTATCCATGCTTAACCGTGAGCAAAGCTGGGGTGGATGGGGGAAGGCTGTGGAGAACCAGGAGCAACAACTCCTGGCTTCACTCGCAGTCTGACACTGTCCTGCTGTGTGGTCAGGGGCAAAACCCACAGCTCCCAGGTTCAGGATCTGGCTGTGTCTGGCCACGGGAGGAGGCAGCTGCTGTCTGCCAGGCTCTGAGTCTCGTGGTGGAGGGAGAGCAGTTGTGACCAGACCCCACACTTTGCTCCCAGAGGAACCACTGGGCTCCAGAGCTGCCCCAGGAGAAGCCCTCAGTGCAGGGCAGAGCCCACAGCACCCACCTTCAGCCGCCCGAACTCGCAGGCCAAGTCCAGCGGGGTTTTCTTCGCCTTGTTGATGAGGCACGGGTTCGACTGGTGCTGGAGCAGCATCTCCGACTGCAGGGGAGCAACGTGGTGCAGGGGCTCAGCATCACCCTGCAGCCTCCCTCCCACCTGGCAGGGTTTGCCCCCACCCAGTACCCCAGAGAGCCCCACGGAGGGCACACGGGTGGCTCTGGGCTCTCACTTACCACCTCGTAATGGCCGTACTGCGCTGAGAGGTGCAGCGGGATCTGCCCGTCCAGCGAGGCCATGTTGACGGAGGCGGCGGCACGGAGCAGCACCCTCACGGGCTCCACGCGGCCCTGCCACGCCGCGTAGTGCAGGGGCCGCATCCCTGTGGGCAGCGGGGCTCAGCGGGGCTGGACACGGCCCCCAGCCTGGCGCAGGGGGCTGAGCCGCCGGCCGCAGGGGCCGTGCTTGGGGGTCACCCCTTACCGTTGCTGTCCTTGATGTCCACGGTGGCCTGTGCCTCCAGCAGCAGCGAGATGAGGTCCAGGCTGCCGCCCAGGGCTGCGTGGTGCAGCGCTGAGAACCTGTGGCACAAGGTAGGGCTCAGCCCGGCCCCCAGCCCCACTGTGCTGTCCTCACAGCACCCCCCGCACGGGGACATGGGCTGAGGGCTGGGATTGTCACTGGCTGTTGATGGCGACATCCTCCCAGATTCCCCACTCCAAGTGCCTCAGATTCCCCACAGCAAAACATTGATGAATCCCTCCAAGCTGTCTGTGGCCCAGGGCTCAGTGAGGGATGCAGGCACACTGTGCACCATGGGAAACCCCAGTGAGAGGAGTCCCTCACTCCATGCCCTCTGTTGGGGAAACAGGCAGGATGGAGAGAGATACAGCTCCCCTCTCCACAGGGCAGCCAGGCAGCCACAACGCTGCTCACAGCATCCGGCAAACCCATCAGCCCCGTGGCCACTCCTGCCCCCTCTGCCAGCTGCCCCCTCCCCATGCCAGCAGGGCTGCCAGGAGCCCATGGCAGAGCGTGGGAGGCCGCCAGTAATGAAAGAGCCCAGTGTCTTGGGGCTGTGAAAGGGGCCTGTCTGCCTGGCACTCCCCTAAGCTGTCACGTGAAGGGCCAAAGCCAAGAGAGGGGTCCCTGTGCCACCAAAGATTAGCCCGTGAGCCACTCCAAGGGACATGGGGGGCTCCTGACAGCACCAGCATGGGGCTCCAACGGGCTCTGCAGTGTCCAAACCCAATGCCAGGGACGCAGATCATGCAGCATGGCTCTCCTCATGATCTGCATCTCCAGATCCCTGTGCAAATCTCAGCATTGCAGGAGGGACACTAACCCCAGCAGAGAGGGCTGCTCCTTTCTCCAGTACACCCACCATATCCCTGAGCCACAGCAAAACCTCTGCCTCAAAGTGTCAATGTGGGGGGGTACAAAATTCCCCTGACCCATCCCTGTGGAGTCCCACTCTGCCCTGGGGCGGCTGCACAAACCCACACTCACCCACCCCATCCTCTCCAAGCCCTGAGCAAGGTGATGCCAAGGACACCACCAGCACCATGGCTCTCCCAGGACACACACTGCCATCCCCATGCTCATGTCTCACCTCCCCATCATCCCCTTCCTGTGCCCCAGCGAAACCCAACACCCTGCCCGTGTCCCTCGGGTAGGGAACAGACCCTTTACCCCAGTTCCCACCATCAGCCTCCTGGAGCTGCCCAAGCACAAACCCTGTGCCCTATCAGAATCAGATCATTGCTTCTATTATTAAATTCTTTTCCTATTAAGCTCCATCTGTACAGTATTATTTTAAGACAGAGCCATCCTGCATGTTCCCAACCCCCCGCTGGCCTGTTAGGACTCATAATGGACACCTCTTCCTACAGAGCCCTCCAAAAGAAAACATGTAGAAATTAGGTACAACAACAGCACATAAAAACAATGCTAATGACTGACAGGTCAGAGTTAATTCAATAAGAATAATATGCTTATTTATTTTATGAGCCTTTGTGGTTTCTTTAACTCTCAGTACCCAGTTTATTAAGTACTTGGATTTTGGAAGTGATGAGCTACACAAATATGCTGTGGTCACTGGGCAACCTCATATTTTCTTTCTCTAACTCCCCCCAAAACAATGGGATTTTGCTTTTGGGATATTAAACAGAGGCATGAGCACGTGCAGGCGCTGAGGCTGGCCGGGTGCTCCTCTGGGCTTCAACCAGGGTGACCTGGGTCACTGGCTGGACATGCTGCCATCCCTATTCAACCCCATTCCCACAGAGGGGCACATAGAAGGGATTTAGGAAGGATTTTCAGGAGGGATTGAGCACCGCCTTCAGCTTAGATCCAGGCAGGCTCTGGGATGCTGATCCATTCTCCAGCTCCTCTGGAAAGCTGTGTGGCACCCTGAGCTGCAGGACTGACTGGATACCAGGGAGAGGAGCCCCCCCGGGCTGGCAGCAGCACCCAGCACCCTCCAAGGGAGCACTCACCCATCTGCATCCTGGTAGTTCACGTTCAGGCGCTTGGCAGATCCCAGGAGCTCTGCAGAGCCAAGAGGTGAAGGTCAGGGCAGGAAGCAGAGCCTGCAGGCCCCCAGATGAACCCTATCCCACAGCCACACCCACCTCCCAGCGCGCAGAACAGCGCCTGGCCCATCCCGGGGGTCTCTCCTTACTCTCCTCTGCCTCCACTTTTACCTCCACGAACCCTCAGTGGGCTGACCCAGCTCGAGCTTAGCACTTTCCTCCCTCCATCTCTCCTGCCCTATCCATGTGTGCCCCCGGGATGGGTCAGACCCCGCAGCTCCCGCCACCCTGGCTTGGCAGAACAGTGAGCGCTTCCCTCCCCTTTATAGGCACTGACACACCAAAACTGCTGAGTGGGGCCATTTTGCCCCCCACTCGCTCCCTGTGCCCGCCACTGCCACTGAGGCCTGGCCCACAGACCACATGGTTGGCATTTTTATGGCCAGGGCAGAGGCTGAAGCTTTCAGCTGTGAATGCAAGGATTGTGCTACCTTGGATATCCCCAGCCCCCTGCCCGGCCTTCCCTCCCCTTCAGGGACCCAAGGATTGTGCCACCTTGGCTATCCCTATTCCTCTGCCCATATCTCCTCCTCCTTTGTGGACCACTGGGCAGCAGAGGATGCTCAGCCCACCCTCAGCACAGCCTCACACGCACCCCCAGTGCACCCCCAGCTCCCTGATCCTTCCCGCAATTAATTCGAATGGATTCCTTCCTCCCACACAGAGAGGACATTTTGTTCTTCACCGAGGGGTTGAGAGCGGATTAACATCTCTGGAATTCATCCACTAAGTCAAAAGGGAAAGAAAGGGGAAGGTATGTGGGGGGCCAAGAAATACCACCACTCCTCCTCTGCCTTTCCAGGCAGCCCCATCGCCGAGCCAGGGAGGATTAAATGCTTTGAATGGTTTCTGTGCTTTTTCCTACAGAAAATCAAAGTCCGAGTGTCAGGCTCGGAGCCTGGGGTGAAACAGATGCACAAACCCCACTCGGTCCTGGGGAAGGAGCCCCTTTCCTCGCAGCCAGGTACATCTCCGGGGCTAAAGATCCTGCTCCTTTTCCTTCCTCTCCTTCTCCTCCTCAGTTCCCTTCTCTTCTCCCTCTCTCCCAAGGTCTCTGCCCACCTTGCATGGCAGATCCCACAAGCCAGACTGGGCTGTGTGACCCCTCTGCTGGAAAAGAAGAGCTGAAGGGGGGCTGGCTCATTCATCATGCAAATGGATAATTAAAGGAAACCAAGGACCGGGGTGTTCATTACTGCAATTTACAGTGTTGTGTAAACAGCCTAATTAACACAAAATGAGCTTGGAGTGGCTGCTGGTGAAGGACTCGTGACTCTTCACCACAGCTGAGGGGATCAGGACAGGATCACCCTAATTACCTCTTCCAGGGACTGTTTGTCTTTGAGCCTCTGCCACCAATCCAACAGACCTTCCCAAAGGAACTGGCTCCAAAAGCCATCACTCAGCAGAGCTCCCACTTCCCCCTCCCAGCCCTAATAGCTTAGGATCTGGGGTCTTCATCAAGGACAAATCGATTCCCTTGACCTCAGCAGCCAGGAAAAATAACATTTCACTTGTAAATTGGCCACTTCTGATCCGAGTCCTAGAGAACTGTAACCACTGGGATTTCTCCCACCATCTGCAGCTGAAAACTACCACTGGAAAATGGTTGGGAAGGGGAAGAGAAAGGAGGAAGAGGGGTCCTTACTCAGGGCAGGAGGGGCAGACCCTCAGTGATGACCACTGGGAGTGCAATGCTGGGAAAAGAGACGGGCTGGATGGAGATGCCCAATGAGCACCAGCACCTCCAAAAGAGGCAGAAACATCCCACAGCCCCTGGGGGCTGGTCCTGGAGTTGAGCAACACTCACTGTTTTAAGAAGGAGAGTTCACCCAAAAATCCTACCCCTAACCCCACCTTCAAGGGGACTGAGCTGGCCAGTGGGGTCCAGTAAGCAGGGCTGGGATGTCCAAAGACATGATGGGTGTCCCAGGCTGCTGTCAGCATCCACATCTCCCTGAGCAACATTCCTCAAATTCGTTCCCTGCTCCAGCAGCCCAGTCAGGCCAGGACACAAGGCAGGACTACATGGACATGGTGCGGGTGGCTCAGAAAGCCACAGGTCACAAACAGCAGAGCCAGGAGCAGCATTGCCTTTGAGGGTCTTCCTAAATGCCTGCATCCACCTTGGGCAGAGAGGGAAAGCATCCCTGGTTTGCAGCTGGGTAAATCACTGCTTGGAGAGCTGGAGGGTTTGCAGCAAGGCTGGAAGGTGAAGTATGGGTGGGAAAGTGTCTTGGCACTCCAGCATAAAGGTATGGGAAAGAGAGGAATGGAGGGATGGAGGGGAAGCAGAGCACAGCTAGGCAGCTGGGACCCCTCCACCACTGCCATCCTGCTGCACAGCCTCAAATTCCAGGGACCTGGTGACAGGAAGGCAGCCGATGGGACATTTCCCTGCATTCCCCCTCCTCATTCCATCCATATGCTTCTTTTGACCAATTCCCCAGGTTTTCCTCACATTTCTTCAGCCCCTTCTCTTCCCGTTCGTGCCCATCCTTTTCCACACAGATGTTCTGGAGCTCAGCAGAGGCTGGGCCAAGCTGTTCCCAATCCCACAGCCCTCCCAGTCTGGCCTCTACAGCTTTGGCCAGGGGGCTGCAGAGCTGGGCTGGGAAAGGGCTGCAGGGTTAATCCAGCTACAGCACTGGGATGGTGTGGCCAGATCCTTCCCAGCCACATCATCACCCCCATTGGGATTGCACTGGGGCAGGGGCGCTCTCAGGCCTGATCCGCAACCCCCATCCCCCCCCAGAGCACACTCATATCCCGGGAGAATGAGCCCAGAACACGGACCCAGCGCTGAAACACAAGACACCCTGGAGGGGTTATTTATTTCCAGGGAAAACCCAGCTTGGCGCACCCCAAGGGTTAACTCCAGCCGCGGTTGCCCCTGCCCGGCCCTGCTCCCCAGTGCGATCCCTGTGAGGGGTCCCGCCAGGCTCCGCGCCCGTTCTGCCGCCCCGCCGCGTTCCCCGGCGCCTGCCCGGACGGGACGAGGCTCCGCAGCGCAGGGCCGGGCCTGAGCGAGGCCTCGAGGGAGCCGGAGAGCTTCTGTGCGGCGTCTGGCTGCCAAGCGGCAGCGGGAAGCACCTCCGGAACGCTCCGGCAAATTGCTTACAAATGTCGGGCCGGCCGCCGGCCGTGGCGAAGGCAGCGCGGCCGCCCAGCACCAGACGGGGCCGGGACCCTCAACCCTGGCACAGCCTGGCTCCGGGCCTCGGCCTCTGGATCCCCGCTGAGGCACAGCCCCGCGCGGCGCATTCCCAAGCAGCCCCCTTCCCCTGTGCCTCAGTTTCCCCGCGGGCTGCCCTCCTATGGCGGGGATGCCAGGTTGGGCTGGGCTCCTCGTGGGGCGCGGGGGGCACCCGGGGAGCGGCCGGCCGGGACGGGCACATCACCCGCCGCGCTGGCAGCCGGCCCGGCACAAACCCGTATTTACCCTCCGGAGGCACTCGCCTGGCGCCGGCTGTGCCGGCTGCGTGGAGCCAGGCGTGCCCTCGGCCGGCCCAGGACCCCTGTGCCAGCGGACCGGGCACCCTGAGCCACCCACTGCCCTCCAACGCAGAGCTCGTTCCTGCGGGGACAGCCGTGAGCTTCGCCCCGAGCTCTTGGAGACCGACACAATCCCTCCGAAGCACTCCTTGGGAAGCGGTGACACGTGCTTGCCTGGGTTTGGCCGGGGAAGGAAATGCCCAAATATCCTGTGGAGTCCTGCCCTTTGGATGCTCCTGCCCTGGCTCTCACACGGCAGTCAGGCTCCAGAAGGCAAGTTTTTGTGCTGTGACGCCCCTGCCGGTTTTGTCGACCCAGGGCAGTCACAGCAGAGCTCCATCACTTGCAAGGCTTTGTTGCTGAACAGGACAACACACAAATCCCTAACTAGAGATCCACTTTCTTGCCAGAAAAACAACCTTTTTTGCTGGTCCTGTGTCACACACTCTCATCCCATCCCTTTGTCCTGGGATATCACATCCCCACACTGCTGGCTGCAAGCACCCCTGTGTCATGAACCTCCCTGTGCTGCAGGTCTGAGCATCCCACTGTCATGAACATCCCTGTGCTGCCAGCCACAGCATCAACCCCGAGTGTCCCTGTACCAGGAGCATCCCTGAATAACCAGTCCTGACCACCCCTACACTGCCTGCTACAAGGACCCTGCATGCAGGAAAGCCCTGCAAGGGCACTGCAGGAACACCATTCTGCTTCCCTGAGCAGTGGGAGAGGGACAGTGTGCATTAAACACACCAAATACGTGCATACACTCTCTTGGGAAAATGAAATCCACCTGGGGACTGTCACCAATAAGCCACTAAACCAGCTGGAGGAGCTAATCAGCTGCTATCCCGCAGAGCAGCAGCCGTCTCTCTGATGGCGGTGGCAGCCTCTGGAGCTGAAGGCGGAGGTGGCAGGAGGTGGCAGCTTCACCCAACCTGCCCTGTGATGGCCCGGGGTGGCCCTGCCTCTGCACGTGATGGGTTCATGCCAGGGCTCAGGACAGACTCACCATCTTGGCCAAAATCAAGACCCAAAGAGGTGATGTCCATCCCTCTTCCGCAGGAATCACCCTTCCCTGTCACCTCTCTGTCCACAGGCAAGTCCGCTGTGGCCACCCACAGCCAGCTCCTCCCGGCGCAGCCTCCCGGCAGACCGGCTGCTCCTGGAGCAGTTTCCCAATATGTTCAGAAGATTCACCCACCTCGACAGGGAAGGAGCTCAGCCACAGAGATGTTAAGAAACTCAACCAAAGCTGCCCAGCCAGCTCAGAAGAGAGGCTGGGTGAGAGCCAAGGGCTCCTGACCCCACCTCTCTAGTGCAGCCACTAGCTGCACCCCAAACACTAAGCCCAGTGCTGTGCCTGGCTCCCCAGAAAGGGGCTCCCCTAATTCCCCCATGGTGATGGTCGGTGAATTTGGCTGCCAAGATGCTGCTGCCTGGGAAACCTGGCTGAGTATCCATCCCTGCGCCCAAATGCCATGGCTGTCCAAATGCCACAGGTGTTCGAAGGCCAGGGGTGCCTTCCTGCCCACAAAGAGCCTGTGCCAGATTTGAGGCTCTGCAGCATCACTGAGGATGGGCTCCCCACCAATGCTGACAAACAGGGCCCTTGCCAAGCCAGGCACTATGGGGTTGGTGTGACTGGGGCAAAGCCACTGGGTTAACTAGCAGGGATGGGAAGGCTGCAATCAAGGAGGTATAATCCCATCACCAGAGGGCAAATGGCATTGACATGAGAGCAGGTGGGAGCCCCTTACTGTCCCTACACCAACATCTGGCAACTCCTCAAGAGTAATTGGCATTTTCACCCCTTGAGAAACCTACCAAACCCTGGACCAGACCAGGGCCCTGCCTGCTCTAACACTGCACAGGCTGCAGGATGGCTGTCACACCAAGCCCTGCTCCTGGTTTCAGCAGCCTGGAATAATCCCAGCAAGTGAAATAACCTTCCAGGAGCTGAGCTCTGGGCAGCTTCTCACAGCATCCTGAGGCTGGACACAGCACTCCTGTGCTATGAGTATCCCTGCACCTAATGCTCATTTCTAACCTCAACACAAGTCACCATTTAGCCCTGGCTGGAGCCCCAGATCGTAGGGCTTACAGCCACACAGAACACAAGCTGTTCCTGTCACCAACTTGTCTCTGCTAATGGCATGTCCAAGTCTCCTCTGGCAGCTTGGCCTCCTTCCTCATCTCCTTCTTTAAGCAATATTGTCCTGCAGCATGTTCAGATACGATGGTGGATGATGGTGAAGGCGGGTGATGGCAAAGGCAGAGGAGTTTGAGAGGTCCAGGGATCTGCCTTCCATCCTGGGCTGGGCTGGGCTGGAGGCCCACCGCAGGCAAAGAGGGATAGGGCAGTAGGACCATGGAGTCAACTGGGAGCCTTTTTCCTTCTTTAGAGAAGTCTGGGAATATTTTTTCCAGGGTAAATCAAACTTCTAAGGTTTTTTAAGAGGCTGGCAACAGGTGAAACATTGGGCAGCATCCCCACACAGCACAGACATTGATCACTCACTCCCAGCCCAGCTACTCCTGGACCCCCACCCAGACCCCCAATTCCCCCCTGCTGCTTCCCCTCACAAGAAAAGCAGGAAAAAACAGGCAGTTTGTTCAAAGTAAAGGCTCCTAGAACAATGAAAGGAAAAGCAGAATCGGAAACCCCGTCTCCATCCACACATCTGGGAAGAAGGTGCAGCTCTCAGCTCTCGACCCCAAGGTTTGATGGCCACAGGGGACAGAGGGGACAAACACCAAGCAGGGAAAAGAGCATCACAGGAATCCTTTGGGGCTGGATTCACCCCTTGCTAAAGTCAAACACATGATCCTGCTCTGAGTTTCAGGCCCCCAGAAAGATTTCAGCTAGGGTGAGATGAATGGTGCTTGCTCCCCTTCTCCACAATAATTTGTGGGTTTGTAGTGGCTGCCTACCCTGAAGTGATGCAGCCCACCCCAGCTCCCCTGGCTGGGAGAAGTGGTAACACCCCTTCCCCACAGAGCCGAAATGGCATCCCCCAGCCCCATCCAGGATGGAAACAGCTGGGAAAGGCTTCGGGTGGGGGAAGCCAGGCGGCTCCTTCGGAGATACAAGGGCTCCTTTCCCAGCTGGCCGGGGAAACGCGTTACCGGGAGGTGAAGTCACCGTCCCTGCTGGGACCTGGCTATTCCGCTCTCCAGGATATGAACTCAGAGGAGCTGTATTTGCCCAGGGAAGAGGTGGAGCCTTTTCCATTTCCCCCATCCTTCCGAAAGGACAGGACGCCTCCTGAGCGGGAAGAGATGGGCCGATAGCGGTGGCAGCCAACGGCCAAGTGCCAGCACTGCCTGAACCTGCGGCGGACACGCCTGAGCCATGGGACATGGGGACCAGCAGAGCATCAGGTCATTAACAATGCACCTTAGCTCATGTCCAGCTGGTTCCCTGGAAGCCAAGGTAGGGCTAGCTCAGATACCCTGGCAAAGGGGCTGCACCTACAGACACTCTCAGTGTTGTCATTAATGCCATACCCAGTAAATGGTGCATTATCATAATCTGTGGTGAATGTGCTACAGATTGACAAGGGCAGAAATAACACAAAAAGGACTTAGAGAGATTAGGAGGACAAACCCAGGCAGATTCAGCCTGGGAAAAATGCAGACTGCAGCATCTGGGGAGAAATAATCCAACCAGCAGCAGGTCAATGGGAGGAAGAAAGAGAGGAAGCAGGATGTGGGGGGACAGTGAGAGGAGCAGTGTGAGCATGAGCACAGAGGGACCTGCTGGTCAGGAAAGCAACCTCGGCAGCCCTGCGTGGGGGGATGCTGCTTCCCAGGGTACATCTCCCACCGTGTCTGTTGCTTCCTGGGGTACCACTGTCCATCACATACCCAGGGCTGTGAACATGAGAGAGGCTCACAGGGAACATGAGAGGTGAGCGACAGGAGCCAGCAGTGAAGGGCTGGCCTTGCATGGGAAGATTAGGGCAGGTCAGTAAGTCTGGATTAGCTGAGCAACAGTTAATTAGGGAGGGCGAGCAGGGACGCAGCAACCCAGCAACCCACCTACACCTGGAGGGGTTTGACGCTCCAGAGCAGCACGTACCTATTTATTTTATGGTTCTAACAATGAGCCCCAGATAAAAATTAGAGGAGCCAACAGTGGCCAACAAAACCCTGTGGGCTCAAGGGAGTAAAACAAGGATCCAGCCCCTACATTGCTTGGAGGTTGCAGCAACCATGCAGCTTCCAAGGGAAGCAGGGCAAAGCTGAGGCTGGAGGACTGGGCTGCCACAGCCTTATGGCACCATGTCGCCATCAGTGCCAGCCCCGTGCCTGCACATGGCAGCTTGGCACCCAGGAGCTGCTCCAGCCGGTGGAGCCAGTACTCAAAGCACACAGCGATGAGGAGGCTGGAAATCCTGTGACATCCTCCTCCTTTGGCCTCAGGGAAGCTGCCGTGCACCTGGAGCAGGCGCTGCCAGGGCGGACGGAGCGGCTGTCCCCACCCTGGCTGCGCTAATCTGGGCAAGGCACACACAGGATGGGAGGGGAGGCAGCGGGAGGTGAAGCTGTTAGCTCGAGGTCACCCAGAAGGTCGATGGTTCAAGTGCCGCCACTCCTTCCCAAGGCTGTGACACGGCTGGGAACTGAATTTTACTCAAAACTCCCCCCTCTCGCCAGCAGCCCGTGGGCAATCAGCTGTCGGCAGCCCGGGACTAACCTCAGTCGGCTGCTGGCGGCCAGTTTGGAGTCACACGGTTAAAAATACCTTGCGGATGCCTTTCCTCAACTCTGACCCTGCGAGCCAGTGCTGCCGCCAGCCCCGCTCAGGGACGTGCCGGCCGGGTCCCCTGGGACAGTCACAGCCTGGGCTGTGCAGGGACATGGCAGCTGCTGCCTGGGGACTGGGTTTTCCTAAGAACCAAGGATTTCCACTTCTGGGGGGGCTGCTGACTATATTCTCTATTGCCAAACTGAAATAAGGGGCTCAGCTTCCTAAAGCTTCCATCCAGCAAGCGATGCCTGCACTGTCCAGCTCCCTCTGAACTGCAGCCTGGATTTCAGCAACTTCAGCAAAATGTCTCCTTCCCTCCAGGATAGAGCCAAAACGTGGCCTCTGCTTCCTCCCAGTCCCAAGGGATGATGAGTGAGTGACTGCTCCTGCAGATTCCATGGTGCTGCAGCCATTTGTGGCATCTGCATTGGGAAAGAGTGTAAGGATCTCACTCAGCAGTGGCCACTCAGCTCCCAAGCCATGATGGATGGGAGGGATCCCTCTCCAAATCCCTTCTCCAGTGATGGTGAGGGCATGCAGGGCACCTTGCTGTTCCCATTCCCTGTGCAAAGGTCACCTACCAAAACTCGTGAGAACTGACTGGTTGCTCCATGCTGCTGGCAAGTGGGAATGGAAGAGGGATGGGTCCATCACTAGCAGGCACAGGCCAAGCTCTCTCCAGTCTGGGACAAGCAGCCTGAGAGAGACGATCCTGTTGCCACTCTCTCCTTTCCCTCTCAAGGCGGGGAAAAGTGTTGTCCTTTCAACAGCATCCTGTGGCATGGTGTTGTCTATGCCCAGAGTGAGAGCTTCTTTCCCAGATGGATCAGACCCTCCGACTGCCTGCCTGTGTTTCTGGCTGGACCGTTCCAAAGTGGGAGAAGCCGTTACCAAAATCTTGCCCATTGCCTTAGCTGAATTGGGATACTTTCATGCAGCTGTGGCAGTGAAGGATTTGCCTGGAATCCTGGTCTACAACGGGGTTCCATATGCAGTGGACAGGAGAGGGACATGACAGCTATATGACCAGGATGTCCTGCACCACCCTGCATGTCCCCACATGGAAGCAGCAATCACTTAGCAGTTAGGGACAGTCTGGAAGCAGGAACCCACCCCAGGACCCCACACCCACCCTCCTGTCCCTTCGGGGCCCTTGGTGACTGCTGAGTTATTTTGGGCACTGCGTTCCTGACCCCCTCCCCTCATCCCAGCTGCTCCAGGGCCGGCAGGGAGGTTAGCGGGTTCCTCCCATTGCCCAGCCCGGACGCCAGAGCCAGGCAGCAGCTGCCTGGGGACCAGCTGGGGACAAAGGCAACACGGAGCAGCCCCATCCCCCCCATAGACCTTGGAAGGGACAAGGGCTGAGTTAGTTACAGCAAGGTGAAAGGCATCACAATACAACTCCAATAGAAAAGAAGGAGCTGGATCTGAAGACCCCATGGGCTGAGCTCTGGTCAGCAGCTCCCCATAAAGGGATCAGGAAGGGGTTTGGGGGCAGTACATCAACACCTCCCATCCCCCAAAGAACAGGCCCACCTCAGCACCAGAGGTAAACAGAGACAGAGGCAACATCCTTGGCTCCTTGTCAGACCAATGTGGTGCCCAGCTTCCCGCAGGGACTCCACTGCAAGGTCAGCCCCCTCCACCCCAGCCCTGCCTGGGCACTCCCCACACCCCATCCCGATGGAGCGGTGGTGGGACACAAGCCAAGGCCTGCCTGCTCCCTGGACCCCTGCCGGGAACCTGATCTGTTTACGCCTTCCTAGCACGGCGGGTTCGTGTTGGGAACGGCCCCGGCAAGCCCGACTTGGCGGCGCAGGCGGGACGTGGGAGCAAGCCCTGAAACCCCACCTGCTGCCCCGCAGCATCCCGGGGCGGGTGTGGGGAGAAAGTGGAGGAGAACAGGGAAAAATGGGACCCTCCTGCCTCCATCTGCTCCTTTTTGTAGGAAAAGGCACCACTTCTTGCTCTGTGCTACCCATCCTGTGGCATCCAATGCTCCCTGCCCTGGCCATGAGACCATGGTGAGTTGCTCCATCCCCAGGCTTGGCAGGGAAGGGCTTTCTGAGCAGTGGCAATTCTTATGGGAGTGCACTGGGAGAGCCAACTAGCCCTGGAAGCCTCGTCCCTTCCTGGAAAACGAGGTACTGTTTTTGCAAACATAGCCAGCAACATGTGTGGGCGCAGGGGGCTGATGGCCACATGCTGGTCCCTGTTCCTGGGTCTGGGCTGTACCCAACTGGGGCTGAGAAGGGGAATCCACCTGCACTGCTCCTAGGAGGAGATGTTCATCCAGGACTGCTCACCTGGTGTGAATTCAGTCTCACAAAGCCACAGGCATTTGGAGCAGGCTGCAGTGGGACAGAGTCATGACTTTAGGGACTTGGAGCTGGACACCTGCTCATTCACACCAGGTTTGGGTTGAAAGGAACAGAGAAGCAACTCCAGGATATCCATGTGCTGCTAAATATAACCAGTGGGACAGATGCTCCAAGACAGGGAGTTGCCTGCACCTTGACATTGCTGAGCAGGAAACTGAGGGCTCACCCAATGCGTAAGTAGTTCTTGAGGTTTGGAGACACAGAGCAGGGTCAGAGGCAGCACCTCATTCTGTGCAGGAGCCTCCTTCCCTCTAAGGAGTGTCTTCCTTCTTTTTAAGCCAGCAGGATTAGCAGGTACTGGTTCAGGGAAGCCAGGAGGGCTCATGAAGCTTCAGAGCAACCAGAGCAGCCTGGGTTGCAGCCCCAAGCAATCCCTGGACCATGGCTGTGCTGGACCCCACACTGCTGGCCAGACTGACTGTGTCCCCGTGTAGGCAATGATTAGCCACCAGGGAGGACTCTGGCCCCCTTTGGAGGCCAGTGGTTCTCACGTGGCCTTGCCATGGTAGGGACACATCCCAGGTCCCTGAGAGGCTGCACAGGCTGTGAGTTGGGTGTCCTGCCCAGGGCGACAGGACACCCATGGAAGGGGGAGATCGGTGGGGCTCCCAATCCCCAGTCTCCATACTGCTATTTGCATCCTGTTCACCTCCAGCTGGAAACCCCCTTCAGGCTTATCCACGCCTGTTCTGGCAAAGAAACAAGGCAATGCTCCACAAGGGGCTGCTAGAGGGGGAGAGTGAGGCAGGCAGCCTCTGGGATGGATGTTCTATGGGTGCAAGAGGCACCTGCAGAGTGGGTGGTAGAGCCTGAGCCAACCTCGCTGCTGGGGACACCTCAGTGACAGGCACCAGATGCCCTTGCCATGCTCGCCAACTCCCTTCCAAGCAGACAGGGCCTTACACAACCAGCCATGCCCAGCATTACGAAATCCCAGGAGTTTTCACCCCTCCCAGCACAGCCGCCCACCTCAGGTGGTCGAGCCAGACCCAGCTCCTGGGATGGCACCAGGGAGGACGGGACAGGGGTCTGGGCACGGCCTCAATGCTGGGGGCCACGTGCTCCCTGCACAGCCTTGGCTGGGGCCCGCGGGGAGCGGCGCTGGCAGGGCTTGGCGGAAGCACAGCCGGACGTGTTGCACCAGGCCTGGGATGCTGCGGGAGCCGCATACCTGCCTCACGCAGGTTCTCCCTGCTCCCTTATCTCACCATCGCAGCCCTGCTCGCTTCAGCTCCGGCCTTTCTCCCTGGGCTCGGGGTGGCTGCGGTGCACCTACCCTGGGCAGCATCCCGCAGGAGCGACGGATGGGCCAGAGTATCCAGCCCTTCCTTCCCTGGGAGGATAGAGATCATACCAACAGAGCCATTTCCAAGCAGTTTGGGCATCTCCAGACAGGTCTGTGACTCACCATGACACCTCGGCACGGCTTGGGTGATATTACAGCCCCAAGGTTCAAACAGATCCCTCCCTCTCCGTCCCAGGCACGATTTTTTAGGGAAGCTAGGATGGGATTTAGGGGGAGCCAGAATGCTCACAGCTCCTCCCCACCCTCTCACTTACTAGAGCAGCCAGAAAAAAAAAGGTGGTTTATTGTTATTTAGTTTCTTGCCCCTTTCATTCTCCTTTGCTGGAGTTTTTGCCAGCGGCAGGCCCCGGGTCTGGCGGGAATCCAGGACAGCCGAGGCGCTTTTAAAAACAAAGCAGGGCGCGTGCATGCACACATACACGCACGGCATCCAACCCCGCTTTTAACTCTTGCCGGAGCAATGCTGGTGGAAGCATCCATTTCCAGCAGGAAACCATCTTACACACGGTCATCGCCACTGGGATCCAACAATTCACGTCCCACCTCCCCAGAAAAACCTCTTTGCGGCACTGGGATCCTGACAGAGAGGTGGCAGAAGTGATGCTGGTCGTTTTTGTGGTCCACCAGCTCCCTCCTGGAACCAGCCAAGCCAGCGGATGGAATGCCAGTGCTGGCAGTGTCCTTGCCACGTCCCCTTCTCTGCAGCCCTGGGGAGCACTGTCCTGGTTACTGCGCCCGTGTGCTGCTGGCAGCCGGGCACACGGTGTCCCAGGGCTCGGGGCTGCCCTCCCTGTCTGCCTTCAAGCTGTCGTCATCTGCATTATTGCATGTTTCTGGGTCAGACAGTCAAAACAGCCTCTGCAGCCGTTGGGAAGGGGCAGCTGAGCCCCCTGATCTGGGCTGAGTCACCAGGAAATGCCCAAGGGATGGAAATTCCCCTCCTGTCCCAAACCTCAGCCTCCTGCCTGTGATACTGGGGATGGCTGCCAGCCTGGCTCCATCCATGGCCCTAAGGGATCTCACATTTCCAGGAGAGCCCAGATTCCCTGGAATACCCCAGTGCTGTCTGGCCATCTCCAAAGGATGGCAGCATGGCCTGGACTCAAAAGTTTCCACATTCATCCCCTTCCCCAGAAGGGTTAGCTTAGTTTTCGCCCCACTCTTTTACAGAGACAAGAATAAGTCAGCTGCAGTGGCCCAGGCTGACAGCAGGGACCACAGGCTGCCCTGCGAAATGGGCGTCCAAAGGCTGGGGACAGAAATACAGACCTGGGACAAGGGGAGATAGGGATCTGTGAACACAGGGAAATGAGGGGCAGAGGGGCAGAGGCTGGGCCAGCCGATTCCCAGCACAGGCTCCTCCATCTTCCTGTGTGATGCTGTTTGCTCGTGCCTTATCTCCTGCACTCGGCACAGGAACTCTTTCCTTGGCTCCGGGCACTCCAGTGGCAGCCGGGCCCCTTTCCAAACACAACACCCGTTGGAGCCCAGCTTTGAAAACCAACTATCCCTTCACTCCTTCCGCTGCCTGTGTGGGGCTTTTCCTCCCCGGCTGGAGAGGTGGGAATGCCAGGATGGGAAAACCCACCCAGCAAACACCGGCCTACCAGAGGAGAACCCCCTTCCAGGGAGGTCCAGGAGCCACAGAAGGAGGAAGAAAGGATTGACCTCGCCTTGCCATGGAGCTGCAGCCCCACCATCATCCAGCCCCACGGCTGCCGCACTCTACGGAGCCTTTGAAGGCTCTTTTATCCCGCTCCCACCTCCCACCCACCGCAGGCTGGTTCAGGAGCAGGTCTGGGCATGCTGTGGGGTGGTGGGGTCCCCTGCACGAGGCCACCGCCAGCCCGGCTCCCCAGGCACGGTGCCTCGCCCCGCTCCTGGCTCAGTCCTGGAGGAAGAGGGAGTTTTGCCCGTTTCGGCAGAGTTTCTCAGCGTCTCTCCGCAGGCGTGCCCACAGCCTTTCCAAGTCGGAGCGCGGCTGCGGAGCCGGTCCAGCCCGTCAGACCTACAGCGTGCGGGGAGAGGAGGAGAGGACACAGCCAAGGACGCTTTGGGAACTCGTCCTCGAAACTTGGGCTTCAGGGGATGTGGCCAGAGCCACACTTGTGCTCAGGGGCAGAGCCGGGTCCAGCTGCCTGCACTGCCTGGGGCAGGAGTGGAGCAGGAAAGGTGCCCAGGCACCCCTGCACCACTGCCACCAGGGAAAGCCATTGGGTGTAACAGAGCCTGACGTGATAAGGATCCTGCCCAAAGCCAGTCTGAGCTTTGCCCTCCAGCCAGACCAGGAATAGCACCTGGAGTACCCAAGGGTTTGGGACGAGCCTCGCTTGGTAGCAGCAGCGAAGAGGAGGATAGTCCTCGTCTGTAAGGGAGGATGGCACACTGGGCTTCCTGCCTGGCACAAAGGCACATCCAACACCATTACAAAATAACTACCAGATTGCTAAAAAGGAGCAACTTCTCCCCTGAACAACTACAGACCTGCTGGTGTTAGGAGAAGCAGAAATCCCAGCAGGTCATAAAAGGAGGGCGGATGTTTCTGCAGAGGACAGGGACACAGAGCGCCGGTGGCAACGGCTAACAAATCACAGGAGAGATAGTAAACCTCACGCTTTGAGGCTTAAGCTGATAGAGCTACTAGGGATTAGGAGGAAATTCAACGGGGGAGAGAAGGAACGACTTATCCCACATCTGCCTGCTACAGTCTCACAGCACATAGAGCAACATCGCCCTTCTCCTGCCAAACTGGATGGTGGCAGCAGCATCTGAGGGCTGGCACAGCTCTTGAGAAAACCTTAACACGCTTTGTGCTGCTGGGGTGCAGTGGTGAGAGGCTCCAACACAGGCGTGGAGATAAAGCCAAGACCCCTCTGCAAGCTTTGCTAGCATTTAACGACTTGCTAGGTCATGGCCCAAACACAACCACGTCCCATAAGCCCACCCCAGTCCTTAATATCTAAGGTCTGAAAAGCACCAACATAGCTGGTCAAATGGGGCAAGGGGCTGACTGAACCTCCTCAAGGCAGCAGCTGAACCCCAGCAGGGCTTTGCTCCCTGTCCTTGAGAGTTCACACCAGTTTGCTCAGCTGCTGCCCTTTCTTTGTACTTTGCATACATTTAAACAAAAACCTTCACCACTCCCTTGAGGAAGGCAAACAGTGAGTCCAGCTCCCATTGCCTTTCACAGCTCCTCCGTTATCACAGGGGCTCCCCTCTCCCAGCATCACCCTGGCATCCCCCCATCCCCTGTCCCTGGATCCTGCATTCAGGGATGGGGACACCCAGACTTTGCCAGGCACCATCTGGCTCCAGAAGCAGTTGCCCCAGAGATCCCTGGCCAGAGGGGCTCTGCCTCTCACCTCCCCCGGGAGCCTCAACCCCTCGGTGCTGGCCCTAGCCGGGCCAAGTAGTGCATTGTTGGCGAGGGCAGCAGCCCAGGGATGTGATTGATCGTGGAGGAGAGAGGCCAAAGCCATGATGGGTCGTTTAACAATTTCAATTAAACTCTGCAACGCTCCCGAGGCAGAGGGGAGGGGAGAGGGAGAAGAAATAAAAAGCGGGATGTTTCCATTGCCAGGGAACCTCAGCAAAGCACGGCTGGCCCAGCAGGACCAGCCTGGCTCTCCCAGACCAGAACCCCCTCCCTGGCTGCAGGAGTGACCACGGCGTCGCGCCGACGTCCTCTTCCTGCAGGCAGGACAACTGCCCTTGCCTGCCCTTTCCCTCCTGGCTCCTGCCCCCAAAAATCTTGTTCCTGCCTGCCCCACCACCTTGGAATGAGAGGTGCTGTGACCCACTTGTGCGGCGGCGCTTGCGCGGGGAGGAGGCTGCGCACGGAGAATATTAAACGTGTCCCTGAAGTTCCTGCTGCCGGGACTGGCGCTTGGATTTTGCTTACGTGCGGTGACTTTTTTAGGCACAGGAAGCCCCAGAGGGCTGATCACAGCGATCGAGCTCCCAATCCACTGAGACAGCAGAAGGACTCTTAGAGGGATTTAAAAAAATATATAATAAAAAAAAATAAAAATCAGCATCTCAGCCTGTCATATGGAAAAGGCACTTTAATGAGCAGCAAAGGCAGCAAACGCTTGGCTCACATGGCATCGGTGACAAGAGGGAGAGGGAACCATAAGGGATAGGGAGCAGTGGTGCCCTCCATGCCAGGGATGAGCCTCCAGGACCAGACAAGCCCCACAGCAGGTCAAGCACAGGAGCCCCAGCAGTGGCCTTGGAGGGGTCAGGGTTTTTTGGCCCCTCCTTATAAAGGAATAAAATTAAAATAAGCCGAGAGAGCTGCTGATGCTGCTGCAGCGGGGGAGTTAAACACACACGTTCACGTGGGTGCCCCACGGCTGCAGGGAGGGGAAGACTCTCCAGAGAGAAAACAGACAGGACTGAACTGCGAGAGAGTTACTGGAGGGTACAGGAGAAAACAAGTGTGACTTCACCCCTCTGGGTGTGCAGGAGGAGAGCCATGGGCACCCCAGCCTGTACACACTGCCCGGCAGCCATGGGACACCAGCTTAGGGGCCAGGGCTGCATCAGCCAGCAGAACACTCGTATCCTGATGTTATTTATTGCCTTGGGGGTGTCCTTCAACCCATTCACATGGACAGACTGCTCTTGTTCAGCTCAGGGACCCTGTACAGGCACAGTCCCTGAGCAGCAGAGGCAATGGCACCCAGTACCTTCACCCAGGGAAGGGGCACCAGATGCCCCTGTTCTGGGGAGGAGGTGGCTCCCAGCCCTTCTGAAAGCCCAGCAGTTGAGATTTGCAAAGTTCTGGCCCAGTCAAAGCTTTCCAGTAGATGACCCAGGGGAGCTGATCCCCTCCTCACGTTTATAATCCTCAACCTAACTCGGGTTTCTTTGCGCAAGTCTCTCCACACTGAGCTGCTCCTAAGAAGCCTTATTAAAGCTTCTCCTACCTGAGTTTCCTCTCTCCCTCCTCCAGACAGCTTATTCCCTTTCAGCTTTCCCACCCACCCCCATGAGACCCCCCACGATGAGCAGCCTTGGCAGAGGTATCCACACTCCCACAGCCCAGGCGGCCAGGGTGCACCTTCCCCCAGCCAGACATGGCATTGAGAGCCCTTTTATTTACTTTTCCCAGTTTCCTTCTCTTGATCTGTTGGGAGAAACGACCAGGAGCTCAGCTCTATACACGGGCTCCGTGTCAGTGGCCACAATCTCATCCACCTTTCCACCCTCCCCATCTCCTCCAGATGCTGTGCGGCGTCTGCACGACCCCGGTGCACTTGGGGACCCCCTCCTGAGCCCTCTGTTCACTCCAAGCTCTGCTTGCTGCTGACCTTTCTGAGAGCACAGGCAAGAAAACAGCCTGGCTGAAGGGTTAAACATTACCAGACTGAAATTCAAGGCTTGACGATTGGTTCCAGTCGACTGGCTGGGATGATAATTTTTCACAAGATAAATACGGCTGGGAGTGAGCAGCAACCGCTAAAGACCCTTTGTAGCAGCGTTCCCCCCAAAGCGGTTCACTTCCCCCCGCCACGGCTGCTTCCCTTCACCCATCCCTGCTCAGTGGCCCACACTGCAGGGCCCCTGGCCCCAAGCCCAAGGGGAACCCCAGCTCAGCTGTAGGATTGCTTACAGCCCAGTCATTCATCCGTACGGGCTGTGCTTGCACTCCCGCCTCCAGCCGCAGCAGAACTCATGTGCCGCGGGTCAGAGCCAGCGCTTGCACCCCGGCTTGGCCAGCACTGAGACTCGCACCCCGGGACTGGCAGGAGTGCCCATCCAGGGAGAGGGAGCCCACGGCTCTCTGCCCAGCTACTCACTGCTCTTGGACGCCTTGATCTTGGCCACCAGTTTCTGCACGCCAGGTACATCCCCGTTCTTCACGGCCTGGATCAGCTCCTGCTCGCGCCCCATCGCAGGCAGGTGGGAGCAGCAGCAATGTAGAAACCCTCAGATCCCAGAGGTTTATAAAGCCATGGGAATAAGCCCCTAATTCCTCAAAACACACTTTGATGAGAGATTAAATCCAGGAAGAAAGACACTTTACAATCCCACAGGGCATAAAAACCAGAAGGAAGAAGTCTTTCTGTTAAGGGCAGAAGTCCCTTTCTGCATCAGGAGGAGCAGGACCCAGATGGGATTTGACTGGAGAACATGCAATCAGTTAAAACAAAAATTACTTCAGTGCTTGGGGATAGGTTCCCAGCAGCACAAGAGCTCTGTGAGACAAAGCCAGGCAGCCTGGGGCAGGGTATCCAGCGGTGGCAGCATTGGGATGCCCTCAGCCTCTCACAGCACTCCTGGAGCCAGAGGTGGTGTGCTTTGCTCCCTTCAGCAGGCTCTGCTGTGTTGACGAGTCCCTAATTCATCCCAAAGGGATTACGGGCTCGTTGCCATCTGGAAGTTATAGATCCTCCCTCTCTGGTGCTCATTAGCCCCTTCGTTTCGGCATTCCTCCCGGTGACGGCACTGCAGGCACGCTGGGGAGCCCCATGCACGGCCGAGCCCCGGCACGGCAGCCCGGGACCTGCGGAGGGAAGAGCAGAGTCAGCCCCCAAATGCCATTTACCTCCCGGCTCTGTCGCGACAGCTTTTGTATCCATGCTGAAGAACGAATACTTTGACTATATTTAGTCCTGGAGGGACTTGGCTCATCCTTATGTTAAACAGAGAGGGAAGAACCTGTGGAGGAAACCTCCAGAGGGTGCTGCCCCCAGAGCGGGACAGGACACAGCTCCTTCCCAGCCCTCCCGGGGCCAGACACACCACGTCCTCCCTGAGGGCAGCACACGGGGCTTGGGGCACACGATGTCTCCCCCTCTCCTTTCCCGGTGGCAGCACACAAGGAATGGAGCTCAGAAGGTTTAGCCAAAGCTCTCTGCAGCCCATGGGAGTGGGTCAGCCTGCCTTGCACTTTTCTCCTCCTGTGCAAGGATAAACCCTCACCCTCTAAACTTGCTGGGAGGCTCAATGCCCTGGGACCCAAGACACTTCTTCACCAATTCAGGAGCTCTCTCTGGCCCCAGTGAGGAGCTGGGTGTAATTCAGCAAGACGACTGTGCTCAGAATAGGATCAAGGCCATATCCTGACCAGCCAGGGTACCCTGGAGGGGGCATGGGGTCCTGCAGAAGCAGTTCACATGTCCCAGCCTGTGCTCCCACACTGCACCCGGGCTGCCCAAACTGTGTGGCAAGAAAATCCCTCCTAGTTCAGGGCCATGCATCTGGCAGGCTGCTCCGACACCGGGGAGGAGCGTGCGTGCAGGAGAGCAGGGAGCACACACCGTGCCAGCTGCAAGGCTATCGCCAGATCACCCCACAACTTCCCCTCTGCCCATCCAGAAAGGATCACAACCAGCTGATGGCTCAGTGGAGTGTCCCTTCCTAGAGCGCTCGCCCTCCACAGTTTATGTAACAGCGGGTGTTGCTTCCTCCAAGCAATCGAGGTCACTGTTCAGAGCATGGAAATCACAGGCGAGACAAGGCAACAATGACAGGTCCTGTTGGGGTGGGGGCAAAACCAGGAGAATCCCATGGCATAGCAATGCCCAGCCGAGAGCTGCAGCTCCCCCCAAACACGGACCCCTCACAGCTTCCCCGTGCTCCTGCACTCCCCAGGGTGCAGAAGCACAGGGCAGACAAAAAGATAATCCTCAGGTATTGGCTCAGCTTCTGGGACAAGGGGGTGTGTGATTCCCACACCAGGCTGGGGGGTTCTCCTCCCACCCACAGCTCATTTAGCTGATGAATCCCTCGGCACTGAAGCTGGTGCCCGTCGGGGTCAGCTGTCACCTCCCCTCGTCCTGGGCCACCTGCACAAGCTTATCTACCTTACAACAAAGTTTCAGCCACTTGACTCAGACTAACCTCTCGCTGCAAACAAATCCCCTCCCGAAACCTCCTGTGTCGCACTGTCTTCAGAACTATTTCGTTTAACGCTGTGCACTGCATCCAACTCTGTGCTGCTCCTCAAGAGCGCTCACAAGAAGTGAACGTGAGGCGGTGAGACGACTTTATATTTGAAAAGTCTGTCCGCTCTCTTGGAAAACAGCCCCGGTGCTGCTGCCTCGGCTCCCGGAACACGCGGGGCTCAGCGGGCAACTCGGAGGGACGGAGAGCTCCGAATGCCGACCTGCACCTCCTCAGCCTCCCCAGAGAGGAGCAGCGAAGGTAGAATTCAAGAAACGCTCAAAGCTGGAAAAGCAACAGCAAAACATCCCTCCCACACGAGCAGAGCTGAGCCTCCAGCCCAGGAATCCACCTGGAGAATCAAAGTATCCCAAACATTCCCGCAGCCAACGGCAGCGCCGGGGGAAAAAAGGAGGGAGAAGAAGGGGGAAAAAACCCCAAACAAACCCAAACCAGTTACGTAAGTGGCGGAGGAAAGATGCAAAGGAGCTGCAGGCACCCAGCCGGGTCCCGAGGGGCGGTGGGGGCAGCTCGGCTCCCCCGGGAGGCTCCAGCGCCGCTGCGGGCGCGCCCGGGCCCCCCTCGCTGCCCGCCCGGCCGCGCCTCCGCCTCCCCCGCCCCGAGACCCCCGGGCGGGGCGGCGCCTTCCTCCGGGCGCGCTCGGGGGGATTTCTGCCCCCACCAAGGCGAGCTGTTCCGCGGCTCCTGGGGCGAGTTACTCCCTCGGCCCCACTCACCTGGCGGCGCTCCCAGCCCGCCGCACCGGGGCGAACCGAACGGCGCTCGGGCGAACCGAACCGAACCGCGCCGGAACGAACCGACGGCACCGGACCGGACCCGCCCACGCCGTGCGGAGCCGCTCCGGACCGCGGCGCGCCGAGCAGTGCCGAGCTCAGCCCGGCCGCAACTTCCCGAGCCGCGGGGGGCGGCAGCGCGGCCGGTACCGGAGCGGAGCCGCGGGTCCCGGCTTGCAGGCGGCGCGGCACTCGGCAAAGTCCCGCTCGGGCCGGCCCCGTCCCGGCAGGAAATCCCTCCCCGGCCCGGCCTGATTGGAAAAGCCCGGCGGGTTGTGCGGCGGGGCCGGGCCGGGGCGGCTGTCACTCACCGTGATGCGGCGTCGAGCGGGGCAGGGGCCGGGCCGCCCATCCCGCCGCACCGGCACCGCTCCGCCCCCGGTCGGGGCTGCCCCGGGCTCCCGGGCTTCGGCTTGCTTTGAAGGGGGTCCGGCTGGACGCACAGCGCGGTCCGGTACCGGCGATGGGGAGCGGGACCGGCGTGGTACGCGACCGACCCGATGCTCCGGGACCGGCGGGGTTCGGGACCGAGCCGGTGGGAGATTCTCCATTCTCGATCCAGGACCGAGCCAGTAGTTCGGGACCGGCTCCCTTGAGAATCCTCCATCCTCCTCATTCCAGCTCCGAGCCGGTGGTCTGGGACTGGCTTCGAGACCGACCTAGTGCTTGATCCGGGATTGGTCCGGTGCTACGGGACGGGCTTCGGAGAGAGGTCCCCCATCATCGATTCAGGAGCGAGCAACACGGTGGGTGGTCTGGGAACCAGCCCTCCCCCCTTTCAGCCCCAGCCCTCCCCCTCAGCCCTTTGCCCACTCCCCCCCAGCCCCTTTGGAGGGGCTGTGTAATACCGCTGATGGCACCCATGGGACCAAAATCCACCGATCCCCAGCTGAACAAGCCCCACATTAATCCTACTCTCACAAAGCACTAAAACCACCAAAAATCACCCATTTCTGCCAGTCTTCAGCAGAAGCAGCAGAGGCAAGTGCTCCCTTGAGCACAGTTATTTTAAAACAAGAGATTGCCTAATAAAGCTGGACAGTTTTTATTGCATGATACCACTGGATTATCATCAACTAATCAGATTAAAAACACACAGAGGCTTTGGTTTTATTCACTAAATGGCCAGCCCACAGCTCCCTGGGGGAGTTGCAAAGATCCCACACCTCTTCAAACCAGGCCCCCGAGACATTTCACCAAATGATGGTTTCATGAGCAACCCCAATGAGGGGGATCCTTGGCAAGGAGGAGGGACTGACGTCTCCAGACACACCCTGCCTTTTCAGCTCCAGAATAAAGAGATTATTATGCACATGTAATTATAAATGTCCACATTTTATGGCTGCTGTGCTGAAGCACGAAGCTCTAAGTAGCCCTGCTAGAAAGCAGTGAAGTGAAAGGTCTTGTTATTCCTCCTCTGAGTTTTTCCAGATCTTGTAAAGTGCAATGACATTTATAATAATCCCCTGAATTTATGTGGCACCTTTGGTCCTTCTAAGGATCTTTATTAAGCTTTGCAGCTCCCTGAGCACAGACTAAACCCACTTTGCAAAAGAGGAGCCCAGGTCTTGTTTGGTACAAAATGTGTGTCCGATATCAGGCAGGGGAAGGACTTTTTCACCCCAACGACCTCCAGCACATGCTGTTACACCACAGTAAGGGCACAGCACCCTGACATCCCCAGCCAAAGGTTGTTATGCTTCAGCCACACTCATGTGGCTAAAGCTGGGTAATTCAAACTTTAATCTCTGGTGTCATACAAGCCTTTTGAATGGAGGGTGTCATTGGAGTGGTTTATGAGAAATCAACAATTTCTAGTGCAGCCTTCAAACATTTAACCCCATATTGGCAGTCCTGACACTGCACCAGTGCCTTCCCTCTATGGCCCTGCCTGCAGGGAGTGCAGCTGGGAGGAGCAGGCAGCAGCCCCCATTTCCCCCCATGAATCCCAGTTTTCCAGCCACTCTTGAAGGTTGAACAGCTGGTTGGTGACACCAGCACAAAGAGCTGCCGGTGGCTTTAGCCGTGTCCACCTTGCAGAGTTGACATACCTCCCCCCCCATGACATTTATTGCCCTGTGCCTGCAGAGTGGTGCTGACAGCACTGATTGAGTTTTCACTGCAGAGAAAGTCCTTTAACAATTCATTCCCTTCTATGCACCAGTATGAGATGCTTTAGGGAATTTCAAGGTGCAGGCACAGTTGTGTGGCCAGCTCTGCCCTCAGCCTCTGCAGAAAGGTGCCCAAGGCAGCAGTGACTTGTGTTCCCCTTTGGGTGAGGGACCTGGGGGCTCCAGCCGGGTCGGGCTGCTCAGTTCTGCGGGACCCCGGTTCCTGCTTGCAGCTCCTCAGGTCGATGTTGCCATCTAGAGGTCCCTGCTACGGCGATCATCTCCTTGTAAAGTATTGGGAAGGAGATTGTTTTTTTTAAAACTCAATGCAACAATTCAAAGCAGTTTTATTAGGTTAGCCCATGTCTTGGGTGGCTGTAGCTCATCCTGGCTTGTCGCACAGCCCCTGCAGCTGTGCAAAACCCTCCTCTCTACTCTGACATTGTTTTGAGATGGGGTAAAACAATCAAAGCTATGCATTTGCTGCCCGGCGTGGAAGCAGCCACACTGGCAGAAGCAATACACACAGTGGTATCCACAGCAGCTTCATGGCCAGCGCTGGCTCCAGGTGAGGCTGTGACAGACATGGCTCCAAATTTTGGAGTGCAAGACTCCCAGTCCCAAATCTCACCCATGGAAACCAAACTTGGAAGTTCATGGCCATTTCATCTTGACTGAGTGGGCAGGAGGTCTGCAAAGGCCCATACCAGACGTCCAAAATATTTCAAGTATGTTATGAACCAGCTGGCTGGAAATACACTTCCCCCCTTTCAGCAGTGGCTCAGGCTTCTCTTTCAGTGCTGTTTTTTTAAAGTGTGCCCATCTTGACCCCAGGCCTTGTTGCAATCCCAGGGCTGCATCTCAGACAAGGGAGCAATGACAGTTTGATGCCCATGGCAAGGTTCGATTCCCTGGATAGGTGTGCAGACACCACTGTCCAAACACTCCCAGTTCAGGGTCAGCACAGAGCTGATGTCTAGGGCAGCACCACTATGGCAGAGGCTGTGTTGGACCACAGGATCTGTCCTGCAGGGAGGAGAGTGCAGGCTGAGGATGAAGCAGGGCGAGGAAGGGCCTCTCCTGCACCGAATCAGGCCATGCCAGAAAGCAGGTTATTACCCAGATTTAAAGCCACCCACAGGAGCCCTTCCTGCAGCTCCTGACATTTATTCACACATCACCTGGCTCCCTGAGCACTGAGGGGTGATGGGTGCCCCACTGCTGGGCTCTGCTCGTGTCCTTAAGCAGCCCAGTAAGTCTCAGTCTCATTCCTAATCCTCAGAAGTCTCATCCTCTCCCCATGGAGCCTTTTCTGTACAGGGATCCATCTCCTCCCACATTACATCCCGGCCAGGCATTTCCCACCCTGCTCAGCACCCCACCTCATAGGCACCAGTGTAGAGGGCAGAGTGAGAGCAGGATGGAGGATCTGCACACAAAGGTGCTTAGGTAGGTATTTACTCCATTGCTTCTTACACACCCTCCTGGCAATAGCTGCTGCTGGAAGCAGTCCAAGAAGATGAATTAGGGAGCTTGATCGAGAGAGAGATGCACTGCCCACAAGGAGGAGGAAGAGGATCACAGCTCCCTCCCAGAGACCAGGCTCTGGCAGACAAAGGTTTGGGCTAGTTTGGCCCCAGACATCTCCTGCCATGCCACAGCACAGCTGCTGCCTGCAGCTGGCCACTGCCACCAGGAGGGCTTCAATGCCAGGATACATCCCAGACCCAAGCCAGAACTTGGACACAGCTCCATGAACTCATGCCCTGTGAAGCTGAACATCAGCCTTCGTGTGAAATGCAGCAGTGACTGCCCTTAGCAGAGCTGGTGGGACCTGCTGGTGGCAAAGAGCTACAGAAACCCACCCAGAGTCAGCTCTCAGACAGGTAGTAGGGCTTGGTGGTTTAGGAAGCTCTGCTCTGGTAGTATCTTTTGCAACAAATAGTTTCCTCCCACAAAAGTAATCAGGTAACCAACCTCTTGCTGGCAGTCCAGCTCTGAGCTCCCTTGAAAAGCAACTCCTCAGCCCTGGCTGGAACATGTGCAAGCCAGGAGTTACAGCCCGCACCAGCCCCTGCCCTGGCACAGCAAACCCAAATCCTTCCCCTGAATCCCTGTGGGAACTTGGGCAGGCGCTGGCATGGGGCTTCTTCCCACGTGCCAGTTCCTGGCTCCCGCTGGACTCACCCCTCCAGGTACACGTGAGCTGCGGCTCGCACTGTCCTCCTCGCCCTGCCTTCCTCTTCTTCGTCCCCCTTGAGCCTCCCTGTGCTGACAGTCACTTCTTTCTGATCTTGTGCCTTTCTTTTCTCTCCGTCTCCCTTGCTTAGTCCTTTACTCAGGAAATTAAAGATAATCCTCCCTTTTTTTTGCAGCCGGATTCCCTGTTTAACATTCGCTGCATGTGCTTGCACTGATTCAAAATGGGATTAGACTTTCTGTTGCTTTGATGTCATTTGGGCTTTGCACTTAAGGCAGAGGGGGGAAAGAAAATGTCTGTTAACAAACCTCTTGGATTCCACCCACCCACTTGCGTCCATCCTGGAAATGAAGGTCGGGCATATTTACCTGCAGAAACTGAGCCCCCTTCTAGGATTGATGCAGGGGGAATAAACCAACTCACAACTGCAGCACTGCACTCACAGTGTATGGACCTTATTCTCTGGAAACACCCAAATTTCGCTCTGGCTCTGTTATCATCCAGCTGCGTGGAGGCTGAATGGCTCCCATGAGGAGGGAGGTGTCATTAATCATCAGAAAACCACAACTCGTTGGCTGTCAGTGGATATTGCAACCTCCAGCTGCCGTGCAGCAGGGAGCGCGTGGGCCACCGGCATCGCTCCAACGGACCGGGGCTCAGGGCTGCCCATCGGGAATACCCCGAGCTGCTCATTCCTAGGGGGAAGCAGGTGCTGCAGGGTGGCTGTGCTGGAAATCCACATCCTGGGGCGTGACATTTGTGCAGTGGCACAGTCCATAACTTTCCAGGGCACATTTCCCTCTGCTTCCTCCAGCCTGAACTTCTCCCCCTTTGGAAGACAAGGATTTGGGGTTGTTCTTACTGCTGGTCCTTCCAACGCCAGTACAAAGCAGATGAAGAACGTTTTTCGCATGTTGCCTGAAAACATTTTGCTTTGCTTCCAAGACACCGCTCCTCAAATCCGTGATGTCCAAAGTGGCACAGTTCACAGCTAGAACAGGATCTCACACCAGATAAGAGCAAGGGATTCTGCAGAGCCATGACCAGGGCTGGGATGTGACAGTGGATCCTATTCCTGCTTATCCAGGACAGTCCACGGTCTCCAGAGCCTCACAGGTGGCTTCTGCTGCCTGATGCTCTTTCTCCATTCCCACCAGAGCTTCCCTTCACAGACAGCTGTGTCACCTCTGGGTAACAGGCAGATCTGGGGGCTGCATAACTGAAGATGTTCCAACGTCCCTGAAACCATCCCAGGACCTTCTGCGCATTGTTTAGAAGAGCAGCTTCGCGGATGAGCACAATCCAGCCATAACCAGAACCCACCTCAGAGCCCTGAGCCCCTGGGGAGGCACAGCCAGCACCAGCAGAGCAGAAGTGGGGACACACCTAGGCAGTCCAGGGGCTCTAGCAGCTGTGATTCCTGTCAGCCACACCACATCGCTGTGCTGCAACCCTGACTGGCACTGCCACCACATTGGGCTTACTTCAGGACTGCCCAGGGACTCGGGACATGCCTCTGCCAACAGCACAATGTCTAATCCATTTTGCCTGGTACACACTCACAGACTTGATTAATGTCTGCAATGAGCTCCATCCATCATCAGGGAGTAAAGGAGATTAACTCTGCAGCATGCCTGCCTTGCGTTGATCCTATTCTCCAGGCCTTCTGATTAATGGCGAGGCCGCCTTATCTGCCAGGCCAGGAAACACGAGGATCCGGCTTGCCTGTGGATGGAGGGAAGCTGTGGGAGCTCGGGAGCAGACGGGGCAGTGCTGGCACAGCCACAGCACGCTCTACCATCGGGGCCATGCTGCTGCACCTCTGCTCCCTACACTGCCAGCTCTGCTCTCCATTCCTATTGATCCCTCCATTCCCACTGCTCCCTCTCTTCCTCCTCCTGGCCCTTCCCAGCCATGCTAACAGGAAGGAGAGCAGCAATTGGAGCGCTGATGCATCCGTGCAGGAATGCATGGAAACCAAAGTCTGGGGCTCCATTTTCCCTCAATGGGTCAGCAGGGAAGATGTCATTCCCCATCCACAGAGGGAATTCAGATGAGTTGATTCAGAGGCCTGGAATAACCCAGGCAAATCCCCTCCTGGGGGTGGGGGCGAGGCTGCAGCTGACCAGGGCTGTGGAGAGCGGCCGCTTGGCCGAGCCCTTCCCGGGAGGACACGCGTGTTTAGTGGATGCAGGGAATTAGCGGTGCCATCTGGATGGGCTCCAGCTCCTGCCCCTGGCTCGCTGCTGATGCTTCATTAACAGCTCCCTCCTTTCAGCTCCGTCTCCTCGGCTTCTGCTGCGATCAGCTGGGCTGGAGTTTTGTTGTCTTGGGTTTTTTCCAAGTGGAAATTATTTCTCTATTCTTTTAACAATCAGGACGGAGAGAAAGAGACAGGAGAGGAAGGAATTTCTGGGAGATGAAAGGGCAGGATTAAGGACACAGCTTTCACTTTGTTATCCCTCTAGTGTGGCTAAGAAATTCCTTTCAGAAGAAGACTTTAATTAACTATGATTTCTGATGGGAATAAATCCTGGACCGAGAGAGAGGTCTGGCTTCTTGGGTCTGCTGACAACCTCAGCTGCAACCTCAGCAGCCCAGATTTGTACACACACACGTGGTGTTACACAAAACTTAGCACATTTGAAATGGCTTTGCAAAGGCACTGACTGTCACCCCAGTCTGGAAAATAAGGATCAGAGGAAAAAAACCCCAGGCATTAGCAGGCCACTGCGCGCGGTGCCAGTGGAAAGACGATCTGAGTGCGCTGAACCATGGGGCTATGGTGGCTCAAGATGTGGGAAGGGGCCTTTTGCACAGAGTAATAACCCAGGGCAGGAGTCAGTAGAAATATCTCTGTTGCCTTCCAGACCAACAGCCCTTCTCACACAACAGGAAAAATCAGAGAGAGAGGAGAGAAAGACACCCAGTGGCAAACTGGGACATTTAGAAAGCATCTCAGTGATGTATTTGCATCTTCCACTGCCGCAAAACCTCCAGGAACTGAGTCAATCAAAAATAACATTTGGGGCTGGTTTTTATCCAGATGAACTCTCTCCAAATATTTCAAGGCAGCCAGCAAAATGGCCAGCTTCTGCTTGTTTAACCCTTCTCCTGGAACCTGCGCTGATTCTGAAAGAAGGCACCATTGGAGAGAGCATCTTTTCTGTGAGCTTGACCTCCAGAACTGGATGTGGTACCAGGCCTGTTCATTCCCAGCATCATCCTGTTAACCTCCCTGTGCCCGGACTCTGTCCTGACTCACTCAGTGTTTCTGCAGCTCAACTTTCTGTGCAGATCTGGACATGAAAGATGAAGAATCCATGCAAGTTTCCAGAGGAAGCCTCACCCCCAGTTTACACAATAACAGTAAGTCCTGCCAGAGAAACATCTCAGCAGGTCCCTCTGAGAACCACATTTACCTTTTACTGAACCATGTTAAACAGGGAGCTCACACTGAACCCACATCTTGCTCCTCTCCCATCTTTCCAACTAATGAACTCCCAGCTGGTAACAAATGCTGGCTGCTGCTGCTGGAGCATCTGCCTCTGCTCATGCTTAACAGCCCAAGAGGCAAAGCGCTTTACTGATTATTGTTTTCATATAAGTGAGCATCATTTTACTTTTTCATTATCATTTTAAAAGGTTCCCACCTCTTCCACTGCCCTGAGCCACTGCCTCCAGCCCCAGCAGCTGCCTCTGTGCCCTGCAGTGGCACAGGGAACATACGGTTGGTTTCCCTGGGGGGAAGTGGAGAGGAAAGGAACATCTGGCTGTTCCAGCAACCCAGCTGCTGAGGTGAGCAGAGCTTTTCCTGCAGGGGCCTGCAGGTTTGTGTCAGGAGGGTTTCCCATCCCACGCTACCACTGGTAACAGCCCCCTTTACACAAGGCTTCAGTCTCCTTTGGGATTTAATGCCTTATTAATTTTACAGATTTTGTGCTTGTTCACATCTTTTGCAAACTAAAAATTTCCTGTGACATGCTGTATCAAATGTTTCACTGGATTTCAGGTAGATTTTTAAAATCAACTATATCAAGTATTACTGCTTTCTTCCCCTGCCCCAACCCTTCTCAGGACTAGGCAGCAGGATTGCAGTCTCTGGTTATAAAACACCATTTTTTATTAGCTCTGTCACAAATCCTTACACTTGGATTTGCAATTTCATGTGACAGCTCTTTCCAGACTTTGAATGGAGTTTATCTCGTTTCCCTGACTTGAACCTCTCAGGATTTTCCCTTTTGCTTCATCTTGGATCTGTAATTCCCATTTCCATTTCCAAGCTTAACAACATCCTAATTCTCACTGAAAAGAAGCATGGCATATCACTCATTTTGGGTTGGGCAGATACCAATTCTTGACCATCAACCCTCCACATCAATCCTCCTGTTCTGTCTCCTCAAGCACACATCCACATCCCTGACCTCAGCACATCGGCTGACCTGGCCCTGGAGCCCGACAGCCTCTCACAGGGCAAGTCCTGCTTAGCCCCTTGTTATTTTTGGCTGTGCCTTTGTCTCTGGGATCTTCTAACCTTTAGCAATGAAAACAAAACCACAGAAGGTGCTGCCCTGGCCTTTGGCTCGCTGAGAGCAGGGGGATGGACAAAGGCTGAGGGCTTACACCTCAAATTAGCAGTGTGGGACTGGAATGAGCCAGGCAGCTCGGACCTATCATTTCAAGGGCAGGACACAGTAGGGAGAGAGGAGGTCATCATCTGGTTTCAGATAAATGCCCACTTTGTTTTCATTAATTAGAAATCCAGCACAGATAATAGGAGAGCTTAGATGACCATTTAGCTGAAGAATTCTTGTAAAGCCACATGTGGCTATTGAGAGCTGAGAAAGGGAATTCACCTGCTGCTTTCATTAGAGGTGTTCATGTCTGAGAGAAAGCAGAGCCTGGGAGTTGGGAAATCAGGAGTTTGCTCATGGCTCAGGCTCCTTGTTCATTAATAGCAGCAGGGCAGAACTGGATCACACAGTAGCACCGACCTGAATCAAGTAAGGCACCAGTGCAACATCAGCTTCTTTCCAACCTGCCAGACCATACATACAGCTGTGCACATCTGGATCAATGACAGCAGCACCTGAGTCACCACCAAGCTGCCCTCACAAACCTACTCCTCCAAACATTTGAGTTTTCTGTGTTTCATTTTTTAATCAGATCATTACATTCAGTACAGATCCCTCTGTGAAGATAAAAAAGTTGTGCTGAGATAGACATTGCAGGAGGAAGGATAAGATGCTGCCTAAACCAGGGCTGTTGTAGAGAGAATTGCTGTCAATTTTTGACCTCAAGCTCAGCATGTGGCTTTAGGGAAATTGTTTAAGTTTGCTATCACTTCTCATCTACAGGGAAGGAAAATGTTATGTGGCAAAGACCCACTTTCCAGAATCAAAGGAGATAAAATGGAACAGCAGTTGGAAACTGCTTTATCAATCTTGCCTGGAAAGAAGGGAGACTGATGTGCAGCTATCAGACAAAGACAGAACTCAGTCAGCATGGAGGGTTGATGCACCATGCCTAACACATCCTGAATGAGATCATCCCTATCCCTAAGGCCACTAAAAGGACAAAACTTCACCCATTAGGCTACTTGATCAATATAATCACAGTCAAAGTGCTAAGCAATAAAAATGCAGAGGCCCATCCTATAAGTCTGGAGTCGTGAGTAAGGAGAGTGGTGAATTCAAGGGGAGGATTTGCAACTTGGCTCTTAGTGAAGGCTTCTCTCTCCAGAGTGTAAATCAGAGCAGCAGCCAGGTGCTAAATAAATATTTAGCAAATGAGAAAGTCTCCATTTAATGAGAAATTATTTGGTGAAACCAGCTGGGGAAATGGTTTCAGTAGCACAGTAACAGAAGCTGGCGCTGCTCTCTGCCCCACGGGATGCTGCGGTTCCACTTGTGTTGCGTAAGTCAGGATCTCCAGCTGGGACAGGCACAGGAAATAAAACTCATTACTGAAATGCAAGAGCCTTTCAGGGTTAAACCGCTGTTAGACCAGCCAGATTCATTCCCTGGTTGCAGAATTTGCCTAGCAGCAGCTTTGGATGATTACTATCTTTCTTCATAACAGTGACGTTGCAGACAGGATGGTCTAAGTGTAGTGGTGATGCCAAGTTTGTAGGAAGAAGTAATTTTTCTTTCTTTTATGTTCAAGGGCTGAGCTCCATTTCCCCACTTTTATCTACATCATTAGGCTGTCGAGATGGCAGTTCCCTGTCTAAATGTTAATTACTATATCTCTCTCTTAAGAGGTGTTTTCAAGGGGTTAGTGCCTCAATCTTCCTTGTAATTACATGCAGTGGTTAGCACAACTCATCGGCTATATCCCAAGGTCCCCTGAGAGCTCATCCCTGCTGCAGTTTCCAGTAGATGAACACTCACAGAACCAGTCCTTCAGAGAGCTGCTGTCTCCAAGTGTTCAGGCAGATAATGAGCTGATTACTGTGCCTTCTCCTGCTGCCGACGGCGAGCTCTGTGCACAGACAGGCTGCGCATCACCAGTTGCTGCAGTTCAAATTCCTCCCTTCTCTCTACCCCTTCAAACTTGGTAAAACTCTGCACAACCAGTCCCTCCCTGAGGCAAGAACTCCCAGATTATTGACAGAGCAAAAAAAGGGAAAAACAAACCTTGTCAAAGCCTGAATATAAAAGCCCAGTAATGAAACAGTGACACAGAAATGGTGGTGAGGCAGATCTCAGATGCTGAGCATGGCTTTGTCATGTCAGGGACAGAGCTGCTGTGGGTTTTTATGCCTCTACAGCTGAGAAGAAGGAATTACAGCTTCCTCATGTGTGAGGCTTTTCTGAGTGAACAGCAATAGCTGAGATTGCAAAGTAAAACTAAAGTTGTGTTTTGGAACAACTGCTATATTTAAATGTTAGATTCTTTCTTTGAAAGCTATAAGATACCACATTCCTCTCCAGGAAAAGTGAGTAGAAGCCTGTCTGTGCAGGGAAAATGTTTGCAATAGCAACTGCCTCCCAGTTTCCTATGCAAATACTCTTAATCCATACTTCAAGCCTGGGTAAAACTAAATTATCTGAAGGCACTCTGCAGAGGACAGCACGCCGTTCACAACACTCCCAACACTCACACACAAACCACTGCTTGCTTTGCAGCAGTAACCCCATACAGATGAACACTAACATTCATCCAAGATGTGAAGGAAACAGTTTTTAAAGAAAATATTAACTGAGAAATACCCCTTTTCAACAATTTGTACATGTTCAAATCTTAGATACCACAGATACCTGCCATGGAAAAAACTCACAGGCAAAACACGGACTGAGGCAACTCCAGGGACTCAACAAAAACCTTACAGCAGAGCAGAAAAACTCATCCTGTCTCTGATTTCTAAGAGCTTCAATGCCAGGGCAAAACGTGCACCAGGTTTCTGTCTGCTGCTGGTCCACTAGAGGACAACCTAATAATGATGAACTCCTTTGGGTTACACAAAAATGGCCCATACTGAAACTGCTGCTGCCAAATCTGGCTGGCAGGCCATGCTGGGATTGCTGCTCTGTGTGTGCGGAGCCTTTTAGAGGTACAGATTGATTCCTACAGAATTATGAAATTCCAAAAATTTTCTCCTGCATTTGATGCCAGCCTTTGCAACTACAGAAAGAAAGAGACAGAAGCAAGGGAGATTTCCAGGCAGACATATGTCATTTTTTTATAAAGTAAATCATATCCACTGCACTGTGCTCTGCCACAGAGAAAATCCTGCCTGTTGCTGCTGGATTTCTCACAGGCTTCTGACATGATATCATGGGGTTTTTTCAGTCCAGGAAGTGCTCCAAGGTACAGAACGATCTGTTTGCCTTGGTAACATATGATTTATCAAACCATAATGGAGGAATCCATCTCATATAAACCGTGTATAAACAGTGGCCAGGAGCACAGGACAATCATCAGCTCAAAGCCACAGAAAAGCACAGGCTACAGCTCTGGCAAGGCAAAGAAAAGGAGTAAATCAGCTTCTCAAAACCCAAGGGAATCCTTGCCTGATATTTTTAAGGCAAATAGAAGACAAATAAAATCTGAGCTAGCAACAGACCTAATTTCTGGAGCTAGGAAGCAAATGAGCTGTGGCAAGAAGCAGAACAGAAAATAGCATAGAATTAATTACAAGTGGAGTGTCTCAGGTTAGAATTGGAGTTAGAGGCATCAGAGGGTGAAAGCAACAGTTTTCAGTGGGTAATTTGTTTCCTTAACATCCTTCAGCCCCACTGGGGCTGTGCCTATGACTCGGGGACAAAAAGCGCGTGTGTCCGTAAAGAGAAAAATACACACTAAAGACAGATCAGAGCTACTTAAAAGGCAGGGGAAAAAAAAACCCCAAAACAATCTAAAACTCCTCCTGACGCCGGCGAGCGCAGGCTGGCTGTGGCCGGGAGGGCGCAGATCCCAGCCATCCATCCCCTCGGGGTGTGATGTGAAGGGGCACTGCCCAGCCCCGGGCTCGGCCCCGCTCCGCACCCGCGTTCCCTCCCACCGGCGGCGGCGAGGGATGCTCGCCCCCGGCGTGTCTGCCCGAGTCAGCTGCTCCTTGATGTCAGAACCTGCTCGGGCTCGGCGGGGCGGGAGCGGAACCGAGCGCAGCCGAGCCTCAGCCGCCGCTCGCTGGCTCTGGGAGGGTTCCGGTTCCCTCCGCCCGGTCCCGCCGGGAAGGCGCGGGGGCGCGGCCCATCCCTCCGCGGAGCCGCCGGGGCAACTTGCCCAACTTTCTCCGTCCCGGCTCCCGGCACTGGCTGCCATGGTCCCCGGCAACTCTTCCCGCAACTTCTCGGCGCCGGAGGCTCAGAACGGCTCAGGTGAGCGGGGCCGAGGGGGCTCGGGCGGGCTGGGGGTGATGGGGGCTGCGGCGGGGACCCCCCGCGCCCCGCCCGAGCCGTGCTGCCTTCAGCACCCGCGGCCGGACAGCGCCGGGCGGGCGGAGGGACGGGCTGGGTGCCCCGGGGCTGCCAGACCCCCCCGGCACCGCACAGCGCTGAAACGCGGCCCGGCCACGCCGCTGGCCACGGCGGCTCGCAGCCAGCCGCTACCTGTTGGCTGCCAGGCAGCAAACTCCAGCAGCCCGCAGGTCCTGGCTGCTGGGAAGGGAGGAACCAGCCCGGCTAGACAGGGAGGGAAGCACAGAAAAGATGAGATAGCGCTGGAGAGGGTTGCAGAGATCCTTACCAGCCTCCTGTTTTCAAGTCAATAGCTTAGGGTCGGGCAATACAGTTCTCTATGGTTCAAGTTGGTGAAACTCTTCAACAGAAGGTGGTTTATACGTGGTCTTTGACTCTTTCTGCACCAGCACAGTCCTTTAGAAACCAAAAGTGTGCCTTAGGTACTTCCTTCTGAAATGCAGTGAAGATGAAGTCTCTTACATGTCAGGGTATTACAACCACCTTAGAGAAAAAAACATGAACCCAGTCCTCATTCAGTTCACATGGTGCAGCCCCTTTGGGACTTTAAGAAAAAATATCAGGGCAGCCACAGACCTACAAACAAGGACAAATCGATGCCTGAAGCAGCTGCTTAAATACAAAATATATTCACTTGGATATGCACAAATGCAGCACTGAAAATTCAGATTCAATGATGTCTCAAGATGAAAGAGACTTTAGAAAAGACAGAACTTTTGTGTATTTGATAGGTGTGCTCTTCTGACTCCAGCCTATAAAACACACATGAACACACATGCTTCAAATTAGTGCAGCTGATAATTCAGGCAAGTCCTGCTTGTACAGACAGCATCAGCAGGACAGGTGCTGCAGCACTGCACAGCCCATGCCTCACACAAAGCCTTTGGGCCTGCACACATCCAGCTTTGAGGCTGGCTGAGCTCATTCCAAATGTTACAGAATCGCCATGAGCACTGTATCGATTATACAACACGAAAGGGACATTTTGTCCCAATTTCCAGCTAACCATGTGGCATTTATGTTTCACTCAAACAATCCTTTCCCACCACACTCATAAAGTTTATGGTTAAAAGAAAGGAGATCAGAATTCATAACAGCTCCATGCAGAACAGCAGGACCAGAATCATCATCTTCCAGTTTCTAGTCCTCCATCTTCCAGCATTAAGGAGGCTTGAGATATCTCTGGATGCTCAAGAGTGTCAGATTTCAAGAGGGTGCTGATGGTTGTAGGTTATCTACTAAAAATCACATAACAGGGGATATTTGCTTGCATTAATGGGTCACCAGGAGAAACAGGGACCACTTAACCCCCCACAAATGGTCTGGACAAGGCTTTTTTGTCTTGTCAGCCAAGCCTGGCTTCCACCTTCAGGCCCCTGCTAGTTTTCCTGTGCCTCATTGGTTGCTTTCCAACACCTGCAAAGAGGCTTCCCAATAAAATGGTGCAGGAACTGCTTTATTGGGCTCTGGCTTGGCCTTGAACTTGTTCATGCCTAAGCTGGCTGCTTCCTAATGCCAAAACGACTGAGCCAGCAGCAGCTCATCATGGCCACTTCTAAGAGCACTGAAACCTGGCAGACGCATTTCCAGCCACAGGCCAGCAGTGCAGCCCCAGTTATCTTGCTAATTCCGTCAAACTTCTCTGTCACACCAAAGTAAGTGTGGAGAAGTTTGTACTCAAGAATTGCAGAGGTCAAAGTCAGCAAATACCACTTCAGAAAACAGACACTGCTTTGGCAAAGACTACACCTGTAAGTATCTGTTATTCCACTTAATCTAATTGTCAAGATTTCCCTAGGTTCTGTTGGAGGAGGCTTCCCCACTGCCGCTGCTAAGGAGATGGAACAGTTCAGTGACTGAAAGCATTTCCAATCAACAGCGCATTGAATCATCTGCAATTCAATGAAAGGCAGCCTAGGCTGAGGGGCTGTCACAAACAGTCCTTGTAACAGCCGCATAAATAACTCACACAAAACCATTTCCTAGGAAAAAAAACCACCAGGTCCCATAGGAGAGGAGTAATGAGATGAAATGAGATTTGCCTCAGCTAAGAAGGGCTGTTTTAGACTTCAGCACACGGGAACCCTGCAGAGCAGAGCACCACCATCACTGCCTTCGACACCACCTCCTGTGCCCAAGAACTTGTGGCTTCAAAGTGTGATTTTACACCCAGGTGAGGGACAAGGCCAATGTGAATTTGATTATGTTTGGGGGTCCCACCCCAAAGAGCAACAGTCAAGCACTGGCATGGATAAGCTAAGTGTTATCAGGCAAGAATTTTGCCTTGGAAATCCACCCACAACCAGAACTCAATGACAGTAACTTTAAGCTGTTTTTGTCCTAGGACAATCCCAGTTGAAGGGCCCCTCTGAAACATACTCCCAATCCTTGTCTGGCTACATACTTAGATTTCTTTGTAGGAAAGAAACCAGAGAAAGGGAGAGAGGCAGGGAAGGAAGACGGAAAGAAGAATGTTCTTTGGTCAAACCTTGGTAAGAGAAAGGGACACAGCCAAAGTACAGTCCCAGATCTCACAACACAGATAAGCATGAGGTGTCTGCCTGCATGGTCAATGAACTCTGTGTCTCATACCGTACAATAGATAAACTATCTAACAGATGAACTGAATCTTTCTGATAGCAGTCTGAGCATTGACTTTATCCAGATTTTGGCACCCACAGAAAGGCTTTACTTCTCCAGTGTGGGAAGCACAAGCTGCCTCACCCACTCCCCTCAAAAACAGCTAAAAACTTTTCACTCCATGGAATAAAAGTTACTGTCAACTCTGTCAGGTGCTGGTGAATGCAGAGGCATGCCAGCCAGAGGTTAGTCCCTCAGAAAAGGGCTGGGGAGTTGCAGAGCAGGACAGAAGCACATCGGGAGAGCTGAGGAAAGATGCCTGCACATAGCCAGGTTTGGACATGCTGCACGTACTGAGAGGCAGAGAAGGAAGTGCCAAATCCCCAGCTTAGCCTCTCCAAGTGCTGGAAAGGGTATTAAAAATCATTCCAATCTATGTTTTTTGATGGGGATGGGTCCATCTGCAGGACAGGGCAAGCACACCAAATTGTAAAGAGGTTGTCTCTGGGTTGCACTCACTGCTTTGGTTTGTTTTGGCAGTAGCAGAGAAGCCAGCACCACACACCAATGTGATCATGCCCAGTCTCTTCAGCATCATCTGCTTCCTGGGCATCATGGGGAACCTCATTGTGATCTTCACTATCGTCAAGAAGAAGAAGCTGAGATGCAAGCAGACTGTGCCTGATATTTTCATCTTCAACCTCTCCATCGTGGACCTCCTCTTCCTCCTGGGCATGCCCTTCCTCATCCACCAGCTCTTAGGCAATGGCTCATGGTACTTTGGAGCTCCCCTGTGCACCATCATCACTGCCCTGGACACAAACAGCCAGATCACCAGCACCAACATCCTCACGGTGATGACACTGGACCGTTACCTGGCCACCGTCTACCCCCTCAAGTCCACCTACATTCGGACGCCGTGTGTTGCAGCTCTTGTCATCTGCCTGGTGTGGCTCCTGTCCTTCCTGACCATCATTCCCGTGTGGATGTACGCAGGCCTCATGCCCCTGGAGGACGGGACTGTGCGCTGTGCTCTCCTGCTCCCCAACCCAGAGACTGACATCTACTGGTTCACCCTCTACCAGTTCATGCTGGCCTTTGCTGTGCCCTTGGTCATCATCTGCGTGGTCTATTTCAAGATCCTCCAGCACATGGCCACCACCGTGGTCCCGCTGCCCCAGAGGAGTCTCCGGGTGCGTACGAAGAAGGTCACCCGAATGGCAGTCGCCATCTGTTCCGCCTTTTTTATTTGCTGGGCTCCCTTCTACATCCTCCAGCTCGTTCACCTGGGCATCGACACCCCATCCATGGCCTTCTTTTACGCCTACAACTTTGCCATTAGCTTGGGCTACGCCAATAGCTGCCTCAACCCCTTCCTCTACATCGCCCTCAGCGAGACCTTCAAGCGCCAGTTCTTGGTGGCCATTCGCCCCGCCAAAGAGCCCTGTCGCAACAGCAGCTCTGCCAACAACAACAGCATGACAGAGGCCAGCGTGTGCCTGAAGCTGGCACCAGAATCCACCCAGCAGACTCAGTTTCAGGAGGACTTTTCCCCACGCTCACTGCCGGTGACTGTGGCTGTTCACTAGGGCACTCTGAAGGGAGGGCACCAGAAAGCCTCTGGATCTGTGATTTGATGGAGGAGCAGCAGCTTCAGGCAGGTCTTGGAGATGCCTATGGACTACAAACTTCCACTTCCAAAATGCAGGTGCCTCCTTTTTCCATTGCTCTGTTCCTGCACTGCTCCCAGCCTATGAGATGCTGTGTGCTGCTGCTTTTCACCCTGCACAGGAGGACTCTGCCACCACTAGGCCCCCAAAGAGGATGAATGGGAAAGAGAGAAAGGACAGAAAGAGGATTTCTGGGGGGAATATTTATCCTACAAGAGTAAAACCTCTATCAACACCGCCCAACGATTCCTCACCTCTTGGCCCAACCAGGGTTCCTAAACAGCTTGTCAACATAGAGCTTCTTCATTCAAAACTTGAACCTTTGAACCACAATGTCATAAATTTTTTTTTATAAGTAATCTGCAGACTTTGCTGGCTGTGCTGATATCCTAGAGGCACACAGCAGAGAGATCTTGGGGACAGAAGTCTCACCCAGCCCTGTTGCTTGGCTTTTCAGTCCAGCCCCATCTGCCTCCAGTGGGCTGTATTGTTTGGCAACCAAAACACTTCAAGAACTGGCTCATTTTGATGCTAATCCAAAATATTTCAAGCAAAATAAGACACATAATAATCACACCGCTTCAAGGGACTGCAAAGAATTCTCAAAACTGCTGCTGCTAACACCAGCTTTGTGTTTTTTCATGCCAATGAGCAGATTTTCACAGTGCTAGTTCTTCATACTGCTCTTGTGCCTCACAGTCTGCATGGCCATTGGGGAACCCCCAGCAGAGGTTTTTAAGCAGGACTAAAAATCACAATCTGTGGAGAGAGAAGCTGTGAAAAAGCAGCTCAGGGGAAGCAGAGTTGCTTATGCAGCTTCCTCAAAAATAACAAATGCTTTACACAAAGTTAAAAGAGGGAAAATTAAGTGTCTGTGTGTTGTATATGCAGCTTTAACAGTCGGAGGTTAGGAAGTAACTCTGCTTATTATAAAGTAGAGAAAAGACAGCAGAGATCAGCTCAAAGCGGGGATTACACCGACAGCCTGTGCTGGGCTCCACAGGGACCACGGAGGCATTGTTCAGCACTTTGTAAGACATGGAGGGACTGGTTACTGTAGATGGATTTAATTTAAAGAATTAAAAAGATCAAACAGTCCAAAGGAATTTGTTATACCACACTTAGGGTTTCACGCCACCAGCCACCCACGATACGCTGAGAACAGAATTTCACCCTTACTCAGCTCCAAAGCAAAACTGTGTCACCTGCACAGGATGTCCTAAGCCACACACACACTCACAGGTGCACCTAAGGCACCTACATCACACTTGTAAGTGCACTCAAGTACAGCCAGTATTTCAGCCTACACCCTGTAGAGAGCACACAGCCATTCGCTTACCTCTGGTGATCAAAGCAACCAGGTGTGCAACACCAGCACCTCTGACACCATCAGATGCAGCACGTTGCTTTCTGAGTCATTGTACAAACCTCAGGACAGGGTCTCTCTGTATTTTCTTCCAGGCTCTGTCAAAACCAGCACATCCAGGCTGTGACTGAGATTATCTTGTGGATGTTTCGCCTGTGTTTCCCCAGCCAACAAAGCCAGACACCTGCGGAACTTTCAAGCTTTATGGCTCAAAAGTCTTTGCTCCGTTTTAACTGCCAGGAATTTTCACCTGCTGTTTTTCATGGAGCTGCTTTGCTCTTTGGTCAGTACTCTCCCTGAAGGGCTCGAATGGAGCGAAGGTCGAGGAGGATGTGTGCTGTGCCAGCCAGACTTGCCCTGGGGACAAGGGAAGCTATTGTGTTATGTGTTACCTTTCTCCCATGAGGCAGGGAAGGGAAGAACTGGCACAATTTTCTGGGAAAGGAGGTGGTAATGACTGGGTGGGTGTTTCTTCCTCTGGTGCCAGCCATAAGGAAAGCATGAGAAGTGAAAACAGCCTGAGTTATCAGGGCTCTCTCAGAGAGCAGAACATTGAAGATATTAGCTTGCTTACACAGTAAAGGTGGTTATGGTTTTAAGGAGTCTGTTCCTATCTGAAGTGTGTCCATCTGACCAGTGTGGCCAAGCCATGTGCTAAAAACCACAGGGGCGAGCGGGCTAACCACAAGGGGGGCCACCCCAGCACCAACTGGTGCAGCACTCAGAAGGGGTTTTGTGGGGCAGACCTTTCCCAGATCTCATCACACTGAAGTCAACACACCAGTCCAACACTGACCACAACACAGGCACCTTCCCAGCTTGAAGTCCTGTAGATCTCATCTGTGTGAGGTGGAAAGCCATACTGGAGAGACTGGTCCCAACACCATGGAGAAGGCTTCCAAATTAACCTCCAGCAGAGGCATGTGTCCCTTCCCACTACCCTGCAAAGGCTCATGGTTTCCATTCCCTCATGTTTCTCCTGCCTGTCCTGAAGGGGTTTCCTATTCCAAATATTTAAATACTGGCTGTGGGGTCCTTCCCTTTCCATGCACATCCATAAAAGTGTGACAAATACTCCCTGAGAAGACAAGGATGTGGACACCTGTGTATGTATGGAGAGGCTGAGAAGAAAGACATAAACAGGAAGCGAACTAGCACACAATCAGCATGTAACTTTTGTCAACTTCCCAAAATCACCCCAAAGCACAGGGCAAAATGAAGAAAAGCCTGTCCTTAGGAGCAAACCTACTGATCAAATGCCTTCAGAGGTGTCACTCTACCTAGATCATAAGGCAAGGCCTTCCAGGAGCTAAACAGTCTCTGTGCACCTTGGTGACACCTCCTCCAAACATCCTATCCCTTTTCCAACTTTTTCAGAACTGGCTTTATTCAGTCAGAGAGTCCATTGACATTCTGGTTTGTGTTCAGCTTTACCTCTTTGTCCCTCTGCTCTTTGTATTTATTATGTGATCTCCTGTCTCAGTGCCTTGGTTACCAAGGGCAGAGCCTGAATAAAGGGAATTGCAAAGTAGGGAAGGGCCCAGCTACTCATGCAGGGATGGAGAGCCCTGAGTGCTGCGAGGGCTGCCCGAGAGGCGCCGTGAGAAGGGCACAGAGATAAGGCAGCTCATTTCCCATGAGGCAGTCCTGCTTCCCATACACAGCCCATTTTCTATCTTGAGAGAAATCAAAGGGAAATCCAGCTGAAAAAACAGGGGGAAAACACCCTCGAAACCAAAGGGTGACAGAAAAACTATTCAATCTGGTTTTTCAGATCAACAGCCTACTATGCTTGAGGAGACAAATTTCCTCTGCTCATTTTGCCAGCACTTATCCCATGTGTTTGTGAGCTGCCTTGTCAGACAGCAGGGCGACAGATGGGCTCACTCTCCAGCCCCTCCTCTTCCCCTCATTGTCCTCAGAGGTGCAAGTGAAGCCACATGTCACAGCTCTGCTCTTGATAAACTCCCACAAAAGGGCAGATGGTCCAGTTACTTTTACTCCTACTTTCCCCCCTAGCGACAAAGCCATCCTTGGCTGGTCGTGGCAGGATTCAGTCCCCAGCTCAACCCTCTCAGTTACCTCTATTCCACTCTCCACCTCCCCGCCTCCCCACAGGCAGCAAAATAAACTCCTGCCTTCCCCCAGTCACAGCTCTGCCAAGCCATCCCTGGAGCTGAGGTCCCTGGAGCCCAGTTGGTGACATCCTTCCCTGGACACCCCTCTCCACCTGAAGTCTCCGCACAGCTAAACCTGCCCAGGAGAAAACTTCAGCCGTGATGGAGCACATGGATGGAGGCTGCAGGGTGGGGAGGAGAGAAAGGTGGGGTGACTCACTGGCCCCTGGGACACAGCCAGAGCCTGACTAATCCTGTTTCCTCAGCCCTCCTGGGCTGCTAATTGAACGCATTTCATGCAGCAGACTCACCGGTGGGAGAGGAGCCACGTGGCAGGTACGGATACGTTCCCAGCCCTAAATTCACTTCTCCTAAATCCTCCTGCCAGATGCAGGGACCACACAGCAATGCCCTGTCCTGCTCACCTCCTGCTAGCGAAGCAGCACAGCCAAACCCCCACAGCCTTTCCACTGGCTCCATCCCTGCTGTGGGGCTGGGGAGGAGCAGCAAAAAGGAAACACAACCACACGGGAGAAGTAAAGGAGGAAGGCTGTCTCATCTACAGCCCCCATCTCCCACTGAAGGGCTTCTCCAGTCTCCAGAATCTGCATTGAACAGGGAACTCATTGTACCACTGGGGAAAAAACTTTGCTAAGAGATGTGGACTGCAATTGCAGAAGGGCATGGGAGAGTATACCAGCTCTGAGAGCCTTTGTCCCTATCCATATCCTCTTCGGGAAACAGCTCCTATGATCACAAAGGCCACGATAATCGTTCCTCTCACATCTACCAATAGAGCTGCCTTGGCTATGGAAATCACCACTCCCGCTGTCCCAGTCTGGCTCAGGAAGAGCAGCAGCTCTGGTTCCTCCCAAAGGGTAGAGCTGGTCTTCAACAACTACAGAGTCACCCTTGAGAAGTGGCTTCAGCGTGGCAGTGCCCAGAGCAGTGCTTCCAGAGGCACTTCAGGAGTGCTGAGGACAAACATACCAGAGAAGCCATCAGGGTGTCACCTCAGTACCTCTCACCATCCCTAAACACTGCTGGAGTCAGGTCCATGCTCCCTGGGGTCCAGCCTCTGCAGGAAGCCCTTCCTCCTCTGCTCTTCCAAAGCCAAGTCACTGCATCAGCCTCCCCTCCCCACACACAGCAGCTGAGCAGCACAAGCACTGCTGAAGGCTCAAGGCCTCGTCCTGCAGGTCCACACAGAATCAGTCCTTTGGAAATGAGAGCCAGGCTCTGCCCATCACACCAGGGGTGAATTGACACCACGGCACTGAGGGGGTTTTTAGCACACCAGGGAGCAGATCCCACCCCAGGCACCAATTGCTCATCGTCCAGCACTGCATTGCAATAGGATCTGCAGGGTCTGGATCCACAGAAATGCATTTAGGGCAATGATTTTTCCAAGCTTTAGTTAAACCAAAACTGGAGCGTGTCCCTGTTTAAGCTTTAAACCTTATTTCCTTCACCTGAAACTGAGTTAACAGATGAGTCAGCCCTTCCCTCCAACCTGTGCTCTTGTGTCCCCTGCAGGTTTCCACTCACAGAGTAGGCAGCCTGAGAGTCGGTGACATCATTTTAATTATTCTGGTGTTTAGTTACTACTCAGTTGCCTTTGCTAAGTCTGAAGGAGCTCTTACAATTATCTTCCTACACATGGTGCTGTAAGCACAGCAGCTCAGGAACACCAGGCTGCCATTCCCTGCTCCACCAGACACTTCAGGGCAGAGAGGAGAGTTCTCCTTGGGCAGCCACAGCCTCACCCAGGAGCAGGACATCTCACACCCACATCCTGCTCCAGGCTCCAATCCTCTACCCCCTTCTCCCATGGGGCTTGAACACAGAAAGCCAAATTCTAACATTTTCATGCACATTTTGGCACAGAGAAGTCAACAGGGATAAGCAGAGGGATGGAAACAGTGGGTGAAGTTATCCCTGATGAGAGTTTCTGAAAGTTCTTATTGACTTACTCCTTTAGGAACTTTGCTCTTAGAGGTGCACCTTCTCCAGCAGCCAGGTCTCTCCCACCATGAAATTGAAAGAGATTGTGAAGGGAGCAGACTGTTCCCATCAGGGCTCCCTGTCCTCCTTCCTCTCAGCTCGTGAATTAAGACTTAAATTTCAACTTGCACAAAACATTTTGGGGACTTAACTCCCTCCCACTTTTGTTTTTCTAAAAGGGCAACTCATTACAACCACCTAGATTTCAGCTCAGACCTTCAAGTGCTCTGGACTTGCACATTTGTTATGTTATTAACACAGAAACTATTTGAGAAGAAAAAGAAAATCGTAAAATGTCACCTCTGAGAGTGAGAACAAGTCCTTTGCTTTCATTCAGATCCAGATATTTTTCCTCAGCCAACTGCTGCCACTGAAGAAAGCACATGAACATTTGCTCCCAGGCTGTGCCAGCCACAGCCCCCAGTCAGTACTGGGGGGCTGAGGTCTGAGAACAAACACTGGCAGCTCAATGAGAAAGGGCTCATTTGCTGTAATTAATATTCAGCCTTTCTGCAGCATGGGAAACATCGATTGTTCCGTGAGAAATAAATCATGTGTCTTTCTTGGGAGGATTTTAATGAAACCTCCCCCCTCTGTTCCTGACACTCTCAGGCTCAGGGTAAAAGGAAAAAAAGAAAAACAACATTCCAGCATCTCCCCATCAACCATGTAGTGGCCCAATCAGGCTAATTAAGATGTCTCCTGTGTGCTGAGGGAGGCTTTACCCAGCAAATCCAGCCCCACTGTTCATTATATTGCCACAGCACAGCTAATTACTCCTGGCTTTAGTGGGAAGAGGAGCAGACCAGCTTTGTGTGCAGCTGGGAAAAGGGCTGTGCTGGATAAAGTCAGGTTCTGCCTTTCCCTCGGGCCCTACCAGCTCTCCTGGAGCTCTGGAGGCTACAGGATGGAAGGAGAGGCTGAGCTGGGTAGTTATCTCTCAGAAGAAGAACATCATAAAGACCTAAACACGCTGGAGACACCTTTATTTTATCTCCAAACTCACCCTCACACCTTCGACAACAGTTAACCAGGGAACCTGCCTTGAACATGCTCTGGGACCAAACCACCCCTCCCAAGGGGTGTGGTAGCTGTTCCAAAAGGGGATGGCACCCTGCACAAGTGCATCCAGGAGGCAATGGCAGCACTGCCCAGTTCCTAGTGGCACAAGGAAATGGGGCACAGGCAGCCTCAGACTCCTTGGCCACGGGGAAATCCAGAGCCTCCTCTCACTCACCGCTGCTTCCTCTGAAATTAATGACATGGGATTAGAGAAAAGCCAAGCCAAACAAGGTCTGAGTCATGCCAAAAGCTTCTTCTGGCTGCCTAAGACTCAGGGCTCTGATTTCACCACCAAAATGAGCTGCTAAGAAGGAAAGCTGACAGGTTGCTGTCCTCTAGTTCCTGAGTCTAAAAATTTCAGATGTTTTACAAGTATTTATGACCCAAACCTCAGCTGAAGGCTGGAGACAGGACAACAATGAGGATCATTTTTTATCCTTGGAAAGTGTGGGCTGTTGTCTCAGATAAAATCTACAGTACTGATGAGAAAAGCAACTGCTTATCTTGAGTGTCCTTTAGTAGAGGAAAGGAAAATGGAGAGAGCATTGGGTGGCTCAAGGAAAGACAAAGCCACCAGTGACAGACCAAAGCTGCTGAGAAGCTGCAGCACCAGGGACCAGGCAGAGCAGCTGAGCCTTGATGTGTTAGAGACAGCACAACCTCCATTCCTCCAATCTCTCCAAATCAACCTCATGGTCCTAATTCTTTAAAATATGCTCATTTGAAAGCTGCAAAGATCTCAGATACATCCCATGGGCTGGGGGATATGGCCCAGCAGTGAGTGTTGCTTCAGATGAGTACAAGACAGGGTGACACACAGCTGATGTACAGAATTGCTCACAGAAAACAGATTCCAGGAGCCAGTGAGGAGCTGGGATACCTAGATCTGCCAGATCTGTGTTTTCCAGGAGTGTTTAATCCCTTCTTTAAATAGGAATAGGATGACTTCTGAGGATATCAAGTTTTAAATTCCACAGTTCCTTTAGTCTGCTTCTTCCTTGCCTTGATGATGAGCTAGGAAAGGTCTGTGTTACTCAAACTGAGTTTGACTTGGAAATCCTACCAGGAGGAAGCTGGGGTAGTACTGACAGCAGTGAGGGGACAAGGGCTGGCACCTGGCTGTGCCAGGTGTGTGTTAAAACACTTTAACTGGTCATCTGGAAAAGGTTGGACAGTTTTCATCAAATAACAGGGAGTGAGATATCTTTAAAAAAGATCCATGGCCAAGAATGATGATACAGGCAGTGGGAAGGAAAACAGATGCAGGGAAGATCTAAGGACTTGGCAAAGAGAAGAGTCAGCACCGTTTGTGCCACTTGGGGAGTGGAAATGGTCAAGAGAAGTGAGCAGCACCCCTGGGAGTAGTGTTCTAGGCTCCAGAAGGAGCAATGGGGACTGGACATTTGGAGAGCAAGACAATTTCAGCACTGAGGGAAGGGTAGCCAAAGGGAAACAATCTTCTTGTTCTTTATGAAAGAATTTGATGGGTTTCTTCTTTTTACATATACCACCTCCAAAAGTTAGCTCCTGCTACTTTCTCTTAGGGAATAAAATTTAAAAAACCCTCACAGTCAATTCCAAGCCCTTCAAGCACACTCTGAGAATAGAATTATTGAGCTGTTTAAAACCAGAAGCAAGTTCTACCAAAATCTATTGCACACTGATTGCCTTGTTAGTGGCTCTGTCAGGACAGTTGACTTTGGCTGTTTATAATTCTTCAGTCCAACTGGCACAGGGGTTTCAGCACCTGTCCAGGCTCCCCCACCAGGCCATGCTGCTGCCAAAACACCCCACACAGCAAAGTAAACCCAACAAAGCACAAAATGTCAGCAAGGGGATGCTGGCAACACAACCATCTAGCATAGGAATGGGACTTCCTTCCTGAGCCTATAAGAGTTTCTGGTCTGCACATTTTCATTTCCTCCCTGACAGACAAAAACACTTTAACTGGTCAGAGTGAAGCTGGTGCTCAGAGCATCTCTGCTGAGATACTGCAGAAGTTGGGTGCTTGAAATGAATGAACACTTCATTCTCAGTCCTGGATTTAGGAAAGGTCCCTGCCCTCATACACATCTACCTAAAAGCAGCTGCCAGCCTTTTTTGGGCTGAGCCTGAAAGGGACATCTGCATCCCCTGAGGACTGGCACACACCTGGCTGTGACTCCAGCTTCCCACAGGTTTGTTTCCATCTTTCAGGGTCAAGCAGGGACATTGTTTAAGCAAAGTTTCCTTTTCTTCTGGGGATTTATTATTGATGTTTCTATGGTTCCCATAATCAGCTCAGGCCTCAAAAGTAAGCAGCACTGCAGTGTGCAAATTGAGGGAATTTTCCAATTACAAACCCATAGCACAAAGGAACTCTCTATATAAAAACACACTTTGTTTTTATTTATTATATTTGTGTGGAGGGACAAGTTCTCATTGTGCTATCCAGTCCTCAAATCATCAGCACTTAGAACACACCAGTCAATAAACCTTTTTTAATTTAAGAGCTGAATTAATTTCTGCTGAACAAATGACTTGTGCAGCTTTTTGTCCCTATTGCAACATTAGTTTTTAAAAAAATCAACTCCCACATTTGATTTCCTGTGAAGTCAGAAACAGATTTCAGCCTGTTCTGGTGTACAGTATCAGATCCAGAATGGAGTAAATCAATACCTTTTGAATGGATTTGCCTGCAGCTGTGCTCACACCTTTATTTACTTCCTCCACAATTCTGGGTTTATTTACTTTGCTTGGATAAACTGAAGCCTGGGCTTATGCTTCTAGGTGTGTATGTAAGAACTATCCCTGCTGTTCATGCACGGTTGGGTCAATATAAGAGAAGGATTAAACATGATGTTTTATTATGGGCACAACTGTGCACACACAGGCCCATCACACGCTGGCATGGAGTATTTAACAAACCTGAAATGCATGTGAAACTGCTCTAAATGAGTGATTATTCAGATAGTCACAGAGAGGGTGTCCACACAGGGAGGCAGATCTGAATAGCTACAGCACAATTACAACCCTACCATTACTCTGGATAATTTCCTAGCAGACATGCCAGACTCCCCCAGCACACAACACAGCCTCAGAGCCAGGGATCCATAAGCCAATTTACATGGAAAATTAGGAGGTGTCAGAAGAGGCAGAACTAGACAGGTCTCAAGGATATTAATTCCTGCTGCCTTAGCCTTGAGCTTTCAACATATCATTAATTTGAGATTGTTGATGTTATGCTGTCGTCAATGATGTGAAAAGAGGGACTACTTCACACATGCTATGCTTGTGCTGGGTGAAGATAAAACCAGCTCCAGAACCAGCCTGCATGTGCAGGACAAAGCACTTCCAGCCCGGGCACAGCAAGACCCTTGGTCCCACAGGGAACAGGGACCAATCCTGGCTCCCAGAGCTCACCCCTGCCCATGGCACCCCAGCACCACAGACGCCAATGCAGCAGAAAGAGACGACAAACGACAGCAAGATACTTCCACAAAGAGCTGTTCATTTCAAAGCTTAGCCACCACCACTCTCTTCCGATTTTTAATTCCTCTCAGGCTCCCTGAGCAAGGCTGTTGGCACTCAGGGCTGGGATAACTTTGCTCTGGAGCACACCTCCCTCCCTCCCAGCACTGTCAATCAATTTGATGCAGAGTGGTGTAAAGCACACCCAGCACCACCCCAGTCTAGTTCACTGTCTTCAAATTTATGATACATCTGCAAGCAATTTGCTCTGGGACAATGAAGTCCCAATTAATTTGCAGCTGGGTGCAGTTACATCAATAACAAAGTGGGTAAGAGATGCAAACTAGTAGTGCCTGCACAGAGCATATTAACCATCCTTTTAGGCAGAGCAGCAAGGAGCCCATGGCTGCACCAGTGAGTCATTACAGGAGAGAATAGAGCTCCTTTTGGATGCTGTTATCAATTTTTATCTCTTCCCAGAAGCTGGGGTTCACACAAAGCCAGGGCAGCAAACAACCGTTTCTGCTGGATTTAGCAAACACAGCTGTGAGGTGCTGGGGTTTGGTCACACTGCTTCCCACGCCTCCAGCCCACAGCTGAAGTGTTCCCCAGCCTGGCTCTGGATCCCCTGCCAGTGACACCCTCTGTGCATCCACACAGGCTCTTCCTCCCTGACTGGGAGGCAGCTCAGCTCCACAAGAAGGGCTGAGCAAGCTCACCTCAGTGCCAAGTGCTCTCACCCTGCCCAAGAAGCAGCCCCTGCACATTTGCTGGTTTAATACAGACGTCTGGGTTTTGTTTTTTCCCTCCTCTCCTTTTTCTAAACAGCAAAGGCTGGCAGCCCAGGGGATCATTATATCTTCTTGGTGTGTCAGACACAGCAATTCCCATCCTGGATCCCCTGTTCTGGCCTTTGGGGCTTGATTATAGTATCAATACTTGACTTGTTCCAGTTAATGCTTGCAGTGCTGCAGACTCCAGGGATTCAGAAACATCAGCCTTGAGACCAGCTATGACCCAATAACACAGGCAGTATCCTTCCTCCTCTACAGCTCTCCCCCAGTGCAGGAGCTCAGCCTTTCAGGGGCTACAAGGATAAACATCAGCAGGTTCCCAGCTCTCCAAATCCCTGGAGGTTCTCTTCCACCCACTCACAATCCTACAACCACCAGTCATTTTGGGCTCTTTTCCTTGACTCTTGGTGCTGGTGTGATGGGATTTTAACCCTCTGGCAATTTAGCTCTGCCATAGCAGGTTCAGCAGTGGTGGGGTATGTGCTGGGCATGACAAATCTCTCCCCTGGATCTCATATCATTTCCTCCACCTTGAGAGGGAAGCTGCCTCTGAAGAACAAGGCAGCAGCAGCTAAAAATCAAACCAGACAGCTACACCAGGACTAGGACCACATGGCCAGGCACGCTGCTGCTGGAGGCAGTGCTGCTCGAGTGCCTTCACACTGAATTCACACCCACCTTGTTAATAAGACCTTTTGAGACAGGCCATGAAATTGCATGAAATTAAATACCGAGACAGACTACCACAGCAGAGGCTCTTCCTCCCAGGAGCCTGAATGCATTTTAACTCAAAATTAAGAGGACAGGTGAGGGGAAATGTTGTATTTTCCCATTAGCATTTTTCCACTTCTCAGAAGAAACAGCAAGCAACAGCTCCAGAAATTAATTTCTCTTGAGAGTTAAAGTAGGGGAGGAGAAGCAGCCTGGCAGTGCTGCTGCAGACCAGTGGAGGAGGGAGATGGCCTCAGCAGCTATTTCCAGCTGACATTAAGACCCTGCCCAGCTGTAGCTCCTCAGCCAATTTTAACCTTGCAAGGCAACAAGGTCTGATCTTTCTGTAGAAACTCCAAGCACCAGCCTGCCAAACCAGCTGTCTCTGCAACAAGGCACTTCATCCTCCCAAATCTCTACTTCAACCTGCAGCTTTTTCAAGAGACTTAAATGCACTTAAAGGCACAATTAAAGCTCAACCTTTCATGTTCTTTATCCTTAAGGAGCTGCAAAACTGGAAAGTCCTTCACAGCTGAACAGGACCAGGTCATCCTGCATTAAAGATTGGGCAACAGAGCTGCATTTGTGTAGTGGTTAAAGCTAAATATTAATTAGCACATGCTGAACCCAACCCAGGCCAGTCCCTAGTTTGCTGAGCAGCCACACAAGAAGGATATTGGATACACCTTAGCAGCACCTGCTGAGACCTCTCTGGAAGGACACCAAATGATTTAAAATTTGGAGTTCAATTCATCCCTCTCTCCCTGCTCCAAATGGGGGGAAACACTTCCCCACAGCCAGAAGCCTCATGACTCAGGTGTGAGTCACCAGCCACCCACCCTTGCTCATGGACCAGTGTTGATGCACAAGGTCACCCTGGCAGCCTGCTGGCCCCTGCAGCCCACAGCTCCTCCATCCCCTCTCTGGCTCACAGGGACAGAGGTATTTTTAGTGGAGCTGGTGTTTTCTAAACAAGAAATGGCACTTTCCCCCTGATGCACTGGCCATGGTTGCAGAGCAGGGGCTGTTGCCTTAAGCAGTGGTGAGTGATGCAGAGTCCAAAGGGGTGAATCAGGCAGAGCAGTGAGGCTTGGAGGAGCTTTAGCCTCCAGCTGGCAGAGCAATGCACAACTTGGGGGATGCCTTTTGCTGCTGCAGCCAGCCCAGGCCCATTGCTGCAGCCTCCAGCTCTGGGTGCTCACAGCAGCTCACTTCACCCATGCAGACTGAGCTGGAGATTCTCACTTCTGCCTACGGAGAACTCAAGTGGCAAAAAGCAAACCCAAGAAGTTTTGACTAAGGAAAAAGTCAGCAGTGCTCTTCCCAGCAGCTGTGCAGGCAGGGAGTGGCCCATGACCCCTTTGGGAGTCACAGTGGCTCTGTCACCACGGAGTGGTGACTCTCCAGCACATCACTGCCAGCAAGGTGGGACAGGGTTCTAGAGGTCTCCCCTCTCCAGCACTGTGGTAGACAAAGTGTTCCCAGGCTGGCAGACAAAATTATCCAGCTTTCCAAGCACACTGGAGGATGAAGGCAGTGACAGACTGCCAGCACTGGGTAACAGGATCCCTTATCCTATTAGGCAAGCTACATCCTAGGGAAGTAACAGGACTATTTCACTTGGACAGGATGAGGGTAAAATGGGCTCATCCAAAGCAAAGACTCCTGAGCTCACTCTGCAAGATTTAATTCACTATATTGCCCTCCAGAAACTGATACTAACTAAACCCTGTCAGTCACACAGTAAACAATTCCAGCTTTGTAGGTTGATCAAGAGCAGTTTTGTGAGCAGATGACATGTGAGATGGAGTATGTTTCAGTTATTTTTGCTAAGTGCAAGATATCATTTGGCTTCCAGGGCAAAAGCATTTTTATTTCAAAAGGCAGATAAGCAGTTTCCAGAGTTCATTACTCTCACAAGCTCTTCTTTCAGGAAATGTAGCCTATTCAAGAGGGAAAGGAAATTCTTTGTATGAGACAGGGAGAAGCCATTCAAGGATCTGCTCACTTTAAACTGAGGCACTTCAGAAGGTAGAAACCACTTCCAGAGCACCTCAACATCTCTGTAAATTGAGAAACTTACATTTTAAGGATGTTTAATGGTCTGCAGGAGCTAAACAGCTTGTTCACATCCAACATGGAAAGACTTATTCCATTCCACTTTCTGTGAGGAAAAAAAAAAAAAAAAGCCAGCCTCCACTCACACACAACAAAGCAAGTTTCCCAAACCTTGTCCCACCACACCAGGTGCCTGACTCAGAGTCTCTTGCCCCCAGGGAGCCATGTCCCCACCACAGAGCAGGCACTTTGGGCTCACAGTCATCCTTGCTCAGGTCACAGCAGCTCACCTGGCTCAGGAAAACCCTGTTGAACCGTGGATACACACTGGGACCCAGCCTAGCTGTGATGGGAAGCTGGGCAGGCTGAGCTCCAGTGTCTCTTTTGCTTGGAATTAAATCTGCTCTTCCAGCAAAGTTACAGGCAAAGCTTGTGATTTCCATATGGAGAAGTGTAAGAGAAGGGATCAGACTGAAGGAGGCAGCAGACAAAGAGATGCCACTGCCACCTTCTCTTCCCGGGAATCCAAGGAGCCTCTCCCATGCCTCTAGGAGGGGAGCAGCTTCTTGGGTTTGGATCCTGGTCCCTCCAGAACTGTCAGGACTCCCACGGAGTCAGGAAAAGAGTCATTGTCCTGGCAGCCAAATTTGCAATCACATGGACCCACAGCCCAGCAGCTCCCCTGAGCACAGGCTGGAACAAACATCAGGAGCCACACAATACCTTCCCAACCTTCAGAAAAACCCAAACTAATCAGCAAATCTCTTTGCTTTAATCATGTGCACCAGAGCAGCACAGAGATGTCTCATTAAAACTGACCTATCTGCCCTGGAAAATACATCTCATCCCCTTCAGCACGGGAGGCACAGGGACAGAGTGGTACAAAAAGAGGAGGGATGGGTTCCCTGCTTTGTGCCTGCCCAGCACTGAGGCTTCCACTCCATTACAAGAGACCTCAGCCTCATCTGCACACAGGCAAACCTCAAAGAGAACAAAGTATTTAAATGGACCAGCTTTTATTTCCAAAGAGAAGATGAATTCCTATTTGTTTTCAGGATTGCAATTTTCTCCCCACGCTGCAGAGGATGTGAACAAATGAGCAGGGAATGAAAGGGATTAATGAATGAATGGGTGGGAGCTGGCTCCCAGCTGCAGGGAGAAGGGGGGTACACTCACACAGTGGGACTGCCAGGGGGAGAGAACCAGTATGGCCAGTTCTCAGCTCCACAGACATCCCTGGGACCCCCTGCTCAGATGTGGACAGATTAACAATCAATCATCTCTGAAAGGATTCACTTAAGGGAAAATCAAGCCAAAGGAAAGGTAGGAAGGGTTTAAAGTTTAGATCAACCACACATGGCATAGGAAGGGCTGTTTTCACAGAAACACTGAACTTCCAGCTGCTGACACCACTCAGTTCCCAGCAGCTTTTGTCCTCTTTAAATGATGGACCCACCCACACGACAGTAGTTTCCTCCCCAAGTCTTAAAAGATTCAGAAAACCAAAAAGGCATTTGGTGTTTACTGAGGAATTTATACCAAGAATTGCTCATTTAAGACCTATTGACTCTCCCAGCTGGATCAGAGAGATGCAGCCCTGTGGAAACTGCAAAACAAGGAAAAATTAAATCTTCTTTTTCCCTTATTCTCAAACTATTTTAAGTCAAGTCCAACATCAGGGGATTAGATGCAAAGTTTGGGATTAGGATTAGTTTTCAGCCTGGTACATGAGCTCTGCTTCACATGGCAAGCTGGTTTCTGGTGCTGATGGCTCCCAATAAATTGAATGAACTCACCCTTTGCTCTCAATGCTCCAAGATTAATTTTTGCTTTGGCTTTCCAGTGCTTGGGGATGATGGGACACAGGAAAGCCACATTAAAGCCACCATGGCTTGTTTCGGTGGGAGAAGTGACACTGCCTTCTAAATCCAAAGACCAGGCATTTACCCATCGTGCTACTTATAATGTATGGCTTAATTTAAAGGCAAGCTCAATTTGCAGATTAATTATTATAGCCTGTGACTGGTTGAGCTTGTAATAAATCACCTGGGTGAGAAATTGCACAGCAATTAACTGATTGTACATTGAGCATGTAAATGTTGGTAAAGAGGTGTCACCTAATGGAGACTGATGTTGGGGAACTGCAGGCTGCAGCCAGCAGAAGAAAGTCACAGTGCAAAGCAGGTCAGGGGAGTGGGTGACGAACAAAACCAGAGCCAAAATGCTTAAAACCATTCCAATCAGCCTTCAGGAACAACATGCAAAACCAACACTGGATTTTCAGGGACCAGCAAATTATGGGGGAAGCTGCTGGGATTTCTTGCAGGTAGTGCTGGGACAGCAGATCTGGGAGATGGGGTCAGGACAGCCCCAGCTCCCTGGTGAGGATCAGCATGGACAGAGCTCACGGTGAGTGACCTTCAAACCACAGGGAGGCTGCAGCAGATGAAGCTCTCTGGCTGCCACAAGCCTGGATTTCAGAAGCATCACTTCACACCACGTCCTGCCAAGTATTCCCTTCTGGCAGCCTTTCCCTTGCAGCCTCCTTGGGAAGCAGCAGATCTCACTGACCTGCTGATCCCAGGCCTGGGGCAGGGTGAGGCCCCTGGGACCTTGGGGCACACAAGCAATGATTCCCCAGCTGTGTCCCACCCCTGGCCAGGGAACAGCTGGGTTCTCTCATGAGCACTGACACACAGTGCCCCTCTCACCCTCACCAGGGAAGGTCTGAACCAGCCTCCTGCCACCACAGTGGCTGCCCCAGGTGGCTCCTTTCTGACAGAGGCAGTGCAGTAACAGGTGAGTTTCTGACCTCAGTGTAATTCTCACAAACCCATGGAGAAATTCCTCTTTGCTTTTGGAAGCTTCACTGCCCAGCAGTGCCAGACTTTGGGTCTGTTTGGGAACCTCCCTTCAGAGGAACCAGATTTCCAGCTTAATTTTTAAAGTCCAAAGCTGTGGGGCACCCAAGGCTAGAAATGGCTTTAGAATGGCAAGCCCAACTGTGTTATCTTTCCTAAGACGGGACAAATGGGAAACAATGCAAGTTTAGAAGTTATTTTTTCACTGTAGAAGGGCTCAAGCCTTGGGGAGCAGTTTGCCACCCTCAGGGCCCACCTGTGGGATGTCCCACTCCACAGCACCAGCACTCCCACCCCAGGACACTTCCTTGGAACCCAAGGACTCCCTGTCAGCACAGCAGCAGCACTGCTGGGACAGGCAGTCCAAGAGGCAGAGGGAGGGAAAGCTTCTCACCTCCTTGGGCATGATCCCAAAATGGGCTGGGGAAAGGTGGCACCATCCTGCAGAGCTGGAGGAAGCTGGGAGATAGCAGAGCACCACAGCCCATCCATGTTAACAGCTCTCACAGACTCCCAGGTGAGATTCAATTTGGCAAAGGATCTGGGATTTATTACTATGATCAAAGCACTAGGAACAAATGCAAACACTGTTGGATGGAATCTGAACACTTACAGCATCATGAACGCTCATCCAGAGCTCCAGTTAAGACAAGTGGCCAAACCAGGCTGCAACATGCATCCAGGGCCAGGACCTTGATTAGAGCCAGCAGATATGGATCCTTCCCTAATTCACAACCCCCTCCTTCACTGCCAGCTGCCCACAGAGTTGCTCAGCAACACAAGGGCTGACACTGCCAATTTATCCAGAGTGAGCCTTCAGGCTCCCAGGAGGAGATGCTATTACCTGACACTGTGTTCCCTGTGCTCTCAGCCATGGAGAGCTGCCAGGGAAAACAAGGAGCTCCTGGCACCCCAAAGCAAGGGAGAGATCCCCCACAGGGCTGCACCCCTGCCTGCATGGGATGCACCAAGAAAAAGCAGCACATTTGCCTGGCACAGGTGGCTGCAGCCCCCATTTACACATCCCATCCCAGCAAACAGGGCTCTGGCAGCAAGCCTCACTTGTCTGAAGCTGCAATAGGGTTAGGTCCATCACTCTTCACTGTTTCCCAGTAAATTCTTGTCCTGAGGTGGACATTGCAGGCAGAGGAAGCACAGGGCTCCAGCTACCCTTGACAACACATTCGGAGGCACATCAGGATCCTTCACCAATAAAGTCCTGCAGCCATTGCAGCCCACAACTGCCGGGTTTCCATCACATTCTTTCCCTTTAACTCCCAAAAGCAGCTTTTTGGCAGCAGCAGGTCCCAGATGCACTGGACACTCTTGGAAAAGGATTTGCTGTTTACATGGTCTCTCCACCAGAGAATCAGGATTTGTCCAAATCCCCATAGCAGCCCCTGACAGCATCCAGTGGTCTCAACCCAAAGGACCCTATCCCAGCAAACCAGCAAGAACCCCAAATGCAGCTCTGCTTACAAAAATGAAATTTGGGAAGCTCAAATTCATATTTATGATTCCTAATTATTTATTTGCATTATCAGGAACTTAGCAATGCGGGGGGGGGGGGGGGGGGGGGGGCGGGGTTTGAGCAGAGATAAACTGTTCCTCCAGCCCCAGAAAGCCCCACAACCCAAGAAAGCCCCACAATTTGGAAGGACTGAAGGCAGAATGAAAAAAGTTCATTCTTCACTGAGGAAGAAAACTTTCCTGAGGAATGAAAAGATTACAAAATCTGCTTTGCTGTGGCACAGCTTCCAGGGAAATGGGGCCAATTACAAAACCTGCTTGGGATTTAGCAGGCAGCTGCTGGGAAACGTGTTGGTTTGTCTGGAGAAAGAGAAATCAGGTTGGAGAATTATTAGCAATGAAAGAAAGGAGCTTCCCATGCTCCACACCCAAAGTCAGTGTGTCTGTGGCACTTAATCCTTATCAACATCAGGTTGCACAGCTGGAGCTACAGGCCCATCACCCTGGGGACCACAGAAACTGCCCAGGGTTCCAGCCAGCCTCTCCATCCTGCTGTGGGGAGTTTCAGCCTCACCTTGCAACACTAGAGCCTTTGGCTCTTCCCCCTGTGACTCTGTGCCAGGTTTCTTGCTCTTTAACACCCCCTGTAGTGGGTGGGTATGTTCTGATTCTCAGTTTTACACAAGTTTTCACAAGTGGGATAAAGACAGTCACCCATGCTGTGCAGAGGAGCAGCCCAGCTGCATTAGGACCCAGCAACACTCAAAGCTGAGCACATGGTGAGGTCCCGGTCCTGCAGTCCTGCTCCTAGGCCTCCAACACCTCTTGGAGACATCTCCACTCTCCCCTAGGAATTACTGACCCTTTGGGCTGGCACATCCAATTTATTTACCTGCTTGCCTCGGAGCTGGTTACTTTGCTGCTAGATGGTCTGTTCCCCACAAAAACTAATTGCATCTTTGGTGTCCCTAAGCAGCAGGGGCACCTCTGGAAGGGTCTGGGCCTTCATCAGTCTCCAGACAATTTTCCAAGCACCACAGAAGGGAGAGGTTTCATTAATTACAAGGTGAGCCATTCCCCAAGCAAGGCAGCAGCTAACAAAGGAAATTACTCACTGGCCTCCCAACAGTTACAACTTAATTAAATGAGGATCCTTCCTCAAAGGCACCATCAGATTTCTGAAGCCTTGCTAGAGCTGAAAGAGGAACCAAGCAGCCTTCAGCCCCAGGGCTGCAATTGCAGGTGGAATTTCCAATGCCAGAGAAAGGCACTCCATTTTCTTGCAAATGGATCTTATCAAGAGCAATGCTTCCCTAAAGGTTTTCCATCCCACAGTGGTGCCACAGCCCAGTGCTGCACCATCCCATTTCACCTCTATGCACAGGGCTCAGATCTGGTGTCTCTCCAGCAGCAGGACAAGCACAGGGGGAGCAGCATTGTAGTTGGGCTCTTCCACACTCCTGCATCCTCCTTGGAGTGCCTGTTACCTCCTTGCAGCAGGAGAGCTGCTTGACCCCCAAAACTTTCATCTCCAGTCCATAAAGAAAAGACAAAAACTTATATTAGCAGGTGTTCTAAGCCTGGTGCTCCATTTCTCTCTACACCACTCGGCAGATCCCCCAGCAGCTTTTCCCTCTGCAGATATATAATTTAAATGGAATTATGCCAGCAGCAGGGATCACGCTGTTCCTGTTCTATAGCCATGCTTTGGAAATAGATGCAGATTTATTTAATATTGAATTCTGACTTTTCTCAGATCTGTCAGCACAGCTCCCTTGGCTTCAGCATAGCTGAGGTGCTGGGTGCAACTGAAAGCAAGACCCAGCACACAGCACTCTGGAGTTATTAACAGTGCATGAATAATCTGGATAAAATGCCCCTCTAATGCCAACAGCGGCGTTAAAAGCGCAAAAACAGAGCCAGCAGAAGCAATTTCTCTGCTCTCATATGAGCACAGGCTGCTCTCCACCCACTTCCTCCAGCAAGCTCAGGAACACCAGGTCTGTCTGTGGTTCCCCGAACACACTCTGGACACCAGTTTGTGGCTGTTGAGGCCAAGGCAGGACCATCATCCCACTTATCTGCACAGCTGCTTTGTCACAGCCAGCACAAAGATATTGGCCAGATGTCCAAAACCCCAGAACTTGGACCCTGCAGCCTCACAGTGCTGAAAATAGAGCCCACTGCCCTCATTCCATGGTGGGAAACATCTCCCTTCCCACCTGACAACTCCCATGCCTGTCTTTTTCAGCCAAATTAGGTGCTTGGTTTAGTCAATATGCAAGACAAATCTGGCCAATTCATGCCATCCCACCAGGAGACAGCATTTCCCCCTTTGGGGTGGAAGTCATTAGCAGATTGCTCAGTATTTCTAGTTGCAATTGGTCTGATTGTATCCTTCAGACAAGCTCTCATTGTGCCTTTTTTTTTTTTTTTTTTGTACTATTAAAGTGCTCTTTGTTATCTGGCAAAGTACTTAAGTGTAACTAAGTCACCCATTCCTTCATTTGATAAGGACTAAGCTGGCTGAGTTCTTGCATTCCTTCCCTCCACATGCCTTCCAAGCTCTCAGTATCCTTTGAAAACCCCTGATATCAAAGTTGTAGGAGTCACTTTAGCATTTCTGGCCCAAAGAGGGGAACAGATCACCTCCCTGCCCTTGCCTGTCACCTGACACCAATCCTCCTTCCCACCCAGCAGCAAAGGCAGGGGGACTTTCCCCATCCTCCCCTCTTGGAGGCTCCTGCATTTCACCCATTGATAGCAGAGCTGCCCTCTGGTACTGTCAGCCAGGGCAGGCATCCTGTTACAGCGTTGCACACTGATAACAGAAGGGTTTCTGTATCCAGAGTTACCTCTGGATGTGGAGGTGTAGCCAGAGGGTTTAACCTTGCCTGTTCCCACCCCAAATCCTGCTGGGCTGGTGGGATCATTGCTCACACACACTGCAGATCAGTTCCAGATAAACTCCATCCTCATGCTGTCCCCTGCATGCAGGGCAGCTTGCTGCTAGGTATTTCAGCATAAATTCCATCTCCTTTCAGGAGTGTACCAAGGGAAAATAAAGAGTCTCTCCAGTTGCATTAGGATAAAGTTATACCTGGCTCAAGTTGACACTGTGCAGCCATTTCTGATGGAACAGCTTCTTGATTAAATCTACCCATCCCTACAGCTCCTGACAGGTCCCAGCAATGCCTGAAAAAGGAAAATGAGGCTTTCAGGAGAAAGGAGCATGGCTGTTCCCTTCAGTGGCATCACCCTCACTTTTCCAAGTCGTTGTTCAGAGCACTACATACAAAGATTGCATCCCAGCCTGTCCCCCAAGCTCAGCCTGAGCACACCTTCTAAAACCTCATAGATGGACATTGAAAGATTCCTGACACCAGTTCTCTGTGCTCCTAACTGAAATGAACTAAAGAAAAACATTAATTTAGCTGCACACCAATGAGAACTGCTCTGGAACCACATGTGAAGCACAGCTCAGGCGTGCAGAGGTTTGCAGTGAGAGGCACAGCCCTTGCACCCAAGTGCTCTTGTGGAGCTCAGTGCACCCAGGATGACCAACAACAGCATTGTCAGGACATAAACCACTCCCCAAAACAGCCAGGAGCTCTACCGACTTCTCTGAGGCAAGCACAGGCAGTAGGGCCCAGCATGGATTCAGGTTTTCAAATTAGTTCAATTTTTAGCAACAAATTTATGGGAGAAGAGGGGGAAAGCAGCTTGGTTATTGGGAAAGATTTATGGGATGGTCCCTGCACACGCGGCAGGAGCCGCCACATGCAATATTCATCCAAATGTCCCAGGGTTGCTACACACACAGACTGGACTCCATACCTCCCCCAAGTGCTCCATCGAACACATCAGATCCCAATGTGGTTTTAGAGGACTTAAAGAAATACCTTTGCTGTGTCAGGTGAAAATTACTCTATCCTTCAGCATAAAGCCTTGTTGAAAAGCAAAAAGCAGACAACTGCCTTTATAATCTTCACCCAGAGCCACACGTGACTGGCAGAAAGATAACAGCCCTCAGGCACTGAGTGGTTTTCAATTTACACAGTTCTTTCAGTGCAGAAATGCACCACTCCTACAAACCTGCCTTTTTACTCCAGATGGAATCCAATCACACAAAATACCATGTGCACATTTGAGAGAAAATTCTCAGGTTATAAGTTTAAAGCAAAAGAGAATTACAGCTACAAAATGGCCTTGGTGTAGGCTCTGAAAGTTATGTACAGCTTCAAATGCAAGAATCAGCTCTTGGCTGGGAAGTGTCCAGTCAAGGCCAGCTCTGTACAGGGGTCAGAGTCTTTAGCATCTATTTAATGGCCCCAAAGACAGGGCACTCTGCAGGATCCCACAGCCAGTGGGACACTTGGGATCAAAGACCATCATATCAACCCCACTAGGCTCCCAGCTTGACTTCTGAAGCCACACATTGAGGAGGGAGGGAGACCAGAGAGGATATTAAGGGGGTTGCAAGTGTCATATAGTGGCAAACCTTCTCCCAGCACTGAAGAGCTGCTGTGGAGTGAAAGCTAGTAGAGAAAGAGCAGAAGGATCAGACAAAGGAGTGGAGTCAACAATCATCACATGAAGCCTCCTCCCACCTTCCTCCTCAGAGCAGGGCATGCCAGCTCCTCCAGCTCCACAAGTGTTGCCATGGGCCATCTTTCAAGCAGTAGCCCAGTTTTCAAATAGCACAAAGCATAATCACAACCAGCCTTACTTCCCATTCCTCAGTGCCTGCTTCACACCAGCTGCCAGCTGGAGACTCATCCCTTCGCACTCCATCCAATAACTCTGCTGGCAGTTTGCTTCCCATAAGAAAAGGAAGCAAGCAACCTCCTCTTTGGCCTTGTGTACCAAGAACAAATCAACCTGCTCTAGTGCTGGAACTGAAGCTGTCTCAGCCTGTCATGGAGCTGTAGATGGCACTCGATGTTCACAAGGCTGATTTGTTTGTTGGAGCTGTTAAAACACCATCATTATGCTAAACTCTTGTCGTAGCACTTGAATTAAACTCAAGAGCTCAGAGAGGTACACACCAGCATTCCAAATAAACTAAGCAGAGACCTTTGAGACACAGAAGAGAGTTCAGGGGTCCTGAGACTGCTGGTACAGACACTGAAGAGCTCCTCACCCTTTCTGAGCAACCATCACCTGCTGCTCCACATCTCACTCTGCTTATGGACTCAGCCACACAAGCAGCACAGCAGGAATTGTTCATTCCATTTGATGAATTGTTCATTCCATTTGGTTTAAAGCCTGGCTGCAGAGAACAGGTAAGGAATAGCCTGAAGCTTCACAAGCTAATGAGGCACTGCAGAGCAGATCCTTAATCTCCCAAATCCTTGCCTTAAACAATATATCCTCCTTCTCAGTGTCCAGCACAAGCCAAAGGCACCCTGGGTGTCCTGACTCAGTCACTTGTCTCCCACCTGAAGGCATTTCCCTGCCAGGCATCTCCTTTCATGGAAGACTCAGCAAGAAGCAGCAGGATTTTGAGTTCTTCTCCAGATCAAAGCCGGGAAGACATTTCCAACTACTTGGTGAGCACAAACACATTGCAGAAGTCTTGAAACTTGAGCAAGGAGAATAATCTGTAGCCTCAAACTCTGCACAGTGAGGCTCCTTCACCCCAGGCAGGCACCCCAGTGTCAGTCTGTCCAGCTGAACCATGAGCAGGGTACCAAGGCAAATTGAGGAAATGAGGAAAGCTTCAGCCATTCTCTTACCAGACAGAAATAACTCAGCATTTCTCCCAACCCAGCCCAGCCCATCAGAGGTAAGAAAGGCTCCTGACCATTTCAATCAATCTTGCTGCACTCAGTCAGTGGTTCCTTGGTTTTCACATACAATTAACAAAGTGCAGTTTCCAGTAAGTGATTGCAAATAAATCCTTAGGTGCCTAGCAGACAGCAGCTCCAGAAAGTCACACAGTGACATTTGAAAGCCCAGATTCAGATCAGTACTGGGGTCTCCAGTAGCTGATTGTGTACCACAGCCCTGCATAACAACACTAACTGTTTTCCTGCCACCAAGCAGAGCCCCAAGAATTGTCCTCCAGTATGGAAAGTCACACAAAGGCATTTTCTACCACAAATTTAGAAGACAGAGTGAAATTTAAGCTCTTTCCATTTCTCAGCCATCAGGAGGCAGTGATAGCTGTCAGCAAACCAGAGCACATAGTGGTTATGGACATGTATTAACTGCTTAATCCCCAAAGTCCTGCTCTCAAAGACATGTTTTTTTTTTTTTTTTTTTTCCTTAAAAATCTCATTCTATCCTCCAAGCCCAGCCCTGATGAGTGACAACAGAGGTTAAGCCCAGAAACCATCCTCAGTAATCTCCTGTTTGGACAAAAGTCTCTTTCCATTGCCCTGCCCAAACTCCCAGCTGTGACACGCTGTGGGAATGATCATAGGCATCCTAAAGCAATAAGGAATTTGCCAAAAGACTCCCAGGTGAGGCTAGAAAACAGACAGATCCCACACCTCCCAGACAAGCTGTAACACCTAACACCATTACCTGCTTTGCATCCAAACCCAAATACTTCAGTGTAGGCTCAAGGTCTGCCAAATCCTGCTGGAACAGACTGCCAAACCACCCCTTCTCATGGTCTACTGTAAGAAGTTTAAGTTGTCTCAGTGATGCTCTGGAAGCTCAGAATTGAGATGTTTTCACTAGAATATAATTAAGTATAATAAAAATCAGACAACTGATTGCTGAACTACAGCTGATTCATGATTTGTTGGGCAGTCATGATGTGGGCATAGCTCAGAGCAACTGTGATAACACCACAGGTATTGCAACACACACAGGAATTGAAGCATTTGCCAGTTTTAGGGAGTTTCATAAAATCACAGAATTGTTTGGGTTGGGAGGGACCTTAAGGCTCATCCCTTTCCAGACCCCTGCTTTGAGCAGGGACACCTTCCACTAGACCAGGCTGCTCAAAGCCCCCTCCAGCTTGGTCTTGAACATTTGTAACATCCTTTTCTGTCCGAAATCACACAAAGCATCTATACACAAATCCTCCTGGTATCAGAACATACTCCATGAGTTGTAATTAAGGCAAGATGATGCTCAATTATCCATCTCAGACACTGTTTTCCAAGTGTTACCATTTGTAAAGTCTGAGGCACAGCTGATTTTTGCAGAATTACTAAAATATTTCCAAACATCCTGCCAGGAACTGCAGGAGTTGTTAACACAGGGATTAAAGCAGGTAGCTGTACCTGGCAGAGCTGCTCTGCTCCAGCATAGAGCACGCAATTCCCACCTGGCTATGCTACTTGAAACTAGAAAAACAATCCTAAGGCCAAACCTTCTCCTGTTTTTTCAAAAAACACTGAGTCTATTTACATCAAGTTCATCCAGGAGTTAGCCACAATGAACTTGTGAATACAGGGACTGCATGAACACGACTTCAGCACAACAAAAAAGGACTGGAAGGACTCAAACCTATCCTCACACACCACAGCTCTGCTCTGCTCCCCCCTAGAGAAGGGTCAAAAGCAGGAGGGAGAAACAGGGACAGGCTGTCCTGTTCAGAAGAGGCAGCCAGCCCCCACTTTTCTTACATTTTATTAACAATTTTCCCAATCAGAAAAAAAAAAAAAAAAAACAAAACCAAACCCACCACAGCATAGTGGGCAAATGCACCACACTCACCTGCTCCAAGAGCCCACATCCACTACTCTGGTTTACTCAGTGTGGTGTCTCTCTAGGCAAATCAAGCCCTTTCTCACCTGGGATGATGGCAGTGTCCCACAGGGGAATCAGGAGCAGCTCTGGCCTCCACCATCAGCTTCCTCCATGGCTTCCCCTGCCTGCCAGCCAGCAAGGGCTGGATCCTGCTCTGCTCCCTGGTGCCACACACCCACAGCCTTCCTGTGGGACCTCACAGTCCCACATCCATCATTACCTGAGCTCCTAGGACCCCCTGAACAAACCATTCCCTCACAGTGCCAGGTTTCACCACTGCTCAGCTCAGTGACCATTAGTTCAGCTTCTTTCCACAACCATGTCCACAAAGAGAACCCAGGACAGTCATGCTCCACTCAAAACACATTCAGGTTCCACCCTGAACAAAGGTAAAAATACCCCAAATTTAAGGAAAGAAACCCATAAAACCCCACCACAAACACTACAGAGTTTCAAAGCAGCTGGTCAGAAACCTAACACTAAAAATCCTAACTCAAACCCAGAGTATCTAAAAGGAAAAAAGAAAGCCACCTCACCCTCCATTTGCAAGTGGAGAATAGGAAGTGCAGCCCCCAGGACCACCCACACCCAGCTGGTGACACTCAGAATTAGGGCTGATAAGAGGATTCAGCTGGGGAGAACATGAGTCCCATCCTGCCAAGGCTCTGCTGGTGCCCCTGAGAGGAACAGGACGTCCCCCCACCACATGACAGCTAAAATCCCAGTATTGAAAAGAAGCATGAACTGAGATTAGTCTTGACATTTCTGGGTCTTGTAATCACAGTGGGTGACAAAAGCAAATTCTGGATCAGAGCTTTTCCCTGAGCAATTTAAACACAGCTATTTTAGGAAGACTGAGCTAAACAAAGGGGTGACAGCCCAAAAGTTGAAAGCCACAGGATGTGGGGTCCTGGGATTATGTGATAATCAGGCAGTCCAAGCAGTCTCCAAACTACATGTACTTTTTGGAAATCAGGGTGAAAAAGCACTGCCCCTGCACAGCCTTCTGCCCCTCACCCCATTTGTGGGTTCTTGTCCCCCCATGTGCTGGCCAAAATCACTTGACCCCCTCGCAAGGTGAAGGCTCTATTCAGGAGGAGGAAATAATGAGGCAGGAAGTGAAAATTAAATCATTTCAGTGGAAAATGGAAGGGAATGGTTTTTACATTCATCTCCTGTTGTTGGCATCTTGTCAAAGGGCTTTTATTGGGAAACCACAGTTGGACCCAGGGACTCTGGTAGGGAGAAAAGCTGTGTTTTTCCTACTTGAGGCTCAGTGCCTCCTGTGAGATATCCCACAGCAACAGGAGACGGGTTTGAGGTGAAACTTGAACTTTTGTTGCGTTTCCCCATCAGACCTGTCCATGCCTTCCCTGGCAGCCAGTCCAGCCATGCTGGCAGAGGTGTGAGGCCCCAGTGCATCACTGCACATTCCAGGCAGTCAAAGGTACCAGCCACTGCTGAAGCCTGAGCCAGGAGAAATAGTGACACCACTTTAGGGACAATCCTCCTGCCCCAGGGGGCAGCACACAGCCACTTCCAGACTGGTCTGGCTGGTCCCACATAGTTCCGACAGCCCCATGGTAGGGCACAGCCTGTCTGTGATGCTGGGGAAATGTACTGAAGAGTTTATTGAGCTGGTAAGATTTTAGGAATTTGTGAGGATTTAAGAATTATTTATATTATAATTACTAAGAATTTATTATTTAAGAAATTATTTTCCTTTGGGGAAATGTATTTAAGAAAGGGCAAAATGCAGTGAGGAGAGAGAGGGAAAACTTGATAGAAGGTCCTGTGAGCAGCATGGCTGGGGGAAAGAGGGGAAGGACAGGTGGTCCAGGTGCTGCACTGCTCCTCAGAAGCCTGGACAGAGCAGATATCCAAGCCTGGGACTAATATTAATTAGCAAGAATTTTGTTTGTTTGTGGGTTTTTTGGTGTGTGGTTTTTTGTTTGTTTTTGTTTTCTGGGGTTTTTGTTGTTGTTGGGTTTGGTTTTTTTGTTTTTTAACTCAAACCAAGCCTGTTTACCCGTATCATTTACCGGTGCATGATCTTCCTGCCCTTTACTGCAACCCATGATTCGTTTCACCTCCCTCCTGCCATCCCGGCTGCGGATGGGGCGTGTGGGAGCGGCGGGCGTTCATCGGGGGCAGCTCAGCACGGCGGACCTGGGTCAGACACCGGGGCAAAACCCGGTGCCCGGCCTGAGTGCTCCGTCCCCTCCCCGCTCCCGGTCCGGTCCCTCAGCTGTGCCAGGCCCTGGGCGCTCCGTCCCCTCCCCGCTCCATTCCCGGTGCCCGTGCCCGGTCCCTCAGCTGTGCCCGGCCCTAGGTGCTCCGTCCCCTCCCCGCTCCATTCCCGGTGCCCGGTCCCTCAGCAGTGCCCGGCCCTGGGTGCTCCGTCCCCTCCCCGCTCCATTTCCCGTGCCCGGTCCCTCAGCTGTGCCCGGCCCTGGGTGCTCCGTCCCCTCCCCGCTCCATTCCCGGTGCCCGGCCCTGGGTGCTCCGTCCCCTCCCCGCTCCATTCCCGGTGCCCGTGCCCGGTCCCTCAGCAGTGCCCGGCCCCGGGTGCTCCGTTCCCTCCCCGCTCCATTCCCCGTGCCCGGTCCCCGCCGCTCGCAGTCCTCCGAGCCGCCAGGGGACGCGTTGGCAGAGCTCGCCCCTCTTGGCGGCGCTCGTGCCCGACGGCGGAAGGACGCTGGTCGTGCACGTGCCCATGGAGGCTGGCGGGTCCCGCCGCCTCAGGTGGGGCGGAAGGGGGGAAAGCGGGGAGGCACCGGGGGAACCCGCGGTGAGGGGGCTGAGGAGGTGCCGTGGGGAACCGCAGGCACCCGCGCTACGGGAGATCGCGGGAGCACCGGGGGGAGCCTGCGCAACTGGGGACCGGGGAGGCACCGGCGGAACTCGCGGTACCGGGGAAAAGGAAGCACCGGCGGGAGCCACCGATGAGGGGTCCGGGGAGGTACCGGGGGGACCCGCGGTACGGGGCCTGGGGAAGCACCGCGGGAGCCCCCGGTACGGGGATCTGGAGGGGCTACTGAAGCACGGGAGGACCGGGGAGGCCCCGGGAACACTGCAGTCCGGGGCTGCCCGGGGTCCCGGGGCTGTCGGCCGCTCCCCCGTCCCTCACCACCTGTCTCCCGCAGCACGGCGGAGCAGGCGGAGCGTCGCCAGGCCCCGCGGAGCCCCCGCGGGCAGAAGGATTTCCTCCCCGACGGCTCGGCCCGGCAGGCCGAGAGGCTGCGGCGCTGCTGCGAGGAGCAGTGGCGGCTGCTCTGCGAGGAGCGCCCGGAGCGGCCGTAAGTCCATCCCTGGGAGCGGCGCTGGGAATGGCTTTCCCCGTGGAAGGGATGATGCCGGCGGGCAGAGCACAGCTCGGGGGTTACGGGTGCGATCGAGCTGTTGGTAGCAGGAGGTGTTGGTCAGCGCAATAAACCCCCCGCAGTTCACCTGCACTCAGTGCCCTTGCTGGAGCAGCAGCAGTGCGACACAGCCTGGCTGTCCGTGAAGGGGCACAGGGACATGCTGGCACACCTGTGGCTTCAGAAAGTCCCTCACAGGGCTCTTGGTTTTTACAGGTGCGTGTGTAATCCTGTAGCCTTTGTAGGTACTGCAGCCACTGCTGTAGCAGCCACTACCTTCTTGGGCATGATCCAAGTTACAGAGTGGTTTGTTGATGCTCCTGTGTGGCCTTGTGCAGATTTGACCAACTGTCAGTGTCCCTGATGTATCAGTTTTGGTTGTTTCAACAGTGCTGCCAGACTTTGGTGCTTATCACTTGGGAGGCATTCACACCCACCTTTCAAGATGCACCTTCTCTGCTTGGCCTGCAGCTATTAATTTTTCCCTATGAGGCCCCGTGGGTGGGGTACAGTGATTAGAGCATGTCTTGGCAGCAGCTGAGTTCTGTATGATACGGAATCGCTGAATGGTTTAATTTGGAAGAGACCTTAAAGATCACCCCATTGGACTCTCTGCCATAGGCAAGGACACCTTCCACTAGACCAGGTTGCTCAGAGCCCCATCAAACCTGGCTGTGAACGCTTACAGGAACGTGGCAGCCACAGCTTCTCTGGGCAACCTGTGTTAGTTCCTCAATATCCACATATCCTGGCTTAGTCCATGCATCTCCAGCAAGCTGCTGTAGCCTGTGGACATGTCTCTGTGGTGCTGACTGAAGACACTTTTAACCGGTTGGTGATGATAAAGTGCTGCTAGATCTAGGGGATGATGGCTTTCTAATGCCTTGTGAAAATGCCACCTGGAAACTTTCTGCCCTTTGACACCTTCCCGAGCTTGTTTTGAGCTTGTTTTGTGTTGCTACACCGGGAGCTGATTGTAGGCCACACTAGCAGTTATAAACAAATCTTTATTCTTCTCAGGGGGAGTCTGGTGAAGGCTGAGTGGAAACCAGAACAGGGCATCGTGGAGCTGAAGTCCCCTGCGGTGAGTGCTACAGAGTGTGTTCAGTGCCATCATCTCCTGCTGCCCTCACAGATTCTTTAATTTGCTTCTTGCAATGGAAGGGAGCCTGGCTGTCAGCAGGGAACAGCCAGAACCAATCAGGGATTTGTGTTCCTGTTCCAGGGAAAGTTCTGGCACACCATGGGGTTCTCAGAACGAGGCAAACAATGTCTGCTGCCCGAAGAAGCTCTGTACCTGCTGGAGTGTGTAAGTAGGATGAGGGCACTGGGTCCTCACTGAGTGGAGGAGCTGTAACAGCTGATAAACAGCTGGTTCTCAAGGAATTGTCTCTTTTAGTGTGTTGCTGATGGACCTGTTTGTCACCAGGCTGTGGGTTCATACCTTGTACTTTCAAGCAGCCTCTGTGTCACCGACAGAGTATGTTAGTTGGATCTGTGGCCAGTTCATTCACCTTAAGCAGAGGTCTTTGGGGTTGCTGCTTGGGATTTCTTCCCAGTATTTATGGCAGAAAGAAATTTAAATGTGACAGACAGAATAGTGAGACCACGTTGTGTTCAGTGCTCCTCTGCTTGCAGAAATGCTGCTTAGGGCTCAGCTGGATTTCTCTGCTGTAGAAAGGGGTTTTTTTTGGTCTCTCCTCCAAAACCTGTTATCAATAGAATTGGTGCATTGATCTTAAGGGAACTTTTATCTCTCAGCAAAACAAGCAGATTGTGAGCGTCTGATGCCATCTCTTAAATCCTGAGGCAAAACTGGGGCTTTTTTACCCCTGGCATTCTGAGAAATAGTTTGTAGACAAATTGATGGTAATAAAATGTTTTAGTCAGATGCTGAGTACAAAATCCCCCTAAAAGCAGAAAAGACCAGTGAGATGACTACAGCCTATGTCATGAAAAAGGTGTGGTTTCTAGGGTTTTGTTTTCTTTATGAGCAGACACCATTTAAAAAGACAAAAAGGAGGAAAAGGAGGTGTAGCCTAAAACAGCCTCCTGGAGGTCATTTGCTATTCCCAGGGGAAGTTACCTATGGGATCTCTGGGTCTGTAAAGGAGGTAAATGCTTCTGATGGGGGCACCAATTGGTGCCACCTGAAGCTGCCGTTCATTCCTCCTCCAGTTCTCAGTTATGCTGGTCATAAATGCTTTTGTTGTTGTGCTGTATCCTGAATCACTCAGATCATCAAAGTTAATTTATCTCTCCAAGCAGTGGTTATTTTATCAGCTGAGCATCTTGCTCCCAGCTTCATCCTCTGAACAGATGCAGGAGCTGAGAGCTGTGGGTGGGAACTTCTTACCTGGCTGATCAAACCAGGGTATGGGGGAACTGGGTATGAGAAAGGGACTGTACGTAGTCCAGATGGCACATGGGGAGAGATGGATATCATGTCAGGGAGGGTGCTGGGACCAGCTGTCAGACCAGTGGGAAAGGACAGGGTGTGAGCTTGCATAGATTTGTTCCTGTGACTCACACCAAGCTTCTGCCCTGCAGGGCTCTGTCCAGCTCTTTTACAGAGATGTGCCCCTGTCAATCCAGGAAGCCTATGAGACCCTGCTGTGCCAGGAGGCAGTGAGCCTGTCACATTACCAGGTGTGTTGGGACCTCCAGCTGTTGGAGGAGGATGAAGGCAGAAAGCCCAGCCTCAGCCACACAAGTTCTTCCAGTGGCTGGAAGCAGGGTAGGATGATGGGGAGGGAAGGGAAGTCATTCTCAGTTGTTCCCACTCACCTTCTTCCATATGTTCAGTTCATGTTTCCCCACCTTTGCTTTGGGTTCTAACCCTGGCATTTGCTCCTCTGCCAGTGCCACACTGTCCTGGTTTAGGGCAATTTTGGGAGAAAAACCTCTAAAGAGGTTTCCTCTAGAAAGCAAATTCAAGTGGCCCCTCCCACAACTCGTTTGGGAAAAAGATTTCCTTGGAGAAAAGTGGAAAAAACTGTTTATTTAACAGGCAAAGCATTTACCAGCACAAAAAAAAGAGAATAATATTAAACAATAAAACCTCTTGCTGCTCCAAAAGAGATGGCAAACTCACAAAGTCCCCTTCCTGGGTCCCCTTAGTGGGCTGTAGCTTGGCTCACTCAGTCTCTGATCAGTCCCTCCAGTGCTGGAAGTGCAGCAGCCCAGGCCTGGCCCAGTGGGCCACAGGTGCGAGCTGCTGGTGCTCTTCTGGTGTTCAGTCCAGAGCAGGTTAAACAGGTCCAAAGAGAAAGAAAACCCACAGTCCAGGGAACTTCTCTGCCTCAGCTAGCTAAAAACCAACTAAAAGCAAAGGAGAGCTCTGTCCCACCGTCTGTCTGTCCACAGACAACACAGTGCAGGAGCCAGAATGTGGAGGAGTGAGTGCAGTTCCTGAAAATGAACCGCACGCTTCTTCTCCCCCCACCTTTGCTCTCAGAACCAATCTTAAAGGTGCAAAACTTATTTCTGGGCTAAACAGATGAATGGGGATACGAGCATCAAAAAGTCACCCCAGGACATCACTCAGTCACAGTGGAACTGAAGTAAATTGTTTGTGTTTAGAGTGATTTAACCTTCTTGCTTTCCTTTGCTCTAAGGTGTTCAGCCACTTGAAGCAACTGGGTTATATTGTACTGAGATTTGACCCCAGGTAACCAACTTTTCCTTCCCATGCTGCTTTCTCCTTCCTGAAGACCCTGAGACTCTGTACCCACCGCCTGGCCCCAGGGAATGGGACCAGAGAAGAGGACTTTGGCCCTGCATTCTATCTCCTGGGAGGATTGAGGACTAAAAGTGGCACTCTAGCCTTCCTTGCTCCTCCCTCCTGAGGAGGTGATTTGGAACATGAAATGGGGCATGAACTGAGGGCCATTCTGGTCCCACTTGGGCATTTTCTGTGTCTTTGGTTGCTGTATCCTGGGGGCTGAACAGAAAGTAGTTCCTCTACATCACCCTGCCCTCAGCCTCCATGTTGGTCTCTCCTTCCAGCTCTGTCCCGTCTCCCTACGAGAGGCAGCTGAACTTGGAAAGTCACTGCAAGAGCACTGGGAAACACCATCGCAAGAGGAGGAGAAGTTCCAGCCCCTGGTAAGGATGTGGCCCAAAGCTTTCTCCCATCCTCTTCAGGCCAGGCTTATTCAGGAACAGCTGCTTTGCTGCAGTGTCCCCAGGTCCTCCTGCTGGGAGTGACCTTGTATGGCACCTTGCTCTTGGCTGTCCCCAGGCAGTGCAGCACTTTTTCTGAACACTTTGCAGTGTTGCCTTTTGTCACGTGTGTGTCATGCCAGAGCTAAGAGGGACAAATTGCCCCCAGGTCCTCCACCTGTGGGGGTGAGATGTCAAAAGAGAAGGGTGGAGAGGTCAGTGCAAAAGGAACACGTGTCATGTGCCTCCTCCTGGTCTTTTTTAGCAGGAGCACAGCTACCACAGTGCACATCTTGCATTTATCCACCTCCTCAGTCCAATTTACCTGCCAGGACTCAACAGCAGAGAGCAGACTTGTGTCCTAGGGCTTGCACATGTCTGAAACATCACACAACCTGACAATGAGCAATTCCTCTCATAATTCTGACAGTTCCCAGGAGGTGGCGTCAGCCTTTCAGAAACGGGGAAGATGAGGCTGGAGAGTCTCTGTTGACAGTAAATCAGTGCCTGAGGAGTTGTAGAGTTGTAGGAACTGGGAGATTAAACTGCTGGTCTAAGAACTGCCCCATCTTCTCTGGAATCAGGGTCTGAATCTCACCAATAAGAGGTGCTGGCAGGCAGGTTTCTGCCTGGCTTGTGCTGCTTTGGCTGAAGTCCATAGTGTTTGCATGGAGGTGTTTGGGTCAGTGTCTGGGGTGTGGACCTGGCATGGCAGGTTGGGAGCATTGTCTATACAGATCAAGGCTGAGATTCTCTTGGGCGTTTAAGTCAAACCTTGTGCAGGACTTCCCAGAAGTTTAATCTGCCTTTGGCATTCACTGTTTAGTTTTGCCTGCTTTTTTCTTTTCTCATTTGTCTCACAAAGAAGTTGTTGTGAAGGGTTTGCAGACCTTTCTGGGGGTTCCTGCCACCTTTGCTGTCCTTCCTTCAGGCTGGGCAGACTGCATTCTTCCTGTTAACAGGGAGCAGTCAGAATTTAAAGGAAAGCAAGGTCAACTGCATTCTCTCCCTGAATTTTTTACTGTTCCTTTATCTTTAGGTTGCATGAGAAGAAACATAAAGTATATGAGGACCTTTCAGAAGCTGAAGGGACCTCCAGCAAAGATGGAGATGACTATGGAGACTCCATTCCAGTGGATGAAAAGCCCTTGTCAGTGCAGCCAGAGGAATCAGATGCTGGCAGTGCAGAGGGGGAGTCAATGCCAGTTCTTCTTGATACAGGACAAAAGGACTCTCTGAGCTTCTCCAGCAAGCAGGCTGGAGACCACAAGGAGAGCAGCACTGACACTCATGCACCCCGCTGGGATTTTACCACCATCACATTTCCCAACATGGCCTCAGACCAGCCATGCACACATCTGCCCTCCCCTGACAGCAGGCTCCTGCCAGAGAACGTGCCAGGCAGGGAGGTGGATGCAGCTTCCTGGTGCACACAGATCAACCAGAAACAGGAGAAGCTGTCACGGAAGGAGAGGAAGCAGCGGGAGAGGGAGAGCAGGTACAAGAGCAGTGTCAATGCCGACCAGGAGGTGAGGCGCTGCTCCAACTGGCAGGAGTACAAAGCCCTCTTGGAACAGAGGAGGCAGCAGAGGGTTTGGAAGCGACCTTCACACCTCTGGGACCAAGCTGTCGTACCGCTGCTGCGGCCAGAAGAAGTGACCTCGCCAGGTGTGGCTCTGGGAATTTGACAGGGACCTTTCTCTCCCCCTAGCTCTGAGAAAGTGTGTGGTATGCAGCAGCAAAAGGGATGACATGGAGAAGCTGAACATCAGTTTTGGGGACAGTACTTTGAGCAGGAGAATCTTTCTATAGCCCACTCAAGTGCCAGGATAAACAGGGCCTTGGGAGGGCTTCTAATCCATTCCCCATGTCCTGATGTATTGCAGTCCTTCCTGCTGGGCTGTTAGGCATGTGCAGTCAGGGCCAGCAAGATGCAAAGCAACTGCAGAGTGCCTGGGCTATGTGCTGGGAGGAGATGAGGAAGTTGAGGTCTTTGAAGTAGCCAGTGGTGATTGTGGAGCTGCCAGCCATTGTCAGAGGAGGAAGGCTTGTGGGTGGTGTGGAGTGCTTGGAGTGCCCTGGGTGGGAAATTGCTGGTCTGATCCTTTCCCCGTTCCTTCTCCCTCCAGCTGCGCTCCTCCAGCAGATCAGTGTGCTGCAGCCCTCCCACATCCTGGATGGAGCCTCCCGGTTAGTATCCAGCCAGTCAGCTTGGAGCTGTTGGGGAGCAGGAGTGTCTTGTGACTGTCCCTGCTTGTGAGGTCTGTGAAGTGCTCCCAGCAGCAGTTTGGGAGCTGCTGCTCATCCAGGGTGCCAAGAGAACCCAGTGCTTTGCTCCATGACCCCCTAGCATCTCTAGTGAGGGGGTGACATTTCCATGAAGTAGCAGGTCCTGCAGCAACAGAGCCAGGGCTTTCCAGGCCAATTAAAACAGCAGGGTTCCTCTCTTATCCTGCCCTTCCGTCTCTGCCCCCCAGCCAGAGGTTCGATTGGGTTTCACCTGTGCCTCATCCCTGGAATGGGCTGCCATGCCTGCTTCAGTGGTTGTGAAACCTTGGCTTTGGGACTTTGGGTTCTGATCCTGCCTCAGAGTCTGTGTGGTGCTTGTGAGCAGTTCCTGCAGTGCTTTGCTCCTGGTCTTTGTTAGTGCTGCTTCTTGTGAGGGCGAGGGGTAGATGTGAGCCAGGATCTTGCTCTGGTCTGACCACAGGAAAATTCTGGAAAGTAATTAATACAGTTGCAAGGTCAGTCCTTTGAGGAGTGAAGCCTTTCAAGGGACCCAAACTAGTCAAAACTAGACCCAAACTAAAGGGAGTGTTTGCTCCCTCTTTTTTCTGCTGTACCCATACCCTGCAGTGTTCCGATCCCATATCTGTGTGGGTGTGTTCCCCTGCAGGCTGCAGGAGGACCCAGAGGCCATGAAGATAGACTTCAATGTGTATCAAGCAGATGCTGTGTCCAAGTTTAAGAAGACAAACCCTGGGAAGCCGCATGTCAGGATGTGTGTTCGGAGGTACCCGTGAGTCTTGTGCTTTTCTGAAACTTTGCAGTTGTTGTGGAAACGAAGTCCTAATGATCTGTAAATGACCCAACATCTTGTGAGCTTTACAGATCATCTGAGTGTCTCCCTTGAGGGTGGTGCTGCCCAGGATTTTTTTTTCTTTCAGTTCCTCATCCTTTGTTGGAGGCTGTGGCCGACAGTTCCCCCGCTTCCCCCTGCCCTTACATTCAACCCACACTATTTGGTCATGTGGTTGCTGCTCATGTCTGAGTATTGCTGGGAGTCAGGAGAAAGAAGCCACAGCTTTTATGCAATGCTTGTGAAATTCAGGTAGAACCCAATGCTACGGGAGCTGAATCCTCAGTCAGTGCTGATCACTGTGGATTTCTGCAGAGATGAAGCTCCCTGGAACTTGCTACAGGCTCTGAGCCATGGGTTCAGTATTTTTGTCAAGTGTAATGTTAAAATCACTAAGAACAGAGGGTAGGTGTCCCCTTTCTTGCTGGATCCAGAACCTGATACTTAAACTCCGTACCTAGGTACAAAGTTCAGTTTCTGCCTTTTCTCATTTTGCTTTACTAAAACTGTCCCTCTGCTCTCTGCAGCTGTAGTAGACAGAGCAAGGAAGGTGGTATTGCAGTTTTACCAAGGTATGTCATAAGCCAGTAGGATGATCCTTGTTGCCTAAATATTTTAATTGATGAGCAACCAGTCTCTGCAGAATTAAAAGGAGTGAAAAGCAGGTCAGATGTTGATTCCAGCAACCTAAAGATCTTCCCAGCACAAAGGTATTAAGATTGCAGTGGACGGACCATTTGCCAATATCCCTGTGAGCCACATCTAATGGGCACAGCATGGAGCAGCGTGCAGTTTTCCTTGTTTTTGGCAAAGGATTCAACAGCTCCCAGTTCCCGGCATGCTGGGTACTCACTCTCAGGGCTGGCAGGACTGCAGTGGTTGGGGAGAATCACTACCAGCTCCTCAGGCCAGAGGAAGCTGTTGTGATGGCTGGCCAGGACAGCTTTGCCTCTGTGTTCCTCGTGCTTGGAGAACAAACAGGATGTTTTTCTCTCTCTGCAGCTTTGATGAGCAGATCCCCTCCCTGCGGGCTTTGAAGCAGGTGACGTATCTGAGTGGGGACGTCCCACTGGTCTTTGCACTGGTGGATCATGGAGAAGTCACCTTCTATTCACTGAAGGAGTTCAAGCTGCCCGTTGATGTTAATCACTGAAGCTGCTGTCACTTGCAGAAATGGGATGGGATAAAGGGAAGAGCTTTACTCAGGAGTTGTTTTCCTGATTAATGAAATATTACAGAACACAGAGCCTGTGATAACTGAAACCTTGGGAAGTTGGCCACTTTATTGGCTGTTACAGACTTCACCCACCCAGGTGGCTCAGGCATAGTGTGTAATTTACAGCACACAAGTCTGTTTGGCTTAGCTGGGCTTTTCTGGGCTGGGAGTACACACTGCGTTGTTCTTGAAGACACTGGCTCTCCAGCTTTCTCACCTCCTGGACCACTAGCCTGCCTTTCCTGAGTCATCTTTTGCTGACTGTGGACCATTAGAAAACACTTTGCTGGTGATCCTTTTATCACATGTAAAGAACCACTTTGCTACACCGATGGAATGGTTGGAGTGTCACTGAAGTCAATCAGGGACAGAATAAGCAGATCAGTGCTGGTGGCCTGAGCCTCTGTCATTCAGCTGTGCCAACGACCATCAGATCTGATTCTGGTCTGAAAAGGGCACAGCCATAAACTCAGTCACCTGGAGGAAAGTTTCCAGACACTTTAGAGCAGGAAACTGTGCCTTGAACACAATTTCATCAGCCAGAGGCCACAGAAAGCCCCAGAGCATTGCAGACAGCAGCTTGGCCTCCTGCAGCAGCTGTGTTGAGATGCATTTTGGCCACACAGTGTAAACCATGCGAAAACTTCACCACCCCTGGCAGCACACTGCATCTGGCAGTCTTACCAGGGCTGAACTGCAGCCCCTTTCTTTCAACCCAACATCTTCTTTCCTGGCTGTGGATCCTTGTTTTTTCTCTTGCATGTGAGAGGTCCCTGAGTAAAGAAAAAAGCTACAAATTCTCATCAGCTTTCCAATCTGCTCTCCACCAGAATATCTAGGTACGAAACTTGCTTTAGCCTCTATGCCAAAAGTGCCAGGTGCCAGAAGGTCTGCTCGGTGGGTTGAAGTGAGCTAAGCATGGCTGTGTTTGCTATCAAAGTTTTCAGAACTGTAATAGCAACTGGTTTAGATATGTTTTATTTGGTATTTTTTAAAATTCCTTTTGGAGATGCGGAGAAGGCTAAGCAATAAAAAAATCCTTTTCCAACGATGCAAGCTGCTCGGTGTGTTTCTTAATTCCGCTAGAAATGTTAAGTTATGCAGAGGGAGACTGTGGAGGCTACTGAGACCCGAGCAGCAGCAGCTGGTGAATGCCTGCTCAAGGTCATACAGCCCTGTGGCTGCGTAACCCTGGTAACCCTGCTCCTACGCCGTCTGTGCTTGGCTGCAGCCGCTGCCCTGTTCCCGGGGAGGGCAGCGTGACTCAGAGCCTGGAGGTGTCCCTACATCCGCGTGCAGTTCCTGTCGGCACACGACACCTCTTCCTCGTTCATCTTGCTCCTGCGTGGTCAGAGGTATCGTAGCCCAGGGTGCCGGGGCTCTGCTGCCAGCTCCTGTTTCACACACACGCCCCAGTTATCAGATGCTGGAAGTCGGCGGGGCTCTCCTGAGGTGAGGGGTCTGGCGGCTCCTCCCACGCTCCCTCCCCTTCCTCTTCCTCCTTCAAGCAGGGCTTTGGCTCTGGTAGTTTTTGCCAAAGCCGGGGTTGGCAGCCCCAGCTGCCCTCAGCATTCTCCCAGACTGTTTTACAGATTAAAGGCAGTGGGAAGGGAGTTTCTAAGAACAGGCACAGCCAGGAGAACTCCAGCCTGACCCTCAAGGCTCATGTTTATCCTGGAATTAGGTCAAACTCACTCCTGTTGATTTCAATCAATCTCATCTCTATGCCAAGGTGGAATTGTATTGATGAACTCTACGAGAGCCACCCAGTGAGTTTCACTGGGGCAGAGACTCCCTGATTCAGCACAAGACAATTACAATTTAATAACCACTGCAGGGAGGATTGAGAAACTGTGGCTGCCTTGCTCAGCACTGTAACATCTGATGGTGCCTTAACCCACCCCGGAATAGGAGCATGATCCAGACTGATACCACTGCTCCGTTTTGGCCTGTGATGCAGATCGGCTGAGCATTGCAAGAAGATGAGAGAACCGAATGTTTAATTGAAAAACATAACTTTTGGAAATGTGGGTGAAATACTGTTACCGGACCTTTGTCAGAGGTAATTTCAAGCTTTTGCATGGATGCAGAGTGGGCAGACCTTCACCTGCCATTGCCCTTTACAGCTTCCTTGCCCATCTGCTGTTCCCTGCAGCAGGACACGGGGTAGCTGCTGCGGGACTGTGCGGTGGGACTTTGTATTCCTCTCTCCAGCGAAGGCTTCGACTTTTTGCAAAGTCTGCCTATTTTCACAGGCAAGGCTGTGAAAGTTGGGAGCTCCCTCGCGGGGCTGGAGCCGGGAGGAAGGGCCCTGAAGTCCGGCCCCGGCTTTCCCCGCCGCCCTTTCCTGGGCTGCCTTTGCCGGGTGCCCGCGCTCCCCGAGCCGTGCGGTGCCGCTCCCTGATTGGCTACAGCGAGCGCGCTGCTGAATTATTCATGAGCGCGCTGGCCGCGAGGGAGGCGGAGCCGCGGCAGGGCCTTATTTGCATGCGATGCCACGCCCGCACACACCGTTTGCATAGCAGGACCCCGCCCAGTGGGCGGTCCCAAGCCAGGCCCGGCCCGCCGCGCCCCGCCCGGAGGTGCCCGCGGAGCGAGGCCGCTGCCGCCGCGCAGCTGAGGGGGAGCGGGCGCGGAGCGGAGCGCGGCCGGGGCGGCCCGGCCCCAGCCCCCGCAGGTGAGCGCCGCTCGCTGGGGCCGCGCGGGGAGGCGGGAGGGGCTCTCGGGAGGGGTCCCGGCGGGGGGTCCGGCCGGCACGGCCCCGGCAGAGCTCGCTGGGGCGGCCCCCGCCATGCCCGCCCGTGTTGGGCTGCGCGGCGGGGCCGGCAGGTGCTCGCCGGTGCCCCCGCCCCCGAGGGGGTTCGCCTCGCCCGTGCCCGGGCTCTCCGCGCTGCCTGGGCCGGCCGTGTCGGGGCTGCCCACACCTGAAGCCCCGGCGCACCCGGGGAGTCCGGCAGTGTCTCCCCGTGGAACTTGCAGCCGCGGCGCTGAGGGCTGGTGGGGTTTTGTTTGCTGCTGTGTCCGCTCCCGGGCTCGCTGCGCTATGACTGTCCCGGCCGGAGCGCTCAGCCCCGCGGGTACTGCGCGGCCGCCCCGCATCCCGGGATTCCCCGGGGGGGCTGGCGGCAGTGGCCGCTCCGGGACTTCCTGCCGGGCCCTCCAGCGGGTCCGGGCCGGGGCCGCTCCCGGGGGCTGCGGGAACCGCTCCCGCCCGATCCTGCGGTCGAAGATGCCCCTGCCCGCAGCCCGGCCCGCAAGTCTCCAGTGCTGCCGCTGGCTCCAAGCAGCGGGTCTTGGAGAAGACAAGAACAAGAACCGCAGTGACTCTGACTCCTTCGGGATATTCTGTTAACATTTTCTCTCTCTCTTTTTTTTTTTTTTTCCTTTTTTGATTTTTTACCTATGCCGGTATTAAATGCATCTTGTCACTATTGGTGGTTTTTCTTTCCTCTTCCCCAAAGTTGCTCCTCCTGAATGAAGGAGCATGTTTCTTCCAGCAGGCAACCAACAGGTGTAATAAAACGGTGAAGGAAGTCGTTCAGCCTTTGTCTCAGGTTGCCCTTCATTGTTCCATGGGAACAGGCTCTTGCTGGTATCTCCCCTCCTGGAGCTGAGGCTTAACCTTGGTGTTGGAGAAAGCTTTGCCTGTTTGTGTTTAGTTTTGTTGATGGTGTAGAGCAATTGAATCAGGCTCCTGGGTCTGTGTTTCTGCAGCCAATGGCACAAAGCCTTGTGCTGGTGTGGGGATAGTGACAGGACAGGGAAACAGCTCCACTGAGATGGTAGAAGTAAAAGTTGTCCAATTGTCACGTCTTGATGGGGAATGCTGCTCTTTGTAGTAATCTGAGAGCACTTCAGTCAACTGGAATATCTGGCTTTACCAAGTCCCAGCTGAAGCTGTGTGCTGAGAGCAGCTGCCTAGTGATCTTAGCTTTGAATCGGGAAGCTGGTGCTTCTGGCAAGTGGAATGCAAAGTGCTGGTAGTCCCAAGGCTCCTCCATGCATCCTGGCACGTTCCTTGTAGGGATAGACTGGCCCGTGGAGGAGATGAGGATGATCCGTGCCAGTAGTGAGCAGTTCCTAATCCTGCTCAGTGCTGCCTGTAGCCTGTCAAGGGGCTCTGTATAGTTTGTGGTATTGGAGAGGGAGAAGAGTTCTCAAACGTCTTCATAGGATTGTGCTGAGGAACGTCTTTTATTTGATTTTGAACAAATTGCATCTGCTATAACAGCTGACCGAAGAAAAGTACTGGAGGAGTTAAACCAGTTGAGAGCCCTTTATCTTCCAGTGGCCTTCTGGTATGGTAACATAATTATTCCTGGGAATTGCCTATGGAAGAGGTGTGTCTTTTCTTGGCTGACACAGAAGCTTGAGAAATGTCAAAGAGCAAAGGAGGTTTTAAACGTATGTCTTGAAGTTAATACATGGCAATAAGAGTATATGATACTGCTAGTACCATCGTCTTTCTTTAAAATAGGGAGGCACTGGTTTGGTTTCTGTGCAGAAATTGTGTGAAAACTCCAGTTCTTATATAAACGTTTCTCATAGCTGGATCTCTTTGTGTTGCTTTATGAAGCAAATGCTTTTGTGGTTTGCTCCATCGACCCACTGTTTGTAAAGTGCTGCTCCAAAGTTGCAAGCCACTTTTCTGTTTGATTCACACTCCTTAGTGTGAAAAAACAAAAGGTTTTGCATCATGGGCAATAATGTTCAGTGCAAAGACTTTGTTCTGCTGTAGCATTTTGAAACTTTGTGTTGTCATGCCCCCATGACAAGGAGAACACAATAGGAGTCCTAATGACACACAGGGTTTGCACAATTCCCAAATTCATTGCAGGTGGGTGGTTCCTGGTAACTCCAAGTACAAGGCTGCTGGCAGTACATTAACTTGCCTGAGTTGTGTGATTAGTTCTCAATTCTTTTCAAAGAGTTCTTGGAAAATCGATGTCTGATACTTTGTTTAATATTGTTTGTGTTTTAGGAGGGCAGCCACCTGCACACAGTGTTGCCACAGTCTGTTCAGTTGTTCATTTCACTGTTTGTCTCTCCAGGTGAAATAAATTCTTTTTAGAGAATCTTTTGGTTTTCCTCTCTGACTACTCTATGCAAAGTGCACCTGAACACTCTGCTCTTTATGAAACTGCATAGTGGTGGGGGGTAGCAGTGGCTCAGCAGTTGTGTAAAGGAGATCTCTGCATGGTATCATTAAACTGAGATTAATGTTAGAGTATCTTCCTTCTCCTGGGTAAAGGAGGTGGTGTCTTACACGTCTCTGGGTATTGCAACGCTCCTTCCCTTGCTTTAGCTGTTCTGCTTGGCTTGTGCTTTCTTCTGGAGTATCTGCCTTGACAGTGTGTCACAGCCAAGGAGGGTGGTTGAGATGAACAGTTGAAGAATAGCTCAGCTCGTTTCATTGATTTCAAGCTAAACTTGTTTTTAAATTTGTCCTTTCACAGTGAGTAATGGCTCCTGTAATCAATAAATGTGATAAATCTGGTGTTTAAGTGATACTTTGCTCGGTTCTGTTGGTGTGAGATCACTGGTGCTAAGGAAGAGCTTTTTGCTGTGCAGCTGACCCAGTCTCTGTTGTCTTGCTGCTGTGTTGGTAACAGCAACAAGGCAAACTCCTGGGTGCAGGAGAGAACCTGGTTCAGACAAGGCCATGGGAGTGACGGTTTCTTACAGCAGCACCAACTGCCTGGAGTTCAAACAAAGCTGCTCGATAAGGCCTCTTTTATTTTAGCAGGGTTGATAAAGTGTTATCAGCTGCATAGGTGGATGTTCTCCCTTTAAAGACCTGTAAGCAGGAAGGAGTGCTGAGGAAGGAATGAGAAGGAAACCTAAATCAAGGCAGGATTTAAGAGTTCTTGAGATACTTGCTGGAATTTTGAAAAGAAAGCTCTTGGACTGTATCCCACTGAAAACCTCTTCAAGCTGAGTAAAGGTTGCCAAGGAAGCACACAGATGGTACCTTGCAACTCTGCTACGTGAGCAAAATAAACTCATTATGGGTATGTTTTTGTTGTGGGGTTCACTTGAGACTACATCCACACTTAATACTGTCTACGTAATAAAAACTTCTGACCTGGGCTTCCTCTTCTTGCAAGACTGGATTAACTTGTGTGATTGGGACTTACAACATTTTGGCTGGAAATTCCACTGTCATGAGAGGACATAAGGAAAAAATTGCAACAAATTTCTGCACAGGGTAGTTCCCTGCCAGCCTATGCCAAGCTGATGGAGAAGATTATGTAGAGTGTCTCAGCAAGCTGGGCACAGGCACCAAGATACATGGCTGCGTGCAGAAGCAAGGAAGCCAAAGGAAAACCTGGAGCTCTGGATTGGTGACACTCAGCAGTGAGGAACAATTAATGCTGCTCAGGGGAAGGAGCATTTGTCCTTCTGTTGAATATGGGTTCATATGCCACGTCTCACAGCATCTGAAATGAGTGGAGCTGAGCAAGGAGGACAGAGTGAAATCTGGTTGTGATGTTAAACTGCTCCTTAGCGTCTGATTGGAAACAGGATTGTCTTGCCACTCATGCTTTCATTGCCTTTCCATATGAATAGTGAGGAGATTTTGCTTTGTGTCTGGATCTAATCCAATGAGGTGAAAAAGGGGACTTGACTGGGCATTCAGGTAAGGAAGCAGCAGGAGTTTGATGTTCAGGGCACTCTGAGCTCTGCTGTGAGGTGTCCATGTCCTGAGTACCAGCAAAACTTGGTTTGGTTCAGCCTTGGGCTATTGTTGCCTCTAAACAGCTGCCCTCAATGCATCTTAAAAGAAGAGAATGTTGCACATAGTTTCTGGTAAAAGACTTGTCTTTGAAAGCCTAAAGAATTGTTTCCCTGGAAAATGAGAACATTAGATACATGCAGACCTGGCATAGCTTCAGAGGCTACTGGAGAATTCCTCTCTGGCTACTGGTAGCCACAACTGTTACCAGATGGTTGTAAATGCTGACTGGCAGACAACTGCAGAGCACATGGGGCTGGGGTTTTATGTAAGACTCCAAAGGTGTGTGGGAGAGTAACTAAACTGCTAAAATGTAAATGTGCATCTGGAAGATAAGATTATACAGATTGTGGAATCTATTTCTAGAATTGGAAGAGATACTTGCTTATTGTACTAAAACCAAAATTCTTCTCTTTGATAAGTGCCTTGTAAACTTGTGATAATAACTTTTGGACAACCTGTGCTGTAGTGGGTGCTATTCCTTCTTTGCCTTTGTTCAAAACTGTTTGTCCCCTCATCCTCTCCCATACTGTGACACTCAAAGGTTCTTTGGGCAGAAAGAAACTCTGATATCAGTCTATGAAAGGTGACACTTGCAGTTTGCTTTCTCTGATCCTCTCAGCCCTTCGGGATGATGGTTCTTCAAGTGAGTTACTGCTCAGTTCAGAACTACTACGCTTCTTAGCCTGTTGAACAAGTTGTTGTGGGCTGGAGTGTGAATGTTGTATCTCTTGCATAAGCAGGCTCAAACGGCATGCTTCAGGATGCCATTAATATTTTAGGATAAAACATTCTAGCAGGTTTTTAAATGTAAAATTGTGTCTCTCAAAACAAGCCCCCTCTTCTTTGCTCCTGAGTTTGTGTCTGCTGGCACAGCTGAGGTCTTTTGTTCTAAAGTGGGGAGGGTAATTAGTAGAGTTTCTCTGTGGGTTTGCCTCGTTTAACAGGTCCAGGATATTGATTGACAGTGGGAAAGGGTGCGTCTCCTCGGCACTTTCCTTTCCCTGTCTGGCTAAGGGCAAATTGTGTGTTATACATGGGCATGATGAGCTGTCCTTTCATTGCACAGCACCTTGTCAATGCTCTGTAACTTCTGCTAACTTAAAGTGAATGTAGCTTTGTGAAAATATGTCCCTCTCTTAGGGGTATCTAATAAAAGAAGTTTTACAGTCTGACACTATTTTTGAAATTTCAGTTGAGGTGCTAAATCATTGTAGAAGGATTTACTTTCCAAGTAAACTACACTTTTAGTCTTCCTCTCTTTTCTGAGGTCCTCATATGTTTGTTTCTTGCACATTCTTCACCTCTGCATGTGCTGGTGGCCTACAAACACAGCTGCAGCTGCCCTGCTCTGAGCCAGTTTTTCTGTGGTAGTTGGTGCTGCCAGTGATTCTAGGTGACTGGAATGTCATGTAGGTGACAAATTCCGGTCACCTAGATCCTAGTAATTCTAGGGACTGAGTGACTCAGGTGATTGATCCTCGTGTGATCCTCTGAACCAGGGCTGCATTGCAGGCCTTTGGTGAGCTCAGGACAGTGCTGCACAGGTGGCTGGAGATGTTGGAGTGTGAGCAGGAAAGGTAAAAGGGCAGTAGTGCAACCAAGAGGTACAAGTTCAAGCTCAGGGAGTTTCTAAAGGGAGCTCTCAAAATATGCCTGTGGAGCATCCTGTTTATCACACCATTTCCTTCTTTTGGACCTTCACAGCTGGTGCAAGGCCTTGCTAGGAACTCTTTGAAAAACAGCTCAAGCTCTTCAGGAGTGGCTGCTTTAGGTCATTATCTAAAGGCCATTGTTGCTGGCAGGAGCAAAGAAACAGCCACCCTGTTTCCAGCTGTGCTGTTCCTATCTCTGCAGGTGTGAAAGCTCGTCCCCTCAGTCACTCACCTCCAGCCTCACTGTTTGAAGGGTTCAAGCCCCTCTGAACATGCCAGTTCCTTTGGTGCTCCTGGTCTCTCTCATGCAGCATCAGCCCCCTGCTCCCCATCTTGCTGTAGGTGTGTATGAACCTCTTCTGACCATGTATAATATCCATTCTGACCCTTCATTGCACTTCAGGAGTTCTGGCCCCCACTGCACACATGTATCATGTACAGAGTAGCTGGCAAATTGCTCCCTGTCCAGCAAATTAAAATAAAATACTGAGTGAAGTGTCTGTAAACTGCAGCCTGGGAGAAATGGCCAGGGTAGGCAGAAGCACTAACACCAGGGGAAGTTGTCAGGATGTGAATTCAAGCCTTTGCTCTTGAGTTGGCAGGGTTTACTTGTCACTTAGTACCTGTGCAGAGGGGAGATGTGACAGCCTTCTGAGCTGTAGAGAGCAGGAAGCTGGAGCCTGGGATTCCCCTGAGATTGCTGGCTGGTCGAGTCAGGTCTGATTTGTCCTGCTTGGATCCTCCTGTCCTGTGAGAGGCCAGGCACTGGGACACTGCTTTGTGCTTCAGCTGCACAGTGAATTGCAGGTGTGAAATTCCCTTCCCTACCCCCACCTCGAGCAGGGAGTTCGGCTTGATATTTTACAAAAGCAAGTTAATAATTAATGCAGCTCCCCTGCAGGCAGCACAGCGCCCTTTCTGCTGTGCCCATGGAGAGACCTAAAAATGGGATTCTTTCTCTCTTTGGCTCAATAGCTGGAGGGTTACCTGGGGTGAAAACTGATGCTAGTCAATAATGCCTGAGCCTGGGAGTTGGCCTTTAGGTTGGGTTTGTCTGAATGTTTATGCAAATGCTGCAGTTTTGCCTTTTCTTTGGATAAGGTCAGCTCAAGGGATTGCAAAATGGCCAAATGCAAAATCCTTTTTCGAATCCTCTTGTTTTATCTCTACTTGTTTGCTTTATCAATGTGAAAATAGAATTGTGCAGTGCTGCACCAGAGAGCTCTGCTAGACTGGTATCAGGTTTTAGTCACTTGATAGTGATGTTGTCTCAGTCTGCTCTGGCTGAATTGTTACCTGCTAAACCAAAATAAATAACCTACATCTGCCTGCTTTCTGCTCAGGTTGCTTTTGTTTATATGGGCTCTTCTTTTCTATTTTGTTAGGATTTTTGTTGCCAAGATACTACAGCGAGGAAGATGAGAAGGTTCTTAAGACCCGGACACGATCCAGTGCGAGAGAGGCTCAAGCGTGACCTTTTCCAGTTCAACAAGGTACGGGGCTTTCTTCAGACTTCTGTCCTGAGCCACTGCATCCTGCAAAAGGAGGGAAAAACCACTTAAGTGTGGGTGGAAAAGTTAAATTTAGGAGAGGTGCTGGTTTGTTCTCTTTTTCAGTTCTGCCTTTTTCTCCCTCAGTGTGCCTGAGTAGTTTCCTTTAAGGTCCTGGACATGTTCTCAATTCTGTCTCCTTTTTTAAGAGGAAGGATATTGTGATGCTGTTGAGTGGCACTTGCTGAAAGAAGAGATCTTCACAGCAGCTTTCTGTCCTCTGAGTGGTCTGGCACTTGTCCTCTTATGTGCTGGGACCGTTTCTGTTATAGGTCGTCCTTGTTAGGAAAATAAACATTTTTCTAAAGATACACATAAGCCACAGCTTGTGATGCAGCTGAAGCCAGAGTTCTTTGTCCCTGATTATCCTTTGGATTTACGAGTATACCCCCGTTTTTAAATGTGCATTTAAAAGGCTGTGCTAGCCCCTAGGCAGCACAATGGCCATTAATAATGAATTTACTATTATCTTAGTCTGAATCTGTTTCTAGATTTTTTCCTTCCCTCTGTGAGGAAGAAATTGCAATGGCTGTGCTACCTATCCAACACTCTGGGCACTTTTTTTTTAAGCTCTGGCCAGGAGCATAGTGCTTTTATCTTTGAAAATGCCAAGTATTAAATCATGGCTAGGCTAATGGCTACTTACACTTTCTTTGGGGAGCAGAAATATATTTGTAGGTTTTGTGTTTCCAAGGTTTAAATGGAATTTTGCTGAAAAGTGTAATGGATAAATGAAATCAGCCTAGGAAATTACCTCCTTGATTCATTGTAATTGTACTGTAGATGGATACTTGAAGGGGAACTGTGGATATTTGAGATAAATGATTTAATGTAATTGGTACTAAGCACACCAATTCCATGCATAGCTCCCTGCCATTGGGGAGACAAAGGAGCTCAAGAGTGCTTCGGGTTTGTTTTCTGCCTGCTACCACCGGGAAATCCTAGTGCAGATGCAGTAGAAAAATCAGTGAATGCAGACCAGGTTTGAGTTGTTTGCGTCTGGCTAAATGCAATGTCAGCTTCAGAAAAAATGACCCAGGGATGGGTCAGAGTTGCTTATAAGCATTTAAAATTATATATACCTTGGAAAAACTCTGCTATTTTAGGGATGGCTCTTCCTTGAATATGCCTGTCTCTTATGAGAATGTTTGGCTAAGCTTTACCTGGTAGAGACACACTAATTTGGATAATGCAAAACAGGGTTGAAAGAGGTAGCTTTTGCAGCAGAGGGAAACTTCCAAATATATTAGAAGCTGACATCAGGATTTGTGACTCCATTTGATTCAGTCCTGAAGGTAAATATGACATCTTGTTTCTAGGGAGACAGCTACTTTGGACACTTCCTAATGTTTACTCTCATTAACAGCTTGGTAATTAAAGGCCTTGTAAAATTCATTTGCACCTTTAAGCCACAGTAACTTGTTCTTTTCTAACAAGAATTAGAAGAGAATGAACATTATACCAGAATCTTTTACACTCTACTTTTTTCTTGCATAAAAGTGAGGGTTTTTTATGCCAAGTCTTGTGTCTCCCATTCCAGTATTTCTAGAGATAATGGGTCATTTGAAAGCTTCTACCCTTTGATCCAATAAACATCTACTCACAGCTAGGTAGACTGAGAAAATCTGGGAAAGTCAGACCTTAATTCTGTGCTGTTGAAGGTTGTGGCTTCAAGGAGCCAAGAATCATAGTGCTTTGTGTGCCAAGGCTGTCCTGGTCTAATGTGCTATTAGAGCAAGCACATTAGTGCTGGTAAGCAGGTTTTTAAACACTTGTTATTTGAGGTCTTTGAAAGACTTCTGGTTAAGAACCTGCTTGGGAAATATTTTGTGGGCCTGTAAAGTTGCTGATCAGAGAAATTGCACGGTGCATTTGCACCTCTTCAGTGTGTGATGCAGGCCATGACTAAAGGCAAGCTGCACTTTAAAGGTGCTGGGGATTCATGCCCTCATTTTATACTGAAGTTGAACATAAATGCATGATGTCTCACATATTTAGTGTTAGTGTAGTGGAATGTATTTGACCACGCTGACCTAGAATGGACTTCAATTTAGAAAGTGTATTTAATTGGTGGTGGTGGATTTTGTTTGTTTGTTTACTCTGTCAGGTATAAATAGGCTGTGATCTTCTTACTGCTTCTCTCTTGCATTTCTGTTTTGCATAAGAGGTGGTCCAGATGGTTTTAAACGACTGATTGATGACTGGACTAGCACTTCAAACTGTCTTCAAAGTTGTGTTTGTTTCAAAAAACACCTTCCTAAATTCTGCTAGTCACTTAGCTTTTCATATCTGTTTCTCTGTATGAGTAAGAACTTCCCATACTTGTGTGTACCTGTTGCAAGAATCTGTTTTTAGCTCAGTGGATAGAATGAAGGATAAGGTATGTGAACTTGGCAGTCTACTTCTTTGAGTTTATCCTGCTTTTGGAAGTAGTATTTGGATGCCTTTGGCTCAGTCCAAGCCCTGCAGAAGAAACATGTTCAGGCTGGCATTGTCAGACTAGATGATGGGTAACACACAGGTGAACCAGCCTGTCTTACAGCTGAATGTTACCCAACTGGGAGCATTGCATTTAATTTATGGCTTCATGGTTTTTCCCCCGTTTTCAGCCTCCCTGCCCCTTTGCTGATGGGTGTGATGGAGACCTTACCTGAAATCTGAATTAGTGTCTAAGCAAAGTGGAGTTAGCACATACAGGCTTCATTGTTTCTTCAAAAGATGATTTAACAAAGGGACAGGGCTTGTGTTGCCTGTGGTTGGGTTTGTTTCTGCTCTGTCATAAAACAATCTGAGAGGAGAAGCAGAGACAAGTGAAAGGAGGAAGACAGAGCTGAATTTCATCAGCACAGCTTTAGTGTGGGCTGGGAACAACTGTTCAGTTTGGCCACATTTTTCCTGCAGTAAATACGACTGACACGAAGCATTTTTGTCAGTGCTGCTGACACCAGGCTTGCTTGAGTCTTTGACAAATCTGGAGAAGGAGAAAAAGCTCCTACCTTTCCCCATAGAAACAAAAGCCCTTTTGAGAAGAAGGGCACATTGTGGGCACTCCAGTTTCTTATTTCAGCTCTGCTGAAAGGCTCCATTGTAACCTCTGCTGCCTCCTGCCCCCCTCTCTCCCCCTTGCTGCGTTTACCTGCTGGGCAGGTGAAAGGATTGGCTGATGAAAGCTGCCGAGGGGAGGGAGGGAGGGCAGCCCAAAGCTAGCTTGATGTGATTTAACAACTGGGTGCAAATAAGTACAAGGAAGAGATCTGGGTAATCAGGACAGTGAATGTGAATGCCTGACCCTGGTGGTGGCAAATGCAGCCCAAAAGCCACCCTGAAGCCTTTACTGCCCAGCTGTGGAAACACATGACATAAGAGAGAGTTATCTTTGTTGCATTTTATGGGCATCTTGGTTGAAGATTCGGAGCTACCAGAACCTTTAGTACATTTACTGCTCTCCATGAGCAGTTGTGTAGCACACTGTGGTTGTTACTGATACTTTTGCAAATTTGTCTGTGGAATGGGGGGTGCTTCAAATTTTTGGTTGAATGAAAACCCAGAGGAGAAAAAAATCACCCTCTTGTTATTATTACTGAATCATACACACTTGGTTGTGCCGTTCATAGGTCTCATACTTGAAAATTAAAGCTTTTATTGACTTGTCTAATGTGTTTACAAATTAACACATCAAACCCAGGATCTAATTAGGCCAGTATTAAGGCTGGTGTTGACAGCTTCCTAACAGGCAGTGCAGTATTGTATAAGTCATGGTTTTCTGAGAGTTGTGGCTAAAGCTTTATCTTTTGAGCTGGAGGAAATCTTAGAATAATCACAGTTTCTAATGATGTGTCACTGAAAATTGCACCTGGTTGTGCTGATAACATGACAGTGCAGTGACTGTGAACAAGTTGAAACTAAAACTATCAGGGGTAGTTAACACTGGTGTCTCCCTTACAAGTTCCTCACTTTGTTTTGGGTGAGAGTGGAATGGTGTTTATTGCCTGTGCTACATCTGATTCATTTAAATGTCTGATTTATTGTTAAGATAACGCTACCTTGGATCATCATCTCAGAATTTTGCACCATAGCTTTATACTCCCACAAATTTGACAATTAGGAAGCTTTTCTGTGTTGCCTCAGTAGCTATCACAGTACAGAGAAATTCCTCTTTGCCTGTGCTGGGTTAGGAAACTGCCCTGTTTCAATTCTGAGTCCACTGATAAATTCCTAATTTCATACAGCCTTCTCTAGGAAGTTTTATATGTGTAGCTATGCAAAGGTTAGTTAGCAGCAGCATCAAGGGGGACAGTAAAAAGATTGACTTCTCAAAATATGTTTTTAATAATGCAAACCTAACACTTAAATTACCTTCTTAAAATATAAATAGCTAAGGCTGGAGATTAAGTTATCAAAAAAGGAAGTAAACTCTGTGGTCTTGGAGCTTGTAGTACTAATCTTGGCTTACTACCTATAAAAGGTAAAAAAAATACTGTCTACTCTTTTGCCCAGCCTAATGAGTTGGCCAGCAGAAAATTGGGAAATGCTCCAATATTCTCAATTTCATCTTCTAAAGAGGCTCATCTTCCCTTAAGAGAACCTCAGGCTGGGGTACCTGGTATTTAGAGGAGGGAGGTCTTTTCTTGCAGCTTAGGAATTGTGATCAAACGGGTAAAACCAAAGCAAACTGGCAGACTCTGGAGTCAGCTGGATCCTCCTATGCTGTGTCTTTGAGCAGGACATTAAAGTGCTTTGCAGCAGCTGGGGCACCTCGGGCTATGGCCTGACCACGGAAATGAAACCAGCTCCATTTGATTCTCGTGCAGGGGATTAAGTTGGGAAATCACTATGCAGGAAATAAAGTCCAGGTGTTACTTTTAGGCTGAATAAAGCATAAAACTTAAGTGATGTGGTAGCTTTGCTTGAGACATGATGGAAATGAGGATGGGAGTGAGGTGTAAGTGCTGTAGATGGAAGAGTTCTCTGCTTTTTATATTTGTTTTCAGTAGTGAGTGTAATGAGTTCCTATTCTGTAGCTTGCCAGCTTGCCTTAGAATAAGGTATTTTCCAGAAGTTGGGCTTTTAAGGATCAGTGTTTCCCAGGAAGCATCCCTCTTAATCCTCCCTATTAATCTCTGGGCACACCAGTCCTCTTTACCTGTGTGTTGGTGCCTCCTGGTTTTGCCTAAACCAGGATAAGAGCTGTGCATTAGCACTTCTGAAAACCTCACTTTCTAAGCAGCTTGGTGGCATCCTGTAAGTATGGCAGGATATTATTCCCTGGTGTGTAACTGCATCAGTGTGGTGTGTACAGATGCTCCAAATCTCCCTCCTGGAGCAGTTGTAAATTGTACTTTAGGGAAGCCACCAATGTCAAGCCACACTGCTCCCTGTAACAGCGACATTTTTAGTCCCAAATGGCTTTGAATTACTCTGAGGTGGCCTAGCAGGCTCATGCTCTCATTAAATTCCAGTGTTCCTCGTGTTCCCTCTGGAAAATGGATATGGATACATTAGTTTTCCTGGCTGCTCATAGGAAATCTGTTAATTTTCCTTGATGAGCACTGATGTTCACTCGTAGCTCTGCATTGCTTTGCACCATTTCTTCATGTCAGTCACCAGAAAGAGGTCAGGAAGGCTGACCTGTGTGGAATTAGGCAGATAAAGCTGGTCTTACAGTGCGCAGTATTTGTGCCAGACTTTGAAATTGTGCTGAGCAGTTGGTTTACAGAAGTGCAGCTGACGTGGAGTGATGGAGTGTGTTGTACTGACTGACTAAGCTGTGCTTATGCAGAGTTATTTATAATCTTAACATCAAGAGCTGCTCAGGCTACTGTTTTCAGAATATTCTCTTTCATTTCTGTTACGCTTCTGGATATCCTGGCTGTGGAGCCAGGGATTCTTGGCACACATTCATCATTAGACTGTTGTACAGCAAATCAAAAAGGTTTGAACACCTTTCAGCAGAAAAAGCTGCCATTAAGTGCTGTATTTCAGACTGCCATGCCATGTTGAACTTCTGCCCAACAATGCCCATGAAACAAGCTGCTGATCGTGATTTTTCCTTCTCTCCCCCAGACTGTGGAGCATGGATTTCCCCACCAGCCCAGTGCCCTGGGCTACAGCCCATTTCTCCGTCTCATGGCCATTGGGACACGATCAGGAGCCATCAAATTGTATCCTTTGGACACCTTGAGTGAGAGTTCTCTAACCTCAGCAGAATTCGTGCAGCTTTGAAGACACTTCAAAAGTTAGATTAAGTATGAATTTGCAAGCACGGGTTACTGGAACACTGAAACAGTTTGCCAGGGTTTGGAGTGATTTTGGTCTGATCAGTGTGGGATTATCTTTCCAAGAGCTGAACTACAGCTCCAACAGGAGCTGAGCTGATGCAGATATTAAACAAGACTCTGCTCTTGCTATGCAGAAGGTCAGACTAGATCTGGCCTAAGTTCAGCAATCCTTCACATTGTAAATTCCAGGGTTGTTTAAATATTTGGGGCAGGGTTCCTTTTTCTTTTCTTTTTTTTCCTCTAAAGCAATTCTATTTCAAAGGTTAAAGCTGAAGTCAGAAATGCTTTCTACTTCCTGAGTTTTTGACCATCCAGGAATTAAAGACCTAAACATTGAAGGTGGTAACTTATTTTTTGTAGCTAATGACGTCCAGTCTGATTTTTGTGTGTGTGAGATGATTCTCATGGCAGAGACCAGTTAGATGAGTTGTAAAACAGGCATGTCACCCAGCCCAGAAAGGAAAAGTTGGTGCTGTTTCTGCCAGCTTAATCATTCATTGCTGGTGTTGTTTGTGCTCTGAGGCTGGACTCCACATGCAGGCAGTAGCCATCTGTCTCCTGGTTACAAATTAGTTAAACAGGATTGTAGTGTCTGGGAAGCCATTGAACATCCCTGAGAAAAAACAGGGTCCAGGCACCTCTTCTGCATATACTGAAGGAAGAAGTGAACTTCCCTGTTTTCCACAGTGAGCACAGCCTGCAAATTTAACAAGCATGTAAAATCAAAAGTAGATTTGCATTGATTCTTTGCAGTCCAGCTCACCAACAGTAAAACGTGGTTTCAAACTAATCTCTTTTCGTCTTGCTTGCTAGCAAGCTTCTTATGAATCAATTGTAGCTGTGGGTCACCTTAAATACTGTAGATCCTCAACAAACTCGTTAGATATGGTGCTCCCGGAGTGGAGTTCATGGGTTTACATGAAGAGAACAACACTGTAATGCAGATTCACTTTATACCTGATCAGGTAAGTGCATTTTCAGTACCTCTGTGACTTATGTAGATCTCTCCTAAACAGGTGTTGATTTTATTCCAGGGATCTGGCCTTTTATTACCAAGTATATTCAAATACTGCTTGGTTGGGAATGTTTATCCCAGTGTATTTTGTGCTCTCAGCAGTGCTTGTTGCTGTGGAGATGCTCAGTAAACTAGAAGAGAAGCTTTAAACTAAAGAGTAGCTTTATTGTTCATAACTGTTACTCATTTATCTCCAGTAACATCCTGGGAATGGTAATAAGGCCAGGATAGTTCAGGCAATCTGCTGCAGAAGCAACAACTTCCTTTTCTTTTTGCAGCCCCTATTTTTTCAGTAGGACTGGGTAGTCTTTCCTCTGCACAACAGATAGACCAGGAGCAGCTGCTGAGCTGATTTAATTATTTTCAGGAGCTCAAAACAGCACTGCTAACCTCATCTGCTGTTAAGTTTGTTGCCTTTGTATTTGGGGGTATTGACTCTTGCTCCTGGGGATTGCTGAACAGTTATTGCCACCCTCTAAAAATAGGAAAGCAGAATTTTCCAAATGTGTGGTGGCTCTTTAACCACTTTCCCTTGACTGTCCAGACTGGTGTCTTAATTGCAGACTTTGTTCCCTTATGCCCCCAGTGTAGCACAAGTGGCCTCTTTATGAGAGGGATTTAATTCTTGAGGCGGTTTTGGGTGTCTGTTTGCTTAACTAATGGTATAAACTGAAACTCCCATGGGGAGTGTTGCACCAGGTGTGGCTGCAGCAGGTAAAATGCTTCAATTTGAACATCCAGCCAGCAGGGCTGGGCTCATAAAAGGATTCTGACACAACCCTCAGAATGAGGTTGGACATGAAGAATGTGAGGAGTGTGGTATAGCAGAGTATATCAGCCCCACCCAAAGCTAGGGTGTGTTCTGCAAACCTGAGGTGAGATACAGCCTGCAGCTGCATGGCTGGGCTTTACAGCATAGGCCGATCTCCTTCAGGAGCCTAAATCCTTGTCATCCCCCTCAGTGATAACCTGTGCCTTTATAACAGGGTTTTTAGCCTCTAGGCTACTTCTTGTCTCCCTCCACCCCCTAAATCCCATTGCTGCAGTGTTTGTCCACTGCCGTAAAAAGCTGAACCAGCTCCTCAGTCCTGTTTTAGAAGGGAATTATGAACACCAGCAAATCTACTGCTAAATTTACTGTGTTATATTTAATACTGGCATTCTGAAAAAAGCAAGTTGTGTGATTTTGCAGTGCCAGCTGGTGACACTGCTGGATGATAACAGCTTGCACCTCTGGAGCCTGAAGCAGCAGGGAGGAACATCTGAGCTGCGGGAGGAGCATCGCTTCACCCTCAAAGGGCCGCCTGGGTAAGGCACAGGAGGGGCTTGGAGCTGTTCTGGGGATAAGCAAGCCAGAAAGTTCTGCTCTTGCTTAAGCTACAGCCTGTCCACTTTTTAAAACCTGCCACTCCTCTGAATCCATTGAAAAGGCATCCATGCAAACCAACCAAGAGCTGGCTAGGGCATGGGAGACCAGCTTTTAAACGTGCTCAACCAGTGCAAAGGGTGACATATTTTAAAATATTGTGCATTCACTGCTGTGAGTACAGGAGCTGCTAATCTTAAGGTTAGGTAAATCTAACCATGCCTTAAGTCAGACTTTGAAATGCTGTTGTGGTTTTAGTTTCACTTGATCTTGCCAGTTTTAGGTGAGCTACTTTTAGGAGCACTTAGAGAGGGTTCTGTGAAAAAAGGTGTCTGGCTCTTTCTCCATGCACTTGTCAAAAATTTCTGACATAATTTGCCTTAAAGCTGATGTTTTCCTTCTTAAAAAAAAATAATGCTTCCAAAACAAGTGACACTGATAAATGTCCCTGTTATGTTGTTAACTCTCCCAAATTCACTAACAAGAGTCTCTTTGCATCCCCAGCTCCCCACCAAGTGCCACCCAGGTAACAGCTGTGCTTCCCCATTCCTCACGGGAAGTGCTGTACCTGGGCACAGAGAGTGGCAACATCTTTGTGGTGGAGCTGCCCTCGTTCCGAGTGCTGGAGGACAGGACCATCACCCCTGAGGCTGTGCTGCAGCGGTGAGTGAGTGAGTGAGCAAACAAGACATGGAATTCCATTACCAGACACATCCTTTGTTAAAATGTCACCCCAGATTATGTACTGGGGCCTTGCTGTTGTGTTAAGCATTGTCCATATCTGCCTGACTCTCAGGAAAGTAACTTTTGGTCCTGGTGTGTGTTAAGTAACAATTTCTGCCCTGGTCCATCCTGGTGTTGTTACTGTGGAGATAGAGCATGTTCACTTGGGGTGAATCTGCAAAACTTATGCCCTAGCCCTTGTGTTTAGTTTTAGAAAAAAAAATTGCTTAGTGTAATTACCTATTTATTTTTTCAACCTCTGGCAGAGCATCTGGTGTTGCTTTGTTCAAATGGAGTTTTTAATCACTCTGTTGAGTGCTGCTGAAAACTGTCCTACTTCACTTCTCCTACTAACATTTCCATCTTTTATTCTGTAAGAGAATAAGGTGGGTGGTTCAAACTGTCTTTACAGTCCTGGGATGCAGTCCTGGAATTTGTTGTAAATCTTGGCCTTTCTTTGAAGAAAACAGGACTAGGTGCATGTCCATGTGGTAGGCCTGATGTGATGTCCCCCATAAGATATTTCTGCTGCTTGAAGGATTTGTGGGATCAACTGTTTCAACTTTGTTGCTTAATTTCTCATTCCTACCTTTTTTATTACAGTCCTTTCAGGTTGTATCTGGAATCAGCTTCTCTTGGTTTTCTCTTCTGCTCCTGCAGGATACCAGAAGATAACTGCAACAGGCGATCCTGTGAACTGGTGGAAGCCCTTCGGGAGCATCCTAAGAACCCTGACCAGATTCTAATTGGATACAGCAGGGGCTTGATTGTTCTCTGGGACCTGCAGAATAACAAAGCAACACACCATTTCCTGGGCAGCCAGGTATTGATTCAATCCAGAGTCAGTTCAGCAGGGCAGGAAGGTCTCTCACTGGCACTCTGAAGACAAATCAGGTGCAGGGGGAGCCTGACAAAGCTGCTTTTTTAGTAAGAACAGGTTGTTTTGGGGAGATAACAGCTCTCTGGAGAGCAGTCATTTGTATGGCTTTCTTTTCAGCAACTGGAAAACCTCTTCTGGCAGAGGGATGGCAGTAAATTCATTAGTTGTCACTACGATGGAAGTTACAGCCAGTGGCCAGTATCCAGTGACAACAGGCAGTCAGAGCCTCTGGAAAACACTGTGCCTTATGGTCAGTAAGTGAGGTTTAACTCTTGTGTTTTTGTCCAAACATATCTATTTCTGAGCTTGTGTAGGATATTTAAGTGACAATTCTCTCTAGTGTTTAATGGCAAAATGCAGAGGTGCCTCTTGAATGGCTTGTAAGCCTCGATTAAGGGATTTCAGCCCAGATTTTCTCTTGGATTTGAAACTCCTTTGCATTGTTGAAATCTGTCCTCAACATGGAGAGCAAGTCTTGACAATATTAGTGCCCCTTATGAAGAAGGGTGTTGGTGATTCAGCTCTTTGTTTTCGCTAGTGTCCTGTTCAACAGGAGTTGCTGTGTAATTAATAGTGAGCTGAGAGTATTTTTGTTGACCTGAGCAGTGATTAAATGAAGCTTCTGATTTCCTGGAAACCATCAAATGGGGATGACCTCACCTTTCGAGTGCAAAGAAGCTTCTAAAGGTCTATCACTTTACATTAGTTTCAGGAATGGCTGTGATTTTAGCAATCCTTTCTAGTTAGTCAGCTCCTCCAGCAGAACTTCTGCTCCCTGGTAGCCATCAGCAGCATGGTTTAGAACTGCCCCTGAGCCTAAGCTGTGTTTTGCTGCAGAGTTCTGTGGTCAGTGTGTCCCAGAAGACTTGTCTGATGTGGCTTGGTCTGGGGAGGTGGTGCTGGCTCCTACTAATTTAGGTGGCTCCCCTTGGGGTGGAGGGTGAGGTGACCTGGCTAAAGCAGAATCAGCAGCTTCTGATGTAAATATGCACTTCTTGAATTGTAACAAATAACTCTGTTTTCTCAGGTCCTTTTCCTTGCAAGGCCATCTCCAAGATCTACTGGCAGACAACAAAAAATGGGTGAGTTTGTGGTGTATCCCTTCCATCTCACCTATTTGAAGCATGCAGTGCCATATGAACCCTTTAGAGTAACATTATAAGAACTTGTTATCAAACTTTCTTTGACATTTCTTTAAATTTTTTTCTTGCTCCTTACTTCAGCACAGACCACTTTAACTCTTTCTTTCTCTCAAGGCTTCCTTACATAATATTCCAAGGAGGAATGCCCCGGGCTAGCTATGGGGACCGGCACAGTATCTCTGTTATCCATGGCAGCCAGCAAACAGCCTTTGACTTTACCTCACGAGTGATAGACTTCTTTATAATCTTCAGTTCAGATCCTGCTGCAGGTATGTGATAGAAGGGCATTACTGAGGAATTAGGGTAGCTGTGTACGTGTGTGGAAATCTGCCTGGTATAAATAGCATATGAAATGTGATAAGGAGGTCAGTTGTTTGGGGAGTTTCTGAGACTTCAGCTGAGAATCACAGAATCATTTTGTTTGGCAAAGACCCTTAAGATTTAGTCCAGCTGTGAAAGATTCCCATTTAAAACTGAAATGTAAAATACTATAAATTTATAGTATTTATATATACTATGTATAATTTATTTATACTATGTATAAATAAAGGGTTGGTTACAAATGCCATACATTCCTCAAAAAAATTAGGCTACTTTGTTAATAAGAAAAGATCTCTTAAGCTTATATCTGTTTAAGCTGGACATTAGACGTAACCAGATCATGAAATGAGGATCTGAATATTGTTGTTTGGAAATAGCACTTCAAAGGAGGCTAATAATTAAAACCAGAATTTACTCCCACTGAGACTCTGCTTCTTTTAATTAGTACCTGGATTTGTGTCTGGAGCTTTGGGTAACAAATCAGCAAAGGGTGACATAGAACGAAGGGTCAGTATATGGAGACCTTAATTTCCTTACTGCTAGTGAACATAAATGTAAACTGAATAGTTCTCATTCCTGGAATTGTGTAGAGCTTGTCAAATTCTTGCTTCTGTTGAAGAGCTTTCTTGCCCTTACTTCTGCAATAACTGTATAGTCTTCTTTTTCATGAAACTGTAAAGGGTTTTCCCCAAGAACTCTTTGTTTAATGCTGGTGTAGTTCTTGCTTCTGGTTAAGTTGGAGTAACTGAGTATAAAATGCTATTTAAAGCTCTAAAAATGTGCAGGATCAAACTAAACTGCAGATTGTTTAGGAGCTTGTAAGTAAATCTTCTGTTACTGTATCTTCTCAGGCTTTCTAGTCTCTGATTTGCCTGCTAGACTGGTTTCCAACCTAATTTGTCCTGTGTCCTGCCAGGGAGGGTGGTGACAGCCACAGCTCCACATCCTGGTCTGTCGGTGCAGGTTGGATCCCTCTGGCCTGTTCTGGGAAGCAGAGCACAGATCCAGGGGAGAAATGTCTTAGGAAAAGAGGCAGAAAAAAACAGGTTTTGGATTCCCTCTTGCCTGTCTTCCTAGATCTTAACAGACCCTCTCAGGTCACTGAAAAGAAGGCAGAGAAATCAAAGTGTAACTGAGCAGAAGTGCCTGTGTGTGTCTGTTACTGATTTTCCCTGCACAACACTGCCCTTTCTAAGCATCTTCCAAGTGTGCAGAACCTACAGGTCTAAATCTTCAAGTTCACAGTGCTGATAAACTTGAGGTACTGTTTCATACTTCAAGGTCTATACCTTTTGGTGTTAAGGAAGGAGACCCTTTTACTTGCTATGAAATTGTCAGAGTGGAGATTCTGGATGATGAAACAAAAGTATTAACGATGAAAGAAATCTGAGGTTTTTAGGTCAGAGTTGGACTGCTTAGAGTTCAGGTTCTGGATATGATTAGAAATCCTTTAGGATGAAATAACTGAACAAACAGGCTTTATATTTCTACTTCCCAATAACTGAATTATCCAGTTAACACCTCTGCTGGTGGGTTCAGACAGGAGCTGCTACAGGAAACTGAAACTGTTACACTCAGATGAGGAAGTTTTTTACAATAAAATGAGGTTTCTGTGGTTGACAAGCTTCTTTGTGGCTGATTGCCTAAGCTTAGTGGATCTACGTAGCTTGCCTTGTTTGCCCTTAAGCAGTCTTCCCTGCAATGGCAATACCAAGGTATTAATTGTATACCAAAGCCACTTAATTTAATAAGCACAAAGCTTATGCATTGTGGCATGGTCATAGCTGGTGACTTTTCACTATCCTGAATATGCTGTGGAAACAGTGTTTAAAAAGGCCAGCACTTCCTGGTTTTTTTTTGGTTTTTTTTTTTTTTTTTTAATTTTCTTTAGTTAGGTGGGTGAGTGTGTGGCAATCATGACAAATTTTACTGTGTGTGCTACTTCAGCAACTTAAAATAGATTCTTGCCACAAGAAATGAGCTCAGATGTGTGTTTTTGCAGGGAAAAAAATTGTTAAAACAGAGCACTTTTGGTTAATGTTGGCAACAGTAAATTGCAGAGCAGTTACAGTACAGGGATTATATTGTTAGTTTTATTGTGAAGTCCTGTGGGCAACTGCAAATGATGATACATAGGAAAGCAAAGTAAAACTGAATAGAAAACATTTTTTTTTCATGATGAAACGGCACTAATTGAATGATGTGTTGTGGCTGGGCCTAGTCAGAGGTGAAACTTGGGGTGCCTCACTAGTGATGCCAAGTACTAATTACTTAAATATAATTTTGCTGAGTGAACAGTGTTGGTATGTGCCTTCTTGCAAGTGTATACCAGGTAATCAACCAAGTAAAGGAGGGAAATTAAAGTACAGTTTAGGAGGGAAGGTTGGGGAAAAGCTGTTAGGTAGTTTGCTAATGGCTCACTGTTTATCAACCCCAATCCAGCTTTGTATTCACTCAGATTTCTGTAGCTGTGTTAATTGTCACTGCTGTGGTTTTGGTTTTCCCCACCAGTTTGCTGCTGTGGCTGACTCGTCAACCTTGCTGCAATAATGCCCCTGTAGACTAAATTATTTCACTCAAAATTGTCCATTGTAACCTGAGTTATAATTCTTCTTTGTGTCAGATGTCACCAGTCAAGTTACATTATCATATTTCCTTCGTAGTTGTTCTTAATACACATAAGAATTATTAGATGATGTACACATCTTAAAAAAAGGAAGTCTAGAGGATGTGTCACAACATATGAGAAGAAGAGAAAATGAAAAGTAAAAGAGCTGAATTGTAAATACTTGTCAATTCAAGCAGAGAAGCATTCTGCAGAGCCCAAGGCATTAGCATGTTTAAGCAGCTTAGCCTGGATGGACTGTGGTCCTAACACAGCACTAAATGGGTCACTGCTGGGATGTATGCATGTCTTTCCACCCAGTGCTGTTAATTAGCTGCAGGTGAAGTCTTTGGAATTCTGGCAGTTACAGTAGTAAGTATGAACACTGTGTTATTTAGTCGTTGTTGTTAACAAATTTTATACTCTGCAATGGAATCTAATAAAAAGTCACTGTCACAATCCCAGGAGTGATGTAAAGAAACGAATTTGCAGTAAATCTGTGAGTGTCTTCAGATCCATTCATATTCAATAGGCTCAGTTAACACAGAAGCATTTAAGGTTTTTTCCAAGAAAAATGTTGATGTGGAGGTGTGTGATTAGTTTTCAAAGCAGCCTTACAGGAAGCTTGTTTGTGCTGATCTTGGCTGGTCAGTTTTGTCAGCCTCAATGAATGTTGTTTCTGCAGAGTTTGATGACCCCTCTGCCCTGGTGGTGCTGGCAGAAGAAGAGCTCGTGGTCATAGACTTGAAAAGTGCTGGCTGGCCAGCAGTGCACCCTCCATACCTGGCCTCCCTGCACTGCTCAGCCATCACCTGCTCTCACCACGTCTCCAACATCCCACTGAAGCTTTGGGAGCGGATTATCAGCGCTGGGAGCAAGCAGAACATTCACTACTCCAGTATGGTATGGCAGCTGTGTGTCCCTCCATGTGTCCCCCTGTGTTCCTACGTGTTCAGGTCGGTGTGGGTGGTCTGTGTTGCTGATCTGCAGAGGGTTCAGCCCCAGCAGACACTATCCTGCTTCTTAACAAGGTCGAGAGAGGCCTTTTCCCAGAGCAGTACAGTTACACTGGGGAATTAAAATGTGATGTTTTTTAAGCTTTGACAAGCCAGAGGGGAGGTCTGAGTGTTCCCAGCTGTCGGTGGTAACAAAGTTCTCATGTAAAAGCATGAAGCTTCTCGGGGAGATGTGTAGAATGCCTTCTAAAAGGCACAGTTGGTGTCAGAATGGGAACATCCAATCCCAACAAAAGCTGACAGCATGGACTGTTTCACTGCTACTTGCACTGGAGTTCATGCCCTCCTGCTGACTTTATGTTCTCTCCACACTGTCACTGCCCAGGCAGTCACACACTTCTCTTACTGTGTTTGTAGCCATGGCCGATTGATGGTGGCACCAACATCGCTCCAGATCCTCCACAGAGGGACTTGCTGCTAACAGGGTAGGTACTGACCTCAGACCCATCAGGGAGCCCTTTCCAGTTCCAGTTCCCTTTTTTCGACTGACTGAGATTTTCCTATGGAGTTCAAGTCTGCTCATCTTTTAGGGCAGAGACTGCAGCTTTACAGTGCAGCTTCTCAAAGCTGTGCTGCTCGCTTTGTAAAGCCAATTTATTTTGCTGCATCTGAGCAAACAGGCCATGATGTCCACAGATAACCCAGAAAGTGGCTGACTTTTAGTTTTGATGTGTTATCCATTGCCCCTGCTCCCAAAGTGTGTGGGAGTGCAGGCGCTAATCCAGCCTGCTTCAAAGGCAGCAGTGTTAAAATGAAGCTTAATCTTTCATGTTTTGAAGCATTTTCCCCTCTACCTTACTCTCTGAATCTTAAAATAGAGGTTAACTTGGACTCTTGTCTGCTTTGATCAGCAGGAACAGATCTAGCTAAGAGTTGGAAGTAGCTAGCAAGAGATTGTTTCATTGCGTGAAAATGTGCCATTTTCTTTTCAAAGCACTTTTGAGAGTTTCAGGGAGCTGTTCCTCTGATTTCATTCTTGATGGAGCATGTTAGAAGCTCCTACCCTTGTGTTGGAAGACTGTTGCAAATCTTCACCTGGAGAACTAAGATTAAAGCGTGATTATTTTTATTTTTAAATTTTTTTCCCTTCCCTTGCAGTAACAGTGTTTTTGCCTGGATGAGTTTTTCCTTCCATATGCTAAGCTTTTTGCCTTTTCCATGTCTTTTTGGCATAAGCTTAAACTAGTGTAATGGTATCAGATCACTGAGAACATTTGAATTAAAGAAACCCAACAACCTAAAACAAAAAATACACAAGAAGCCAAAAATCTTTTTCCTTGTGGTTTGTTTTTTGGTTCTGTATTTTCCCCTCTGTTTTACCCTCCACGTGCTGTTCTCCTGTGTGATGTGTGCTCCTGTATCCTCCCCTCCAGGCATGAGGACGGGACAGTGAGGTTTTGGGATGCCTCTGGTGTCTGCTTGCACCTCCTTTATAAGCTGAGCACAGTGAGAGTGTTCCTCACGGATGCTGATCCCAATGACAACATGAACACCCTGGGGGAGGACGAATGGCCTCCACTCCGCAAGGTGAGAGAGCTGCTGCTGGTAGAAACTTCCTGAAAACCTGAGGAGTTCTGATTCCTGCCCCAGTTAAAGACCAGCCCCTCTCTGTTCTCTTGCCTAGGTTGGTACCTTCGATCCTTACAGTGATGATCCAAGACTTGGCATCCAGAAGATCTACCTGTGTAAATACAGTGGATACTTGGCTGTAGCTGGTACAGCAGGACAGGTATTGGAATATGAACAATCAACATAAACATTGTTTTTATGCTAAATTGGTCTGTTTTCTGGAAATGATTCATGGAACCCTGCTCTGGTGAGGCCCCACTTTGAGCACTGCATTCAGCACAGGAAGTACATGGAGATGATGGAGTGAGTCCAGAGGAGGCCACCAAGTTAAATAGAGGGATAGAGCAGCTCTGCTGCAAGGAAAGGCTGAGAGAATTTGGGTTGTTCAGCCTGGAGAAGGGAGGGTTTGGGGTCACATAATTTCACCCTGGTACCTGAAAGAACCTACAAGAAGCATGAATAGAGACTACTTACAAGGTCCAGGAATGGCAGAACAAGGGGGAGTGGCTTCAGAGAGTAGGTTTGGATTAGATATTAGATAGGAAGAACTTCTTTGCTGTGAGGGTGGTGAGACACTGCAGCAGGTTGCCTGGAGAAGTTGTGGATGCCCCATCCCTGAAAGTGTTTAAGGTCAGGTTGGATGGAGCTCCTACCAGAAAAGGTGTCCCTGTGCATGGCAGGGGTTAGAATTAGGAGATCTTTAAGGTGCCTTCCAACCCAAACCATTCTGGGATTTTCTGTTTTCTCTAGTTGGTTTTAGACATTATCTGCTGTTATCTATCTGTCCTGAGAGGTGCTGTAGTTCAGCAGTTGTAGGGAAGGGCTGCAGCTTAGAAATCTGCCTACACAGCAAAAGCTGCAGCAAAGGTTATTCTCTTCCTTTCAGGTGCTGGTGATGGAACTGAATGATGAGGATGCAGAACACGTGGTGGACCATGCTGAAGCAGATCTCCTGCAGGACCAAGAGGGCTATCGATGGAAAGGCCATGAGAAGCTAAAAACTCGAGATGGGCCTGTTCAATTTGAAGCTGGTTTTCAGCCATTTGTCCTTGTCCAATGTCAGCCACCAGCTGTGGTCACCTCTTTGGCCCTGCACTCGGAGTGGAAGCTTGTGGCCTTTGGTACCAGTCATGGGTTTGGGCTTTTTGACCATCAGCAGAAGCGACTGGTCTTTGTCAAGTAAGTGTCATCTTTCCAGGGGGTCTGTGGTAATCCTTATGTTAATGATGACCTGGAAATACTAACAAAGCAAGGTGTGATAAGTGATTTCTCAAGAGCTGTCATTGTAGCAAGAAGCTCTGCTTCTTTTTTCTCCACCCTTGAAGATCTTCCAGAATATATAATCATGTTCCAACATTTGTGTGTATCCTGTTGGACTCTTGGGAGTGATTGCCACCCAGTAGAAAGTGACCACGTGGCTACTGTCTTCCTCTTCCAGGTGCACACTGCATCCCAGTGACCAGCTGGCCTTAGAAGGTCCCCTGTCTCGGGTGAAATCCTTGAAGAAGTCCCTCCGTCAGTCATTCCGGCGGATCAGAAGAAGCCGTGTGTCCAGTAGGAAGCGGAGAGGAGGTGGTGGGAATGCCTCAGAGGTGAGGGGTTCACCTTTTTGGGGTCTGTCTGTTTGCAGCTTGGAGCCTGCTAAGACTGCCTAGAGCAGGAGGTGGTCTCAGCCCTGCTATCAAATCAATAGTTATTGGTATGAGGGGAAAATGGCAATTTCTGATGCTGCCCTGTTAGATAAAAACAGGCACATTTTTAGAAGAGATCAGTTCAGAGGACAAGTTCACTGGTGTGCCTTTCTATTGCTGCCATGCTCCCTTTCTCCCTGCTGTGTCTATCCCTGACTGACAGTGTCTCCTCACCTGTGAAGGTGCAAGAAGCAAATGCCAAGTTTGACCAGGACGTGTTGCAGGAGATGGAGCTGGCTCCAGTCCAGCGCAAGATCGAAGCGCGCTCGGCAGAGGACTCTTTCACTGGCTTTGTGCGAACCCTGTATTTTGCTGATACCTTCCTGAGAGACAGTGAGTAGGAAAAACATCTCTCTCTTCTTCCAAATGGGTTTTTACTGCTTCTGCCAAGGAGTGTATTAGGATTTACTGCCAGGAAAACTCAGCACCTCCTGTGTCCTACTTTGTGCTGTGCTGAAAAACTGATATAGAACAAGAGCATATGTTGTCATGTAGAATTGTTATTTAGCCATTCTGGGCTGCTGGCTAATCCAAGGCAAGTGGCCATTCATCTTTGAATGAAGTCTTTACCTATGATTTTCAAATGTGCTGTATTTTTGTATGGCATCTGACTTTCTAGTATAAACTTTTCCTTCTCTCATTCCTCTGAAGTTCACCCCTGTCTTCAGCAAAGCCTTTTGATTTTAGTGAAGGTGGTGGTTGTGCATCAGAGCTCAAACTTATAGCATGCACAAGTATACTCTGCTCATCTGTGATATACATGTGTGAAAACTGGACACAGGAGTTGTGGTGGTACTTTTGCCTTTGCTCAGGTGCAGTGCCCTTTCTAACAGCTGCTGGTGGGAAAAGAATGTTAAAAACGTGCAGTTTGTGCCTGGCAGGTCTCCCCTAATATGAAGATATTTGGGGTGCAAACAGAGGGAGGTTTTGTGTAGCCAAGGAAAGCTGTTATGTCATGGATGGTGCCTTGCTCATGGGCTTTTTTGTCACTCCAGGCTCCCGGCACTGCCCGTCCCTGTGGGCTGGCACCAATGGAGGGACAGTTTACGCTTTCTGTTTACGTGTTCCTCCAGCTGAGAGGAGGATGGATGAGCCTGTGAGGGCAGAGCAGGGTAAGTGCCTTGTGAAAGCAGGGTTCTGTTGAGTCTGAGCCATGGCTCCACAGGAGTTATGGCCAGAAAAGCAGGGTCGCTCAATCAGTGCTGCTTATCAGTGATAGGAGCCAAGTGTGGCAGTGTCTGAGTTAAGCAATGCTCACTGCAGTAGCTGAACTGGAGCTCCAGCACTGCTTGATGTGCCTCAGCCTCATTTTCTACTCATTTCAGAAATGGAAATTTGTGTCAGCTGTCACTGAAGTTTGCCATCAACCCTTGCTGCACGTGTCCCTTGTTCTGACAGCTGGGCCTGTTGTCTTTATGTAACAATGCTTTCTGTTCAACACACATGAGTCCAGTCAGAATGCCCTAATGCCCTTCACCTACCAAATCTTTTTAGGCAGCATTTCTGTAACCACAGTAGATAAATCTCCAGTGCTAAGAGGGTGTGAAGGAGTTTCTAACAGTGTTTCTGACTAGACTCCTGTTTGTTTTTTCTGTTTGTTTTTCCTCCATATCTTGCCTGTCTAGCCAAAGAGATTCAGCTGATGCACAGGGCTCCTGTTGTGGGGATACTTGTGTTGGATGGACGCAGCACTCCCCTCCCAGAACCTCTAGAAGTAGCACATGACCTTTCCAAGAGTCCTGATATGCAAGGCAGCCACCAGCTGTTGGTGGTATCTGAAGAGCAATTTAAGGTGAGTGTCACCTATTGAGGGAGGGAGGTACCTATGAATTGTGCATGAAATCTGCTAAAGCACTGGGCACTGCTCAGTGGTGAGAGAATTCTTGGGAGTGCTTGTTCTCCTGTGCCTCAAGAACAGCCCTGGGACAGCACTTCTGTTTGGTACAGTCCATAAATCAGGTGTGTGCTGGCAAACTGGTGTTCAGCATAGTGCTGCACATGCTGAATATAGAAATTTTATGCCTACATTACATTATACTCTATGGACAAGGCTGCTTCTGCTTTTAGGAAAGAGCTTTTCTGTTGTTAGTGCAGAAGCAGGAATTTGTAGGTGTTTTTGTGAAGTAGCTTATAAGTTTCTTGTTTTGCACACTAACTTAAACCTTGTTCTCTTTCTGTATAAATTTGTAGCCAAATTGGGAAGAGTTTTGAAAAAATGGGGGAGAAGTGTAGTTATAGCCTGAAGGTTAAAACTGATGTCAGAACAGAAAGACATTTTCACACTGCCTGTGGCCGATTCATTCTCATGCAGTGAGCAGGGGATTGGCTCTGGTTACACCTCTGGGTATTCCCTGTGAATGGAAACATTATCCAGGGAGGGAGCAGCAGATGTCCTGGGGAGCTGCTGCTGCCTTTGTGCAGGAAGAGGTGTCAGTGTCTCATTTCTGTGACAGGTCTTCACATTGCCCAAGGTCAGCTCCAAACTGAAGCTCAAGCTGACAGCCCTGGAGGGCTGCAGGGTACGGAAGGTGACAGTTGCCAACTTTGGCAGCTGCAAGACTGATGATTACAGTGAGAACGACCTGGCAGTGCTGACCAACCTGGGAGACATCCAGATCATCTCCCTGCCCTTCCTCAAGCTGCAGATCCGCTACCCCTGCATCCGCAAGGAGGATGTGAGTGGCATTGCATCCTGTGTCTTCACCAAATATGGCCAAGGTGAGGTGGGCTTCTCCCAGATCATCCCTCTTGTTGTGTGTTTGAGACAATGGGAAATGGCTTAGTGTTTTTTAGCTAGGCTGTGTACACATGTGAGACTGTTTCAGAAGTATGTCCATTGTGTGTTTCTGGGCAGTACCAGCAGCCAGCAGGTACCAACATATGAGGTAGAAGAAGCAGGAGTGAGTTTATTCCATTACTGTTAATGAATACAGGAGTGAATAGTGGTTTTCAGCTTGGTTGTGCCTCTTATATAGCTTCCACCTGGCCACCCTCCTCTTGTCTGGTGTGGGTGAATGGCTCTCTAAGCAGCAGGCTCTGGGCAATGGCTCCACTGTGCCTCCTGTACATGCCTGTGTCTCAGCACTCACATTGCAAAACTGGGATCCTGTGGCTGCTGAAGATGGATCGCTACTGTCCAGTTCATTTATTGCATCTTTCTGTGCTGTTTTCCCCAAGTGTCAGCACAGGACAACAGAATATGTCTCAGCATAACCTTAAATTGCACGGTCTCTAGGCTAACCAGAGGGGAGCTGGGGTAATACCTTCCTCAATGATCCCTCTTCGCTTAGATAGAAGGAAAAGCCAACCCTTTCTGCCAAACATAATAGATCATGCCTAGATGTGTTCTTTTTTAGGATCACCTTTGGTTCTGGAACTGTTTGCTGAGAATTGCCCTTAACAATTCCCGATCCCCTGCAGGTTTCTATCTGATCTCACCGTCAGAGTTTGAGAGGTTTTCCCTTTCCACCAAATGGTTGGTGGAGCCCCGGTGCATCGTAGACGTGCCAGAAGTGACAAGCAACAACCACGTGCACAAGTCTGGCACAGAGAATGCTGCAAGGAAATCCAGGTAAAGTCTGTAACACTCTTGCACACTGACTGTGTCTGAATAGGGAGGAAAGAAAACCCCTTTGAAGTTAACATCCATAGAGGGGGTGGCATCAGGAAATGTAGCCTTCCTCCTGATTGTTTTCCTACTTGGAATACATCTGGTAGGACAAAGCAGGAAGCTTTGGAACTGGTATCCCTAAGCTGGAGTCACAAACTTAGAGAAAGCCCTGGCTTGCTTTGCTTGTTCCCAAGAGCTGAGGCTGAGCTGTTGCTCTGTGAAAGGAAATCCAGTGTTCCTCCTTTCCTCTTGGAACATCAGTGAGTAATAGTAGATCTGACACTCACAGAGGTCCTACAAGAATTTTATTCCAAGAATTTAGAAGTGTTCTGTGGTGCCTGCAGACTTCTGCATCACCAGCATGTGGTGAAGCCCTTCCCACACTCTGCAAACCATTTAGTTGATGTGCATTGGAGCCTCTTGTAGCTGCCAAGAACACACAGGAATTCTCTGCACCCCTGTTCTTCAGCATCAGTAATTGTTTTCTGTCTCCTTTCCTTTTTTAGGGGGCCAGGAAAGAGTCCAGGTGACTCTGGAGAAGATGGTAAGTGAAAAAAAAAGTGTACTGAGGGTAGCATAGTGTGTGTAAACTTCAAAATGTCTTTCCTATTGCTACAGTTGATATTTTCTACCTAAGAATGGGAAAAATAAGGAAGGATGTGGGGGAAACATTGTGACCTGCCTGGACTGTATTTTAGTTGATAGCTCTGAAGTAAGTTGAATGTGGAAGATTCCCTTAAAGGATGGAACAGAGTTTTTGCTGGAGGGAAGGTCTGAACTTATTTAGATCTTCTGTTATCCAAACTAGTATTGCTGAAAGAAACAGTTCAGTGTGTGAGGTACTTTACCGAATGCTTCACAACTAATCCCTAAAGTCAAAAAGTACTTAATGTGGGGAAAAAAAACAGTTCCATTGTGCATTTCTTCAAAACTGCACTTATTTCAGGAAAAGGGCCAAATATTGTTAGGTAAAACAATTTTTCCTTCTCTTTTTTAGAAAGGAAGTCTGGGAGGCTGATGGAACATGCCTTACTCAATGACGAAAGTGAGTGAGATGAAGCCTTGCTGCTGAGGGGGAAGGTGCCTTTCTGGGTGGGAAAAGAAGAAAGCTGCTGGGAATTTTGTGGATTCCAGTTCCAAGGGATCTGTAGTTACTGGTAGAAATGCTGGGTTTTCTTGAATCCCCAGAAATGAGGGGTTGGACAGATAGCCATGCCCTTGAGCAGGGGTTGTTCTGCAGAGCTGCATTCCCTGCTGAGATAAGAGAAGGATCTTTATTTCCAATAGACTTGTGTAAGATGACAGCTGGAACAGACAGTTCCTTTGGGACTCTGGTACGCAGGGATTGGCAACATTTCCTCTGGCAACTGACTGCTTCAGTCCTGTGTGCCAGCCTGCCCAGTAAAAACCTGGTTGAGGAGGCAGTGATGATCTAAGGACTGACCTCTGAGCTGTGGGAGGCAGGTTCTGGAGGCTGTTCAGTGGGGAGGTGGAATGTGGTCAGGCAGCTGCCTGAAAGCAGATTCCCACTGGTTTGGCTCACTGCTTTAACTCTCTACTTTCCAGAAGTGCTGAAGGAGATCCAGAGTACTCTGGAGGGGGCCAGAGGGTGAGTGTCAACCAACTTCTCTTCTTGATGGCTGGGGCTGGCAGGGGAGGGCAGCTTGAGGTGACAGCAGGGGGATGTCCACTTGATGGCAGGGATCCTTCTGGTGGAATCTGGTCACGTGTGCATCCCACAAGCTGCCAAAGGGCAATAATGAGAGGCAGGTTCTCTTTCACATGTCTCTTGACATTTTTTATGAATAATGCTTTGTCTCTTTCTCTCCGAAAAGCAGGAGAGATCACATTCCCACATCCCCAAGGAACAGGACTCTGAGTATTCGCATACAGGTTTCTATTTGTGTCAACCCATACTGATCTAAGGGCAGGCCACATGGGCTTAGTTGGTCAAGGATGGGACTCTGGAGTTTTAATCCTGGCTTGACACTGTCCCTTGGATGTGTTCAGTGGCTCTGCTCCCATTCTGTCTGTACAATAGAGCTGAGCTACCACCACGGCTGCGGGGCTTTATCTCCTCTCCCTAGAATGGTCAGGGGCTACCAAGTGTAGGCAAAGGACTACTGTCTGCAACGGATGCAGGAGGCTTGGTGGGATTGGTAACTGCTGGTGTGGAAGGATCAGTGACTGCCTGACCTGCTCTGCTCTGTGCACTTCCTCTGGACACTACCTCATCCTGGTCTTCTGTCGGCACCTGGGAGTGGATGGGATGAGACTGCACTGCAATAAGGAATCTCTTCTTGTGTCATTGCAGGAGCTATGCAGAAAAAAATTCGGCAAGAAGTCCACTAGGACATGGACTAAGTAATGGAGGAGGTAGGTGAGGCTAAAGATAGTTAAAGTAGCCAAAGGAAGCAGAAAGTAGAATGAAATTTCTTAATAAGCTTCAGCTTATTTCAATGCTTTGTGCAGAACTCTTACCTGAATTTTCAGAGTGGGAATCTGCTGGCTGAGTGGTGTGTGAGCACTGTTCAGCACCTTACATGCTACACCAGTGGTAAAGGAAGAGCTAAAAATGCTTTGAAGGCTCCTGGCTCTTACCCTTATCACAAAGTGAGCTGGTGAGGTAGCTAGAGCTCCCAGCAGCAATCTGAGTGCATCAGCTCATTAGCTCTCACTAGCTTTCACTGCCTGCCTTTTCAAATGGCTATTGCATTCTTCTCTCCTGCAGCAGATTGACCAGAACTCATGGAGGCCATCGTGGCATTGGATTGAGTGCCATAACACTACTGACTGGGCAAACCGTCCCTGGGGAGAAGGCACCAGTGCTCCCAGCAGCCAGACTGGGGAGCTGCAGCTCAGTGCTGTGCTTCTGCCTCTGCCTCCCCTTTAGTGCCTCTTGGAGACCTCTCCTGCTGGAGCCTGCCTTGCTTTAGGACAGCAGTGGATGCCAGGTCTGATGCACCACAAGCCTCTGAGTACATCTAACATTCAAATGTTTGCACATTTCTCTTTTCTACTGGGCTGGGTTTTAAATTATAAATGTTTTACTGCCTCGGTGCAGGATTTTAATAAACGCACACTGTTACCTCCAACAATTACTTTTTGTACATTTTTTTTAAATCTTATGGGTATTTCAGTTTTAACAGAAACATTTAGAAATTTACTTAAAGAAAAAAACATTACGTAATATATGCTAGATTCCTGTGACTGCTGTATGTGGCATCTGAATGAGTAATTTTGGGGTTTGTTTGTTATGGTACTGTTAACTGGCTTTATGGATTTGGGTAGAATCTATTTTTGTAGCCATTCAAATCGGAGGAAAACTAATTGAATTTGATTTTTGTTTCAACACTACATTGCTTTTTTTTGGCAATAAAACTCTGAATTCCCTTTTGTGATCCTTGTGTCCTCTTGTATCTATTCTGTCCTTCAACAGCTTCTTTTATATTGCCCACAGATCCCTGGGGGAAGGTGGAGCTGCCCTCTGAGCTGAGGGGGGCAAAGAGCACTCCTGGAGGCCAAGCAAGGTGGTGGGTGGGAGGAGCAAAGTGATTGTGTCACCATCCTGCAATCCGTATGGGATGGGGATGCCAGGAAAGGGCAGTGGTTCCGATTATATTCCCTGGAAGGTCATTGCTGGTTTGTCCTGAATAAACGTGCATGACAACATTGAAGGGAGACAGGATTGATCCAGCAGTGCTGCTGTGCTGTCTGCCAGTGGATTTGGAATTGAAGCTGGTAAAACTGCAGAGAGCAGTTTGGTCCTCTTTAAAATTCCTTTATCCCTCGCCTAACAGCACATTTTTTTTCCAGCTAAGACAAAGAACAAAGTATTCTGAAATTTCTCTACTGTAACTTGCTTGTAGCACTGTGATAGCCAGTAAGAAAGAACTAAATCCTCCTGGAATGGAGCTGAGTTGCTGTCCTTGGCACACTTTGGAAACCTCTCCGTGGAAGGCCTCTCATTTCTGCCTCTCCTTGGGAGCCCTCTTGATCTTCCCAAGCAAGGCTGAGGAATCCTTTCTTACCTACAGCACTAGGATGGCACATCCTGTTCTGCAAGGAAAAAATGCTTGTAGAGTTGCTCTGCTGGTGCTTCAGGCACCCTTCCTTCTGAAATTATTAATACGTCCTTTGAGACCTAATTTATTGCTAATGAGGTTTTAGAGAGCCTTCTCTTTCAGTTTCCATTTCCAAAGTAGTTTTCACTTCCTTATTTCTGTTAGCTTCATTATTTCCTTGTCTCTTGCTGCAGGACTGAAGCTGGCAGGGAGGTGTCCTGCTGTTTCCACCTCTTGTGCCAGGCATTGATGTTGCAAATTTACAGGAAATTATGGTTTAATCAGCAACTTCTAAGCTGGTGTGACCCTGTGCATGTGCATCATCCTGGTGCACCCAGCTGCTTCTTTCTGCTCCTCACAGATGGACTGATTCTAAAGCCTTTTCTGAATATTTATTTGTTGGCAGGCTTGGGGGAAGAGATGCAACAGTCCTACTCAGAAAGGGCAGAAGCAATTTATTATCTTCTCCCTATTTTCATCCACATCACTTGAAAAATCCAGTAGGTCCACTGGAAGAGTGAGAGAGTCACAAAAATGCTACCATTTTTTGTAAACCCTAAAGTGCAATTAGATTGAAAACGAACAGCAAAAGAAAATTAATCCAGGCTTCTTATTTTCCTGAAAGCACCAGCCAGACTACAAATGGGATTGAGTAGTTTAGGATATGTGCTGAGATACGACAGGTTATTTTTTTCTAGTAGAGCTTTGGAACTGAAGGATTCACTGAAATGAGATCCTTGACTTCTTGTGGCCAGAGACATTAAGAATCCTTTTAGAGCTCCTATGCCTAAAATACAGGAGAAATTGCAAAGGGACAAAACAGGGCAAGGCTGGAACTCATGAACTGTGCTTTCAGTTGTGTTCTGAGTTGAGCAGGAAGGGATGGAAAGGCTTGTGACAGAATTAGGGTGTATTTTTTGTGCTGTCAGAAAACGAACAGCAAGTAAAATTGGTGATGGGATGAAATGATGGTGAGGGGTGGAGCCTTCAATGAATGAATGTAAGCAGCTTTTGAATGTAGTGGGGGGGGAAAGTCCTTTTTCATCTTTCCCTTTCAGGAACTGCCTTCTGAGCCTTGTGGTTACTCTTAGCCTGCCCCTCAGCTGACACTAAAAATAATGGCCTGCTTCTGATCAGAGGATTCAGCTGCTGCCAAGCCCCTCGAATTTTATGCCTACCTCTACTTTTCACTTGAACTCCTTGTCTGGGATCTGATAGAAGTTTGTTGGCCCTCTCCAAGAGCTAATGCTTTAATGCTTGGAAGCACTCTGAGGGCTCATTGGCCCTTATTAAGGTTATTGCCAGTCAGGCTTTGGCAGTGCTTCCCCCTTCTGCTTTGTGCAGCCTCACAGGGCTCTGGCACTGGGAAGTGTCCCTTGGCTGCAGGACCAGAGTTGCTGTTAACACTGACTTGAAAAAATCCTTCCAGCAATGCTGGCACAGTGTTCCATGACCCCCACAGACCTGCTGCTCTGCACAGGGGACAGTCTTGGATCACAACTAAAGAACAAATTTTCCACATCTGAGTACACATTGGGTCCCTAATATGGGATGCTGTTTTATAGTGGCCTGAGTTTTAGGTCAAATGCTTTCTGGTAACGTGAGCTCTTTTATATGGTGGTGTGTTTGCTGCCAAAATTCTCTACTCCTAGAAAAGCTTGGCGTGGAGCTCTTTTTTTTCCTTTTTCTTTTTTTTTTTTTTTTTTTTTTTTTTTACTTTTCAATAGTAATACAAGCTTTCCTCGGATGTTTAGGAGTTGAATATTTGCAGAATTAGTCTAACAGTTCTATTAGATGAACATAATGTTGGAAGGAAAAGTACTTTTCATCTTGGTCTTGAAGCCTGAGGCCTGTCTGGTTAGTGAGAGAATGAATTTTTTTTTTTTTTTTACAGCTTAATTTGTCTGTTTCTTAGAATATGGTTTTGTGTCTATGGCAGCTCAAAGGATTTCATGCCTGGACTGTGGTCCTGAATTCAGCCTCCAAACCACTGCCTATGTGGCCTCATGGATTGGGCTGTCTGAAGGAGCAGGAATTGGTATGGCTGAAAGATGAGAGAGACTTTAGTGTAGAATTGCTTCTAAAACCCAGCAGTCCTTGCTAAGCCACATTTGACTTTGTTATCTCTTTCAAGCAAAGCCCAAGGTTGTGTTGCAGCTGTAGCTGATTCCCTGGGGTAAACCAGGTGGAAAAAAATCTTTCAATATCTGCCACAAGCCCTTGGTCACAGGAAACTCAACACCTTCACTCACAGCCGCAAGCCCCAAGTGCTTGGGTTATTCCTCAAGCTCTTTCTCCAACATGATGATGATGGGGGTGTCTGAGAAGCTTTCTGGGTTAGATGCAGCTTCCCAGAGGACCTGCAAATCCCTGTGTGAAAAGGCTGCTGGAGCAGTAGGATGGTCCTTGAGATCGTCCTGGCATTGATTAATTTGTCCCAGCTGCTGCCCAGGTAGGAAAGGCCTCTCCCATCTGTGATTTTCTTGTAATGAAACTGATGTATGACCAAACTCCTCATTTCCATCTTGCCTCTCGTGCCTTTTATGCATGTTGGCTGGTCCCTGGGGATGGAGGGATGAGTTTGCTGGGAACACAACCAAGACAGGCGAGCTAAAAGGCTCTTGCACATGTGGCCTGTTTCAGTAGGGAGGAAAAGATTAAAAGGTACTCTGAGGCTCTTCCCTCTGCTCACCTCTTCCCCAGCTAAATGTGTAGAAACTGAGGTCTCCAGATCCTTGTGGCACAGCTCTTGTATGCAGAGTTAAGTTATATTTTAAAAGAGCTTTTTGGCAAAGGAGCCCTCTTTAAGATGGATGGTCCTGAGCATGTGCTGACAGCATCAGGCAGAGTCCCCCGAGGTTGGAAGGACCTGTATCTCCAAGGGCAGAGCCCAGCCTGTCCCTGACTCTTGCCCTTCAAAAGATGAGGATCTCTTCCTCCTGTTTGCTCTTCTGGCAGATGAGTCTGTGCACTGTGTGCTTATTCCTACAGACTCTGCGTATTGTTCATTTGTTTAAAGCAAATCTCTGCTTATGCTTAAGGCAGGGTCTTCAAGAAATGAAGCTTGGATTCTGCTCACACTCTCCTTCCTTAAAGGGAACTTACCTGCATCAGATTGCTGTGCTGAGCCCTTGAAAAGCAGGCTGAGCTCCTAAAAAACCCTAATTGGCAACACAAGGACGTCTCTGAGCTGTTGAACATCACCCCAAAAGTCAGATAATGCAGCTCAAGCCCTGATGGAGTAAGAGTCCAAGGAAGCAGAGACTATGGCAGGATAAGAAAAGGCTTGGTGTTATTTCTTAGGCAGTATATTAAGACAAAAGTGGCTTCAGCTGTAGCTAAAGCTTTATTCCAAACTGCAAGTTAGCCACAGGAATGGAATTTGGGAGAGCTGTTTTTCAAGGGTGTGATTCTTCTGTAGACAAACTCATCCTCCTGACTTTATTCTGACCCAGATAAGAGCAGATAAAATGCAGGCTGTGAACAAAGGAGGTATCAGAGTCCTTAATCAGTTTGATTACCTGTGATCTTGTCAGGCTGGGACAATTTGCTCACAGTTCAGAGCTGGTGATATTTGCCTGTACTTTCATTACAGGAAGATGTTTTAAATGTAAATTAACAGTAATGAGGATATGAAAAAATTAATCTCAAGGAAATTCAGTTCTGTCAAGGTAGATCCATGAGGCACAGTTTATGGAAATAATAAAATTTAAGCATTAAGTGACAGTTACTTACTATGGATTTAACCTTTAAAAAAGGCTGGTTTAATTTTATACTTAATTACTGAAGCTCCAGAGCAGGTGGGAATACCTCGGCCCCAAAGGCTCCTGAAGCCCTTTGCTAAAAGTAGTGTCAGTCCAGGCACTGGGATTCCTGTAGTGCAGCATCCAGGGTCCATCCTTAAAACACCCTGTTTTGAAATTGGTAAGTGATACATGAGAATTTCAAAGTGAAATATTATCATGTCATCTCTCTGAAGTGCTTTGCCCTTTTAAAGCCTCAGACCTTGGATTGGATAGAAACCACTCCTGCTCCAATTAATCTCTGTTAACTGATGTTGCACAGGCAGATTGCTCCCGACAGTTTTCTGCCCATTCACCTATTCCTTACAGGTTTATTTAAACCACTAAAAAGTCCTGTTTGAGTTGAAGATCTTCAACTAGTAATTTTTAGTGCACAAGAAAAGTGCCCATTTCTTAGTAACTCAATTCACAGGCATGAATTAATGTATCAGAACTCCATGTGCCTCATTAATTAATAACATGGGATGCAGGTGCCATTGACCTGGCAGCTTTTCTTTGAGGAGAAGGAACAGAAAGTAGCTGTGATCACTTCTTGTTCAGAAGACTGACCAGGCTTGATTCTGCAGGTGAGCTTGCTCACTGACGTGCTTGTTCTGGATCTGCTTATGCACAGAAAGAGCTTTCCATTGGAATGTGTCCTGCATGGAAGTGGCTCAAATTCCATAAACTACTTCCTTGTCACAGTGATATGTGGTGAGAGAGGCTTATGTGAGGATCTCTCCTGTGCGCAGGGAGAGGTGAGACCTCTCATAAAATGAAGAAGGATTTATCTACAGAAGATTAAGGGAGTTAAATATCTGCAGTGGAGCAGAGCATAAGATACAGGGAGTTAATATTAAATGAGAGAAAATGTTTGTCTTCCTATAAAATAAATGTCAAGTTTTGGAAGCAATCACCTTGAGAAGAGTCTTTGAGTGTCTTCAAATGCCTGGCTCAGCAAACAAGTCCCAGTTTGTTTCAGATCTTCAGTAACAGCATAATAGCAGTGCCTGTGCCTCAAAACTGTAAAGACAATATCACAGGGCATAAAAAATGTGAGTGGCCCAATACTTCATGAAAGTTAACAAACTTCCACTATAGGATTATGTGCTTTTAACAGAGCCTCTGGCCAGGTTTCCAAACCAAACTTTCTTCCAGGTGCAGTGGCCTTCCTGTGGCCTTCCTGTACCCTCCCTCTCTTTCCCTCCCAGAGTTCAGGAGCTCCAGAAGAGTTTCACCTTTGTGGCCAAGGTCTGTTCTGCCCTCCTGTGTTGCTTGTTCCTGCTCCCTTTCTTCTCTTGGTGCACTTGTGTGCTTTTAAATTTAATTTTTAACTAACTGATGCCTTATGATCGGGAATAAGGGAAGAACCAGCAAGGGCAATTCCAGGCAAACAGGCTTCTCATTTAGGAGGAAGCTCAGCATGAGGAAGCTCAGCTTACTGTAAAATCAAATTGCACTGAGGTGACCACCAGCACTGGTGCAAAGGAAACAGCTGGGGAATCAGAAGACACTGGAAGGAAGGAGTGGCCCCACAAAGTCAGTTTGGCTGTAACATGAGACCTCACCCTTAGCTGCATGAGTCCTTCCACCTTTATCTCTGCAAGCTTACTAGAATCTGCTGGGGATTTTCAACTACCTGGGTGTAATCATTTCAGTCTGCACAATCTGACATTCCACTTTGAGCCTTTGACTTGTGCTTTGGGGGCTCAGCTGCTTTCTGCAGAGCACTCATTTCCCACGGGAGAACAGCCCTGGGGCTGTAGCCCACCCCCCACTATTAAAAAGCCTCTTGCTTTCATGTATAATTGGGTTGAAACCCAGTTTAAATCCAGGGGATTTCACTGACTCAGAGGAATTCTCTATCAAACCCATGGTTCCCAGCTATGCAGGAACAGGGAAGGAGAGCAAGGACAGCTCATTTGAGGCCCCCCAGGTTCCTCGGTGTGCTCATTGAAAATAAAGTACAAACATCACATCCTGGCTCCCAGAGCAGCACAGGGCACAGCAGCAGTGAAGGAGCAGTGGGATGAGCCATGGGCCTGTTTCTGGCTGCTGCTGGCACTGCTCTCCAGTAGCTCACTGGTGTTAGCAAACCGGTGCTACCAAACCAGGACTGGATTCAGTGTAGGCTTGCCTGGCCTTGCCTCCTCGGTTTGCTCCTTTTAGACACAACCACAGAGGTCACTCAGGGGATTAGAAGGGAGAAGTCTGAGCCCTGTCTTAGCACAGAGTCCTTCAGCTCACCCAGCTCAGGTCCATCCCTGCCCAGAGCCTGTCTCTGACCCCTGGGCTGGGGCCACAGGACTCTCCCTTGCAGCGTAACAGGATCATCCAGCCCTGCTGAACGGCAGACAATTGGGCAACAAAGTGCTCCTGAAATATTTAAGGAGGCTGTTTTCAAACCTATGTAACTTAATTGTTTTGGTTTCTGCTTGCAATGAATATTTTATTTGGCTTCCTCGGGTTATGGCTGGGGAAGAGGCCTAGAAAACCTTTTGGCTTGTCCTAAAATAGCTGGAAAAAAGCAGCAGAGCCCAGTTTGAGACAGTCAGAGGTCAGGAATGAGAGGTCAGGAATGAGAGGTCAGGCTACCACAGTAGCCTGGGGTACAGGCTCAAAGGAGAATATTTGCTGTCACTATGAGGCAGCATATGATATGCAAGCAAGAGTGGAGGTATTTTACATGAATGAAGTGGGGGGTGGGGGGAACGAGGAGAGATACATAAAAAAGATATATTTTTAAACAAGTCTTACAGGCTTCAGGGTCATGCCTGGATTGTCAATTCTACTTGGTGTGGAGTCAAGCCAAGAGGAGACCTTATTTATATGTTTAGGGGGTTTATCTTAAAAACTGATGTTCTTAAGAATAGCTTTGACCAATCTCTTTACCTGAGCTATTACCAAGCAAACAAGATGGTTGGGAATTTATGCAAAGTGTCATTTCTCTGATCAATCACAGCCAGTTTCTACTCTTTTATTTGTGTGATTTAGTAATTTTTAAAAATGGAGTTACCTTTTCACGTCTCTTTTACACAATAGCATCAAAAGCTTTTTGTTTATGTAACTGACTTAAGAATTTTCAGTGAAAAGGTGATTCTGATGTTTTATCACTCACTAATATTTTTTTAAATCAGAGTGGCTGAATTCTGGCTGAAAGGACCTGGTATTTTGCATAAATGAAGAACTCTTTAAGAAACTGCACTATCCAGTCTACTTGGGGATCCGGAGCTGAAATCTGGAAGGGTTTCATCTTTCCTGGTGCTTATCTGCCTCTCTCTTCATGAGATATGAACCAACTGCCAGCATCTTGCCAGGAGCACTTTAAAAGGCAAACAAATGTGTTCACTCTGTGCAGAGAATTCAGGTTAGAAGTGCTGGGACAGCCAGGCTGGAGACTCGGGTGGGGAGGGAGTATCTGCACAGCACCAGTTTAGCCTCTCTCATCTCAGGTAGCTCAGAGCAGACAGGAGTCTGAAGTGAATGTGATCAGTGGCTTCATCTCAGCCCTCCCAGGGTGAGAACCAAATGTCTGAGGCTTCTGACAAATCATGGAAATCAAAGCAGCAGCTCCGGTGCTGCCTGGGCTATGCAGAGACTTGAAGAGGCTTCAGCTGATGCTGATGGAGTTTGTTAGAGCCATTTCCTCCTCAAGAGTTGAATTTTTCAGAGCAGCTTCTCCTCCCTGCCACACAGGTTAGAAGCTTAGAGCTGAGAGCCCCGGGGCTTTTCTCCAAGATTCGTTAAGGCACTGATGCTCCACATGCCATCAGTCATTCTGGGCTTTACAGGAGAGATTTCTCTTTTCTGCAGAGAGGAAAGAGAGTGACTTAAGAGTGAGTTAATAAAAGAAAGTGATGACATAATTAACTACACTGTTGCTCTACAGCCCCATTCCTGTGAGCTAAGAGAAGTGGAGCACCCAGGGACAGAAAGTTCAGGTAAAATTCTTGAGTTCTCCAGATCAACCCCCAGTTTTTATCTTTGCTTCTTAATGGAGGAGTCCTCAAGGTACAGAATGTAACAGCCAGGGGCTCTTGGAAGGAGGTGGACAAACAGGTCCCACCCAAACTACTGCTGCAAAGCATCTACAATCTTATCACATTTCATGTTTGGGTCACTTGTTCTGGTGGCTGGCCAGACCTGAGTTCATTTTGTTTTATCTCCAGCTCCTCTGGAAAGGCTTTTTGGGAGGGGACAGGAGACTTTATAGAGCCAGTGACATTGTCAGGGAAGTTAAATCCCATTCTCCCTGTGCTGTGCCTTTGCAGCCTGGGGAGAGGAGGGGGAGGCTCACACTGAGCATTTGTGCCTGCTCTGTTACCTGATTTCTTGAGAACAACCCAGGCAGGGCAAAGCCATCCCTGAATTAAACAGAGTTTCATGGACATAAACATTGGCTGTGAGTAACCTCAGCTTGTCTGCAAGAGGAGAACAACTTTATTTGCAAATTTGAGTTGAAAGGAGATTTAGTCGCTCTGCTTGATTTGAACTGAGATTTAGGCATAATGAGGGCAAAAATGGTGCCAGTTTTGCTGTCTTTTTCAGTGCTGAGCTGGAAACTGCTTTCCTGTTTTAGCAAAGAGCTTGGTATTGGCAAGGAGAGAGCAGAGGCTGAGCTATCCGTGCTTGGCTCCCTGGAATAAAACTGCAGGGCTGCAAAAGAAAGGAGTCTATGATTTAATTCTTTTCACTGGCCTAAGCTTTTTTTTTAGGTAGTTTTTACTGTGCCTTGTCTGGTAGCCTCTTGCATTATAGTGGATGTCTTTTGGCTTTGGAATTGACCCTTTCAGTCTTTCTTTGGGGGTGCACCCAATCATACCAATCTGACCCTGACCTAGGTGAAATCCCACCTCTTCTTTTATCCCAAACTCTGCAAGCCAGCTGCTGATACTACTGGTTGAAAAGTTCAAAAGATACCATGAGAAAGCTTGAATTATTGATGCCACTCTCCTTCCATATCCGTGTAATTATCTGCTCTTGGTGCACAGCCCAGCCAGAATCCCTGTTAGACTCCACAGCTGGGCAGGCTTGCAAGAACTCTGGAACAGACCCTGGGCTGCATGGAAACAAGGCAAGGGAGAGGGAATATGTAACCATTGCATGGATGTGAGCTGTGATCCAGGTAAGGGGCAGCTAGCTGGAATCAGTGTAGGTATGTTGCAAAAAATTACTGTGCAGAGTGATAAAAGAAGGGGTTAGAGCAGTTTTTACAGTGAATGAAAATAGAAACTTAAGTTCCAGGCAGGTCCCTTTAATATTAATGATTGTACTTTTCTCTGTATGAGTTGGGAGAATCCACTGTGCTCAGGGAAGACAGACAATTCCCTATTGGTCTTAAAAAAGCAGTGTGATCTTTCTGCTCTTCTTTTTATCTGTAGGTTCATGCTGTGATTCCTGACAGCACTGAGGATCTCCTTTCTCTGATGTGAGTTATTCTCATTTCTTCTAAAATGGGAGAATGCCGTCAAATTGTTCTTTTTCCTGTAGTGATTTAGGTGAAGTTGGTGTGGTGAGGGGAGCTGAAAAACTGATGAGCAGCATCTTTCACCTGCTGCAGTGTGTCCAGCAGGCAGATGGTCCAGGGCAGTTAATCAGAGCAGGTCTGATGTCAAAGGAATTGTTTACATAAGCAGTGATTCAGCTTCCCATTCCCAGTAATAACAGTGGTGTTACAAACCAATCTGCTCTAAAGCCCTGTCTCTGAAGAATTGTCAGCTCCAGTTTTTCACTTTCTAACCCAGATTCACTCTGGGGTCCTGTCTTGACAGTGAGTCAAACCAAACTCCTGTGTCTAAGCTCCTGACAAATTTGGGCAATGTTCCTCACCCTCCTCCTCGTCCAAGAATTTCAGCATTTTTGTTTTATGGAAGGCTTTAGACACATGACTATCTAGCAACAGCACATAAAAGCAGACCTTTATTTATTATTTTCTCCTGCCTTTGGCACTGTAGAGAAGCTGAATCAACTTTAAGCCCCCAGGAGGACAGAATATTAACAACTATTCTGTACTGAGGATTTAGGGTCTAATTCAGCTGCCATTAATCTCAGTAACAAAAGTCTTGTTGCAAGATTTAGGGATCTAGGCCAGGAGTATTGGGGTATTAAGTGGGGAGGGGGGCGCTGAAATGAGGTGACCAGACACCTGTATATGACAGTCCTGTTCAGAGAGAGGAAGGGAAGAGGATTGGTGTTCAGAGATGAACTCTGCACTGGGCAGAGTGTCCAGGAGACTTTGAACAGAGTCAGGTCTAGACCAGAACAAAAAAAGCAAGTTTAGAGGGAGCCCTAAGGACACATTGTTGGGTATGTAACTGCTTTCAGGGCAGCAGCTTTTTGGTTCAGTATCAGAGTTGCAGCTGGGGGAAAAGGGCATGCTGTTTTTCCCCATTGCAGATTGTTCTGTGGTGCAGAACAGCACAAAATAGGTGGTACAGAAAAGGAGCCAACATTTGCAATAAACCCCTGTGCTTTGCACACACCAAATGTGCTTTTCTTAGAGCATCATCCTTCCCGAGCTGTGAAAATCTCAAATGTGGTTTTGCTGCCCTCCTTGGAGTGAGTGAGGTGAGACAAAGTTTTTGATTCACTGAGTGGTTTCTTACAGAGTTGCTCCCAGAGAACTGGAATGTACTTTTTAATGGCTTTTTTCAAATTTTGCTTTAATAACTTGTAAATACTCTTGGACAATTTTCAGTCTAAAATCAGGTCATAAGATATTCTGGATATCTGGATATTCTAGTGGCTGGATTTCCATCTTTGCTGAGGTACTAAGTGCTAAAAAATCTCATTCCTTGTCAGACTTTATAGCAGCTGTAAAGGTTTAAAGCTTTTAAAGCTTGCTGAATTGCAATCTTGACTGCATTTTCTTCCATCCCCTTCCCTGGGGCAGGGAGATGTCTGTGGATGGAAGGAAACCTCGGCCAAAACCCTTTGCAGCTTGTAGCCTGTGTACAGACATTGCACCCGTGGCCACTGGGGTGCAAGGTCAAAGTGTCAGACAGATAAATAAATTGCCAGCGTCCCATAATAGTCTAACAAGTGACTGGAGGCTTCCAGATGCTGGATTTCAGCCTTTAAATAAGTTAATGCTGGGTGAAGTTAGGAGGAATCGGTAACAAAATCTTGACTGCTCCATCCTCTGTTACCCACTGACAGAATTTCTAAATCTGTGTTGGCTTGGTGGCTGGAAGTTTCTCTTCTGCCTGTGGAGAATCCACAGAATTGGCTGAAAAACAAAGAGAAAGAAAAAGGAGAAAATTGAGAGAAGACTTTAACAGAGAAAGAGATGAGAGGACAAAATATATCATGGGATTTCCCTGTGCCTTGTGCTGGTTTGTTCCCTGCCCATCACCGGGTAATGGAATTTCCAGGATAGTCCCAAACAGCCCCAACAAGAGTCTTCTTACCTGTTTTCTTTGGGAAGATGTTGCAGACTGATGGGTTTCCTTGCCGTAAGATTTTTCCCTCAGCCCTGTTCTCCTCATCCACTCACCTCCAAGTTTTCTTTTCTCTGATCCATCATTTCCTTTCAGTTGTGCTCTTACTGTTTTGTGGTTTGGAGCCTTTCCTTGCAGTGTTTGGTGATGGGACCCAAACCCAGGCTCTGCCACCAGCACTTCATTCACTCACAGGGGCCCCAGTGGCATGTCTGAAGCAGCAAAGGGTTGACTCATAAAATAAAGGGTCTGGAGAGCTGGAAAGGGTAGAAGTGATATTTTGCATCAGCCTGAAAGATCAGGACCAATCCTTTGGACACTTTTACATCTTTTATTCCATGCATCTGATTAGAGGAAAGATAAAGAGGTGAACAGCTGGGATACTGACCGTTTCCCACACTGCCAGGGAATGCCAGTGCACTCGGGGGCAGTTGAGTGGAGATGTTATGACACACTGGAGCACTGTTTGCTTCTGATGTTTATTTCATATAGATCATTGGATGTGTTCCTCTCTTCTTCAGCACAAAGAAGGATAGTGCAGAAGCAGAAACTGAAATAAAAGAATCATTCTATCTTGAGCTACAGTGTGTCCAAACCTTTGTCAACTGTAGAAAGTCATGGACACGTGGCCTAATGAGGCATTCTTGGGGTGTCCTTTGCAGGCCCACGAGTCAGACTTGGATGATCTTGGTGGGTCCCTTCCAGGTCATCATATTCTACGATGGTATGATTCTAATAAAAGAAGAAAATCAGGGTGATTTGTGACAAAATGAGCCAGAGATTAACCTGGAACAGGGCACTGCACCCACAAGGCTCTGCAAACATTTATTTGGCTCCACAGAAATGAGGCAAATTAGTACTCAGGAGCATCTGGCTTCCCTTTGTAGTTTATTTCACAGCAAAATACACAATGTTTCCTTTCACAGGTGAGTCGGGATAAGCCCTCACATATTCCTGAACACCAAGGAAATGCCTCCTTCCCGACCCAAGACTCAGCAGAAAAACGCTGGGAAAGAGAAGGTGCTCAATTGTGAGAGAAACTCCACAGGAGACTCAAAGATCTGCTGTGGGAAGAGGAGGGAAGGTAAGAGCAGAGGCCAAGGGAAGGGCAAGGAGTCACTTCCTGGACAAGGTGACAGCCTTGGAGAAGAGCCCTTAAAAATCCAGAGGCTGGGGAGGCCCAAGGAGAGCAAAGAGAATGACCACAAGAAGTTATTCTGGAGAAAAAGAGCCTGCAGGAGAAATTACAAAAGTGAAGCTGGTCTGGAGAGAAAACACAGAGAGTCCAGGTTGGAGGGGAAAAAAGGAAAGGCCTGCAAGCAACAGGAAATTACATCAGGGCAGGAGAGTGAGGACAGCAGTGACAAGGAGGGAAAAGCCATCACAAACAGAAAAAAAATGAGTTTTAAAAGGAAATGTGGAAAGAGACTTGGTGCTGGTGAAACAGGTGCTGAGCTGGGGGCTGTAAAGGCAGTCACTAAGCAAAGTGCTGAAGGTTCTTTTCAGAAACAGAACTTGGCAGAAAAGGCACAGAATCCCAGGGGAAGGCATGGAGGGAATCAGGACTGCAAGGAGGCTTCTGAGCAGAAATCAGGCTCTCAATCCCAAGGCAGTACAGCACAGGAAAAAGGTGAGAGGACTGGGAAAAAGCAAGCTGAAAGTCTTACCAGGATTGTCATCACTGAAAGTGAGGATGAAAATATTCTGGAAACCTCAGGTAACTCCTGCTCTGACTCCAGCAGTGAAGGCCATGGAACCCACAGAACAGGTACGAAGGAGGCTGTGGTGGGCAGCACTTCCTGCAGTGAAGAGAAGAGCAGCTCTTCTGAAGAGAGGAGCAGCTCTCCCGAGTTAGATGGCAACAGTAAGAAAGAAGTGGTGCTCAAAGATCCTCCTGTGGGTGAAGAAAAAGGCTACAAGGAACTAGCTGATGAAAGCAAGGAAGCATCTATTGAACCTGAAAAGGAGCTGGTGACCACAGGTGGAAAAACTGAATCTGAGGCTGAAGGCACTGAATTTGCAGGGTTGGAAGCAGAGGAGAAGATGAGGAAGCCAGACAACACGCTGAGACAACCAGAATGTGCTCCAGCTGAGAGCAGCGAGGCAGATGATCAGTTAAGCACTTCAGGACTCCAAGTTAAGAGTGTTAAGAACAGGGAAAATATTGAAATAGACAAGGAAAATATACTAGAAAATGACAGAGTTGAAGATATGTCAAAAGATGGACACATGAATTCTGACAACAGTGGGGAGAGCAGCACTGCAGAGAACATTGATGAAGTAAAAGAAAACAAGCCAGAACCACTCCCAACTGCTGTGAAAGCAGAACTCCACGTTCACCTTTGCAAATATGAACAGGAAGAGAAGGTGAATGATGAAGACAGAGAGCTAAAAGATGGATCTTTCCACTCCAAGCAGCAAAGGACATTGAAGGAGAAACCTGGGAAGTGTGAGAACCCAGAACAAGGTGAAGAGGCTGGAGATAGACAGAGGCACAGTTCAGACTGCAGCAGGCAGGACCTACCAGCACTGATGCTTCCAAAGAAATGTTCTTCTCGATCCCACATCCCACTCAGTCTGGAAAACCAGCATAAAAATGCTGAGACCAAACTTCCACCAAGCCAGAAACCAAATTCTGCCCAGATGGCTTTGGGAGCTAGCTCAGACTTGAACAATGTTGAAAGCATCTGTTCAAAAGCCATGACTCTAGAAACTCCCAGTAAACAAAGAGAACCCAACACAGCTCAGAGTTTTGGAGAGAAAAGATTAAATACTTCAAGCTGCTCCACAATTACAAAAAAATCATCTGATAAGCAGCCCCATGGAAAGAAGAAGAAAGTTGGAAAAGTTATTGGAAAAGTTAAACAGAGTTCAGGCCAGTCTACAAAGGCAAAAAAAGAGAAAGCAGAAGAAGTGGTCGCAGAGGCACCTTCTGAAACAGAACCTGTGCACGGTGGGGAAGGATCCAAGCACTTGCACACTTGCTCTGCTTTTAGAAAAGTCACCAGCTGGCTTGGCCAAAAACCTGCCAAGAAAGCAAGGCTGAAAGCTCGACTGCTGAGTGTGGCACGTGCAATTGGTATCTCCAGATGGCTCTTGAAGAAGTTTGGGAAGAAGAAGAGCAGCAAACCTTTTGGATTCAGAAATAGAATGGCAATCCGGATTCTGAGCACTGCTGGGTGGGTCGCTCGGTCTGGCAAAGCCTTCCCTGGTGCAGCTGGACAGCTGGAGAGGGCTGACCCGAGGGACAAAGAATCTTCTGCTTCATTAGTGGAGGGGAAAGGTGGTCCTAACATGGTAGAGGAAGTGGGACACCTTGATTTGTCTCCTGGTGATCCCCCTCTTCATGGAACCAGTTCCTTTCCATGCTCGGATGAGAATAACAGTGCTACTGATGCCAAGTTTGCTGTAGTGTTCCCCAGAGTCCACAGCTTGGTTAAGGCTAAGAACTCCTTGTCCAAGGGCTTTGGCAATGGTCATTCCCTAGAGAAACTGAAAACTCCATCAGAGAGAAAATCTGTCCCTCCTGTGCAGCAGGCTTGCAGATTCAAATGTGACCTTCCCAGACCTCTGCTGGATCCAAGCCAGAGAAAGAGCAAGCAGGGCTTCTTCCCACACCGAGAAGAGGAGCCACTCCATACCTCAGCTTCTTGCAGTGAGGTAGATACCAAGGAGGGTTCAGGTGTCCTCCAGACTGCAGGATCCATGGTCACTCCTAGTGTGCACTGGTCCCAGCAGCAGGGGCAGGGATGGGACCCTGCAGCGTGGCTGAACTCCGAGCTGCTGCTGCCACGGCCAACCATGGAGAACCTGAGCAAATGGGCCATCTCCAAGGAGCCCCAGCTGGCCAGCAGCCGTGTGAGGGTCTGCAAGGACCAGTGGGAGGCAGATGATGCTGCTGACAACGTGCTGGAGATGGAGTTCATGCAGAAAGAGGTACAGGTGTTGTCCCTAGTACTGGAATGGAACTGAACTTCCCCTGATTTTCAGCCATGTATCTGTGCATTTCAGGTGTACATGTGTGAAGAGCACTATGCAGAAGTTGAGGAGGTTGAAGATCTAACCAGACTGGAGTAGGTGTCCTCAGTGTCTGCAGGTCATTCAGGTCACAAGGGCTTGCTTGTCATCCTGCAAAGGTGGTTCAACAATAGAAAGCACATTAGCTAGATAGATTAGCTAGATCCTTAGCTAGATAGGAGAAAATAAATTTTTTCCTCTGTGGGAGAAAAAAGAATTGATTGGATGTGTATCACAGCTGAGTAACTGATGCTCTGCTGAAAAGCTAAGTAAAAGACTGAATTGTAGTAGTGAAGTTATGGACCTGCACTGAACCATTGGGGAGGAGCAGAGGTGCAGAGGGAGCTCTTGACTGTTATGTAGAGCGTGTCCCTAGGCTCTGCTGCAAGAGAGGGCACATTGAACCTCTGCAGTCACAGCCCAGAGCAGCTCAGCCTGGTTAACACACTTCTGTACAGCTGCATCCCTAGAACTCTGCCTCTCCTGTTAAATGATTCCCAGTCTGAAATGGGTTCTAAAAAAGCCCCACAATACTTAATGGGTTGGGGAAATTAGGTTTAGAGGCTGATGTGAGTTCTGTGATGTAGCAAAAGGACAGAATTGGGAATTTAACATGCCTTTCTTATTGTATTAAGTGAGTGGTAAGAAAGGACAGCTTGAGGGATGAGAAGCTCATTTCTATGTTCTTTGCCTACTGACACTGGCATACCTACTGACACATGGCTTTAGTGACTCCTGTTGCTTTCAGCTGTGAAAAATTCCTGTCCTACATCTTTAAGAGCTGTTAACCCTTGATTCACTGTTGTTGAAAGATAAGCCCCTGACACTGCTCCTCACACATCCTCCCCTCCTGTCATCCTGTTGAGATAAACACCTGTAAAGGCTGTGCAAGGAGCTGGGATCGCACAGAGGAAGTTCTGAGCTTTGAATGCTCCATTCTCTGAGCTGTTCAATCCTGAGGATGTTGCAACCACATGAAGGCAGTGAAGAGTTTTAGTCCCAGCTCCCCACAAAATCTTTGATCTCCATAGAGGCCCTTCAGTTAAGAGTTGGACTTCATGATCCTTGTGGGTCCCTTCCAATTCAGAATATTCTGTGATCCTTGGGAGGGCAGAAAGGTTAATATTTAATATTAACACATGCAAGTGAAGCTTATGGCTGACAAGTCCTTTCCTCTGTTTGTAGGGAAGTCTCTGAGAGCTCAGTCCTGCAGTGCCTGAAGAAGAGGTTCCATCGCAATCTCATTTATGTATGGATAGTGATGTTTGGTTTGGTTTGGTTTTCTTCTGTGCTTATTCACTCTGAGCAATGAGCTTTAAGAGAAAGTAATTTATATTATGCCATCAAGCTTTAATAATGCACCAAGTATCTCAGTCATTACTGGGAACATTGATAAAAAGTATACTCACACTTTTGCTCAGAAATCAGGTAGCATGAAATATTTGGGGTAAAATCTGGAAGTTCCAGAGTTTCTCTGTAATTTTGGTATTTGGTGCCAACCTGTGAGCATACCTGGTCTCCTTTTTTAGTCTCAGCTGCTCCTAGTGGGAATCTCCTATTTTAACAGAGAAGTTCTGAGTTAAAAATTGTGGATCTTGAGAAGAAACCTCAGAGTTTCTGCTAACATTTCACAGTGTTGCAGTCCAGATCTAGTTGTGGATGGTTAATTGTTCTCTTTTCCATTTACTGGCTCAAGTGTTCAAACCTGTGCCTGTAATTTCATGTGGAGAATAGATAGTGGCTAGAGAAGATGACCACAGATCTGAGTGTGCTCACTTATCCCAAATTATTAATGACAGAGATTTGAAAATGACCACTGAAAAGCTGTGTCCCCAGTAAGTTGGCAGTATAGTCTGAATAAATAAAATTAATTTAAAGGGAATTCGTGTATTTGTGTTAATATATGCATTCAGCTGCATTCCTCATTCAGAAAATTCTAAGAAGCCCCCAGAATTTTTCCCCTTTCTTATTTTTGTCCTAGACTTACATTGGGCAAATTTTGATTTCTGTGAATCCTTTCAAAGACCTCAGGATCTACTCCGAAGATGTGGCTACCGAGTACCAACAAGGGACTCTCTCAAAAAATGCCCCGTATGTTTTTCTTTCTCAAATAACTCTCCAAACCCTGTTCTGTTTGTAAAGGTTTTTTGGTTTTGTTGGTTTTGGGTTTGTTTTTTTGTTTTTTTTTTTTTTAATTCCAGAAAGTATTTTATAGTCCTCCAGTTCTGTGGCAGAGCAGGATGAATGTCACAGGAAGTGAACAGCCCATTTGGCAAAGCTGTAGTTGCTTGGCCCTGCGATTCTACAGAGCTAGAGTTCATCCCAGGACGTGTCCAAGGCCAGGCTGGACAGGGCTTGGAAAAATCAGGTCTAGTGAAGCCCCTGTCCATGGCAGGGGAATGAAATGATCTTTAAGGTCCCTCCAACCCAAACCATTCTGTGATTTGTGGGTCAGGTTTCTTTGATGAAGACACTGGCCCGTCTCTAATGTAGATCCCTGATGAGGAGCCTGTCGGTGCTGCACTTGTGGGGTGGAGGTGTGGGGTCAGCTAATGAGGGTTTCTTCCTGTCCATGCAGACACATCTTTGCCATAGCAGAGATGGCCTACACGCTGTCCCAGTCGTCAGGGCAGGAGCAGTGTGTCCTCATCAGGTAGGAAGTGAAAGGCTTTGTTGGAGGCCCTTTGATTGCTTTATGTAAAAGTTCCGCTTTTGTGTTTCACTGCCTGTAAGTTGATCCTTCTGGCTTTTACGTGAGGGCTGCCTGTGGAGAACCTGAGTAAGGTGGGTTTTTATTTCACTCCGTGCAAATAACAGTTTGAATTCAGTTTCACTTCAGAGGAGTAGGAGAGAAGTCTGGTATTCCCCAGGGGAATCCTTTTTGGGCCCATTTTGTCAGGTTGTCTCAGTGTTTCAAGGAATGGGTGATAGGTCTTCAGCTGTAAATCAGCACATCCCCTCTGACTTGCTGTAGCAGGGCCTCTGATGTGCCTGGACCAGGTACCTCTGTTTTGATGCCAACTTCTCCACCTCTTGCTCCTGCAGTGGGCACAGTGGATCAGGTAAAACAGAAGCTGCCAAAGCCATTGTGCAATACCTGACCATGCTGTACCAGGAATCTGACAGCCACAGGATCAGACAGGTAACAGGCAAGTGAGCTTGGCTGGAGGCTGTGAGGGTTGGGCAGGGAAAAGAAGCCAGAGCCAGGGCAGAGAAGCTGCTGCTGCTGTTATTTCTTTGGCTGGACTTGGGAGGGTTTGTGGTCCAAGGTGAAGCTCCCATAAAGACTTGAGGAGAGCTGGTGTATTTGTAGTTCTGTATTTTAATACCTGGGAGATCTGATGCTTTGACAAGTGCTGTATCTCTTTGAACAGAGAGCTGGTAGTTGCCATGCAGAGCTTTTAGCAGAGTCTGGGAGGTGAATCTGAACAAATATAGAGCAGAAGTAAAGTGAAAGATTATAGCAGTGAGGGTAAAGAGCTCACAGAACAGCTCACCATTGGCTAGACATAATGATACAGGATACATTTAAGAGACATCTTTTACCCATGTGAGAATTATATCAGTGAGGTCCCATGTCTTGTTTATCTTTTCAAACTGACAGGTACATAAACCCTTTTGAGTTTAAAAACCTGTGATTGCTACTGAAGTGTTCCTTCCCTCTTTTCTCTACAGCCCTGCAGTGTCCTACCCATCCTGGAGAGTTTTGGAAATGCAAGAACCATCCTCAATGACAACTCCAGCCGTTTTGGAAAGCTGCTGAATGTCCACCTTCGACAGTGAGTTAAAGAATCTCCTCGGGTCCCTCCAGCTGCCAAGGGGGGTTTGGGTGAGACCAGGTGGAGCAGTGCTGAGAGCTCACACATTAACCCTCCCTCCCCTTCACTCTTGCTCTCATCAGGGTTGGAAGAGGGTGAGTTTAAACCCCTATTTTGCTTTTTTTTTGGTGTTTCCTCCCAAAAGAACAGATCTTGGTTGTCAAGATGAGTTAAATTAAGAACATAAGAATGGCTGAACTGGTTTGTACCAAGGACCCATCTGATACCCTGCTGTGTCCTCAGCACTGACCTCAAGCACTGCCTGAGGCAAGAACAGCCCAAATACAAACAATGCTTTTCCCTTAAACCCCTTGGGCTCTTTAATATTTGCAGCAGCTCAGGAGTTTTCCTCAGTCTCCTGAGGTATTCCATTTTCCTCTTGGGCTCATACAAACTTGATGTCTCTGCAACAGCCTTCAAGTGTTCCACAGGTCTAACCAGTTCTGTGAAAAACACCTTTCTGTTTTGAGCCTGCCTCCTTTCTAACTTCTGGATTTGGTTGGTTTGTTTGGGGTTTTTTCCTGACTGTTGCCAAACCCTGAGCTGATTCTTTCATGGAACTGTCTATCATAACCCTCAGCTCTCAGTCCTAAGGAGCAATGGCTAAATTGGAGCCTGTCTGTTGATATGTGAAGCTGGGTCTGTACCCACCGCTTCACATTTATCTACAGTGGGCTTCATGTGCCATTTTCTTGTTCACTCACTCTACACTGTTTGCATTTATCCACAGTTTGTATTCATCCTCACTACCCTGAATAATTTCATACAAGGGGAAGCTTTGCCCCATTGCTGTTCAGCTGCTCTTCTAGGTCACTTATCAAACCCCCAGTTGCACTCACAGGTCAGCTACAGACACTTTGTGGAACTCTGACGGTTGTTTCAGACTGTTAAGAGAATTCACCTTTATTCCTACCCATGTTATGACTTTCCTTCTTATTCTGTGCTTGCTTGGTTTCCATGAAGGTCCCACAATTTTAATTTGGAAATTAATGTAGATTATGTCCCTAAGATCATTCTTATCTGCAGAGACACAAGTCTGCAGAAAACCTGTCCCCAGGTTCTGACAGGATCTGTTGTCTTATGCTCAGTGGCATTGTGGTGGGAACATCCATCTCCCAGTACCTGCTGGAGAAGTCTCGTGTGGTGTTTCAGGTGAGGACCAGTGGCCCCCTCTCTCCCTTATTAGCATTTAGTCTTAAATTTACTGTTAAATAACAGGGGTGGGAATTAGTATGAGAATGGCTTTCCATTTCTTCTACCAGCAAGAACTATGTCCCCTCCATGTAGCACAGGGTGATCACTTGTTTTATTTGAATAAAATAGGAGGTTTCTCTGTCTCAAACAGGTTGAATTAAGTCACTTATTAGGGATTACTGAAAGTAATCTGTTAGTTTTTCTTAATATCTGGAGTGTGGAAATGGTCAAATATTAGAGCTGTGTGAAAAGGATTTCTCCCAGATGGAATGTTCTTAGGGTGTCAGTGGGAAACCCGGTCCTGCTCTGGGAGTGGGTTCTGGGGGGTTGGGGCTGGATATGGATCAGCTCCATGGATGTGTCCCATCAGGCCCATGGAGAGAGGAACTACCACGTGTTTTACGAGCTGCTGGCAGGGCTGCCCGTGGAGCAGAAAGAGGAGATGTACTTGCAGGAGGCAGAGTCCTACTTTTACCTGAACCAGGTGAGTGAGCTGAGGGTGCCCTGCAGCAGCTGGCACAGAGAAATGGTCCAGGCATCCCTTCTGTTTGGTTAGAGAGGCACCAAGTCACTCTGCTCCCCTGCAAAGGATTCTCAGGACTCTGCTAAAGTCAGCTCTGCTCCTTCTCATCCTGTGCTCCTTCTCATACCTGATCTAAGAATCAACATCTTTGTCTCTTTTGTGATAATTTTCTCACTTTTCAGGCCCCTTCTACTCTGAAAGGACGGGCTTTAACGAGGAGTCGTTGTGTGGACTCATGGCTCCATCGTGTGGTGTAAAACCCCTTTTCTCATTGCCTTTCCTTGCGTTTGCAATTTACTGCGGGACTGCAAAAAGCAGGGAGGATTTCTATCTTCTGCAAAACACCTCCTTTATTGACTGAGTCAATGGGTGCAGAGTTTAAACCACTGAAATATACTGCTGATTGCAATTATTTAAATTGAATTTGTTTGTCAGACATCAAGTCACAAAGTCGCAATCTTGGAACTTTTTTTCGTGGTTTTTGTTTTTGAGATTTTTTAAGATTTCTTTTCCATAGTCAAGGAGGTCACAACCATAGCAAGAAATTTTTCCTATTTCAGCGTGAGTCAGCTTTCGCAGGTGGCAAATTCAAATTCTTCTCAGCAGCTGCGGTCAGAAGGAATCCTCGATAGTGATTGCTATCACCTTGCCTTCAGGAGAGGAATGGACAAGTACCATTGATGGCTCTAGGATGGAGGGCAATTAAGGGCCCAGTCCATAAAGGGTGATTAATGGGGCCTGGCTGGCAAAGCACTGTAAAGCAAAATCTTCAAGGTGAAAATTAGCAGGTATATCCCAGCCTGCTGCAGAGAAAGGAAGGGAAGGAGATCAGATAATGCACAAAAGAGGTTGACAAAATCTATCTTGGATCTTGGCAAGAAGAAACCCAAGAGCTGCCTGGACCTCATTCTTGTCTCACCAAAATCTGCTGAGAGTGGGGAACTATGGTCAAAGAATGCCCTTGAACACAAACAGGTTCTGCAGAACCCCCTGATCCAGGATTTCTGTGACCTTTATGGTCACAGCTGGCTGCTAGGAGTGTCCTTCTGTAGAGAAAAATGAAGCAGAGGAGTGATAAGCCCATGTTGTAGTGGAGCTCTGTGGCCAAGGTGAGACAGGCTGTAACCCTGGGTGGCTCCCTGGGTTTTCAGAACCCCATCTGGGGGAGCAGATCTGCCATGATTAACTTGGGACTCCACTCAGACACCACTTCTCCAGTCAAATTCCACCCCGGCAGCAGGGAGGGGCATCCTGGGGAGCTTGTACTGGAATTCCAACAGAAACTTGGCACTTGTGGGTAAGAGAGATCTTAATCTCAAAACTCAACAAGGTAAGGACACTGGCCTCTCACAAATGCTGAGTTTCCACTAGTGCTGCCTTTCATCTCTTCAGATTCCTCCAGTCCTTAAAACATTGAACTACTCTGAAGATTCCTGATGGTGGCTTAACCCCTGCCTGAGGCTGAAGGGGCTGATCTCGGTTATCTGTCCCTTTTCTCTCAGGGCAGAGCATGTGAAGTCCTGGGGAAGGAGGACAGTCAGGATTTTCTGGTCTTGGTGCGAGCTCTGGAGGGAATCAGCCTCTCAGATGATCAGCTGAACTCCACCTGGGCTGTCCTGGCTGCCATTCTGCAGCTGGGGAACATCTGCTTTACCTCTTATGAGGTACAGTAACCCCAGCAGTTCGGGAATAGGATATTTGTGCTGAATATTGCTGTTGTGCCATGTGGTGGGACCGAGGACATGATTCCTGACTGAAGATGACATCCTTTGAAGACCTTTCTGTGTTTTTAGTGTTGTGCTCTATAGTGGTCTAGGCAGGGACAGAAGATGGGAGGCAACCAAAGGTTGAGCTTGGCTTTTTAAAGAGCCAAAATGGAGCTGGTGTTCTGCCCAGGCTGTGACCAGATCTGTGCAGCTGAGGTGCTGTTGAGAATACTAATACAAGAGGGACCTTGTATCCTATCCATTGTTCCTATCTATAATGTATATTAATACAGATAGTGATTTATGTGCAGTAATATATGTGAAAAACACGTTCACTCTCCTGTGAAAATTTAAAACATTGATTTAAGGACAATAAGAGACAAGGACCATAGAGCAAAGGTTATTAAGGCTGGGTGCATCTTGGCATTCAGCCAAGAGCACACTGTTATCTTCAGAGATACCCCTTAAATACCTTTTCCCTTACCTCAGCCCATTGCATATTCATAGACCCTTATACAAAGTAAACTTTCTCCCAAACTAGTTTACATATTTTTACATGGCCCCTCCTTGGGTCTGCCTTTTCAGAGCATGCATATTCCTTGGTTGTGGTTTTAGTCCATTTTTACCATCATCTTCAGTTTTGGGCCTTGGTCCAGTCTGTTCTCAGATGATGAGCGCTGATAGTTGGCAGGTTGGCACCTGTCCAGGTGTCCTCATCCTGTGTTCATTGGATGTTATCCCATCCAAGCAGGCATTTTAGCACAAGCAGCTATTTCACAAAGCTTAATTAACAACAGAAATAAAAAACTATATATTTATAACAAAGTTACTTTACCACCACACATACAAAATCCATTTTAATATTTGTGAAAAGCCAATATTATAATATGTATCTATAACATATATAATAAAGAACACTTTGTTATTTAGAAAGAATCCTTTGAACACGCAGCCATCGCCAGTGAGACTGAGATTCAGATTGTGGCCAATCTGTTGCGTGTCTCAGCAGAGCTGCTGCAGAGAGCTGTCACTCACCGTGTCACTGTGAGTCCCTTTCTGGTGATTTCTCATTCCTCCTGAAGCATGCCATGTCCTGCCCCACTGTCCTAAACTTAGAATGCTCAAAATCTGGCAGGCAACAGCAGGAATAAAATGGTTGGGATGGGCTGAGCCCCTCAAGGCAGCTCTGCAAAGATGGCAGAGCTCACATCTAGGAGGGCTCTTTTCTGACATGAGTGGCCTCAGGTTTATCACTTTGGCCAGTTGACTCTCACCTCTGGCAGCAGAATTCTGGGTTTAGTTTTTCTTTTGATATCTGGGTAAAGTCTCAGTCAAATAGAAAAAATATCCATTTATTAACTTGATTGACTTCCTTGTGGATTAAAAAAAATTTTTTAAAAAAGGTGGTTTTGTGAGATAATAAGAGTAAATTCTGTCTCTTGATGTATCCAGGTTACATCTTATGATCGGATCTTCACCCCTCTGTCTGTAGAAGCAGCCATTGATGCCAGGTACCTTCTGCTGATGTCTGGGTGGGTGAGATGCACCCAGGGGTGCTGTCTTTGCAGTAACTGGTTCTTCTCTCCTCTCCCACTCAGGGACTCCATTGCCAAGGCTCTGTACTACCTGCTCTTTGAGTGGCTGCTGCTGAGGATCAATGAGTGGTTGGCTCCCTGGGAGTCTGACTGTGCTGTGGGCATTGTGGACATCCATGGGTTTGAGGTTGTTTTTCATGTTCTTTTGCTATGGCCAGGGCAGTGAGGGCGTGTGCTCACCAAGGCCTTGCAGTATTTTATTTAGGGCTCCTGTTAAAACCTGTGTCCCAATGAATGCTGAAAACAGTGGAATACAGAGGTGGGGCTGTGCATCCAAGAGTGGATCTTTCCTCCTTTGTGCTCCTTCACAGCTTGTCTCACCTGTGGCTGTTCAGCCTGGTCAGTAAGCCAGGCTGAGAGCTTGCAAACTAGACAGAAGATGGTTTGAACTGTTGGGGTTCATTCACACTGGCCAGAACCAGCAGCTCAGCTCAGCTCAGCTGGGCCTGTGCAGCATTTACAGGGAGCCACAGCTCCCTGGGCCTCGGAAGGGATGGATTTTTGTCTCTGCAGGATCTGGGGGTGAACAGCTTAGAGCAGCTCTGCATCAACTTTGCCAATGAGCACCTCCAGTGGTTCTTCAGCCAGACTGTCATTGCCCAGGAAGAGGTGAGTGGAGCTCAGTGGAATTCACAGCACCTTGAGCCAGCACACTTGGACTGAGCTGAGGCATCCTCAGAGTATCCCTCAGCAGGGAGCAGGAAACTGAATGGTCCTCTTAGGCAATATCCATGGAATCCTAGCCCAAAGAGTTGCCTATTTAATACCTTTAATTAATTCTACAGTAAATTAAGGGAAGGAGATTTTGTCAGCACCTTGCTCCCTTTTCCAGATTTTATAAGTGAGTTGGTCAGGGTCAAAGAGCCCAGACCTCAGTGATCTCTTTTAAAGCCTGTTTGGCTTCTTTGTAGCATTCTCTGTACCACTTATGTCCTGGGGATGAAGGTGTATTTATCAGACTTGTTGACTTCTACAGTTCACTTTATCACTCAGCTTAGCAGCCGCCTTCTCTCAAATCAGGAAAATCATTAGTGGCTTTAGAAGAAGCTTCATGAGACAAAACCAGACAATTCTAGGCAAGTTCCTAACAGCAGTGAAACACTAACTTCCTGATACACAACCAAATCCCTCTGTTAATTCTCTCCATTTGTCCTTGTTTGTGACTGGATTTGGCCTTTAACATGCAGGAGGAATACAGCCAGGAGCAGTTAGCTTGGATTCCTATTTCCAAGATGTGCAGTGAGTCATGCCTGGATTTCCTTACTGCAAAGCCCCATGGCATCTTGTGCATCCTGGATGACCAGACATCCCTGACTCAGGTGAGGAGCTCTCAGCCTCTCATGGGATGGTTAAGGTAAGGCTGTTTTCCAGAATGATTGCATTCAATGTTCAATGTTTTTACCTTCAGTTTAACGGTGACTTTTCAGTCTACTGAGAGTGTTGTAGCATCAGGAAATCTCTTTTACAGGCCACAGACCACACTTTCCTCCAGAAGTGTCATTACCACCATGGAAACAGCCCTTGGTACATCAAGCCCAAGCTGCCTCTGCCAGAGTTCACTGTGCAGCACTACGCTGGCCCTGTCACCTACCAGGTGAGCTGGCAGGGGCTCAGAGCAGCTGGAGAAATAACCCACCCTGGGGGCAAGCTGTGGGTGTCCCGATGGACCAGCTCTGTGACCAAAGCTCTCCCCTTGTGACTGCACTTCCCTCTAGAGCATCAGTTTATCAGAAGAGAGGAGACTGTAACTAAGAGAGCCAACTAAGCTGCCTCTGGGCAGAAGCAAAATAGGAATCGCCCCCAATGACACAACAGCCTCAGAGCCCTGGAAATGCAGGAAAGCTCTTGCTGCTGGGAAAAAAAAAAAAAAAAAAGAGAGGTGAAAGCCTGCTGGGTGATGTGAAGGAGAAAAAGAGCAATCCCTTCTCAAAGCAGAGGTCATTGTCCTCTTTACCCTGGTGGCAGCAGGAAGAACCAGCTTCATTCTCCAGGGCTTTCCCCTTGTTCCACCTCTCCAGCTGCCTGTCCCCAGTCCCAGTGTGTGTAACAGGGGTGCTTGCCTGTCTGAGTGGTCTGAATGGTGCTTTAAATCAGACTTTGCCTCTGCAGGTCCACAAGTTTCTCAATAAAAACCGTGACCAGCTGCGGCCAGAGGTGCTGGATATCTTCTCCCAGAGCCGCCTCAAGGTACAGAAGTGGGTCAGGAGGAAGATCTCTATTGCAGATACCCAGTGATCCACTCCTTGTCTTAATGTGAGAAGCAGAAAGCTGCTGAACAGGTGTCAGGAGAACCTGGAGAAGCCACAAGTTTTATTTTACTGAATTTATTTGGGAATTGGGCAAATTATCTTTGCCTGCAATTGATGCACTTTATATATGAAACACAGAGACTGCCTGAGGATGCAGCTGCATTTCCACCACTGCCAGGGGCAAGGGAAAATGGCCCCCCTACTTTTCAGGTAGAAGACATTCTTCTTTCCACATAGTTCAGTGGGTTTTGGTAATTTCTTTGTTTTTGCAGGTGGTGTCTCAGATTTTCCAGAGGGTTAAAGCTGCCTATGGTCAGCGAAGGGAGCTGGGGGGCAGGGGCAGAGGGCTCAGGCCTCAGGCCTCCACACTGGTGTCCAAATTCCAGCAGTCTTTGCAGGACCTCACAGCCAAGCTGAGAGGGTGAGAGATGCTGCTGGCACACAGAAGTGTGAAGTGTTCCAGGGTCAGCACGGAGAGGAGGGTGATCCAAGGTTCTTCCTTCTGTTTTGCAGGAGCCATGCCTTCTTCATCCGATGCATCACCCCTAATCCCAGGAAGGTAGGGCAGCACCCTGAGCTCCTTATGGAGTCCCTCAGTTCCTTCATTCTCCTCCAACAGTTCTCCTTTCCCAGCTGGGGTTTAAACTTTGTTTTATTTGATAGCTTGAGATTTTTTTTCCCGTTCTGTGTCCTACCCTTCCCTGTGGCCATGTGAGTTAATCCTGTGCTGCAGGAGCAGAACTGGGGTAGGCTGGACACCAAAGTATTCCTTGGGCTTTGTGTTCCATGGCCCACAGCCCATGGCAGGATCCAATCCAAGGACAGGACAAGAGAAGGACACCCTTTCCAAACCCCCTGCCTTCAGTGTCCTTTCTTTAATTTTTCTTTGTTTCTCCTTTTTCATTTTTTCTTCTGCTTTATCTTCTCAGCTGTCAAATGTCTTTGATGTGGAATATGTCAACTGTCAGCTGCGACATTCTGGGATACTGGAGGCCATCCACATTCTAAAGGAGGGGTTCCCAGTCCGTCTGCCATTCCAGAGCTTCCTGGCCAGGTACAGAGGTCTCCTGGCTTGGGATCCCCCAGCCCCGGAGGATTTGTCCTCTGAGGGCTCCATGTACAGCCCTGGTTTTTGTCACTCCTCCTGTGCCAGGTACGGGCTCCTGGCTGGGAGCAGGCCCAGCAGCTTGGAGCAGAGAGAAGGCTGTGCAGCAGTGCTGGCTCACGTGGTGGGGACCCCCTCGGATCTCTACCAGATTGGGGTGACAAAGGTGATGCCTACAGAGAATCCCAGCTGGATTGCACAGCCCCACCCACCCATCCCCGGGCTGGCAAAGCAGGAGAGGAGCTCAGCCTCTGCCCACAGAGGGAGGGCCTTGCACACCTTCCCCTCTCACCTTTGCCTCTTGTCTCAAGTACTAAGGAGGCATTTCTAGCACTTCAGATTAACAGGAGACTCCAGCTCCAGGCTATTGTAGCATGGCCAAGCCCTTTGTACACCCAGCATTCCTGGGCTTCTACTTTTGCTACCTGCTAACCTTCATCACTCCCTGATTCCTTGTCCACCAGAAATGAATCCATCTCTGTCACTTGCACCTGTGCCTCCTGCCCTCCCCAGTCTCCTTAGCAAGAACCCTTAAAGGCTACAAAGGGATAAATCAGCAGTTTTTATTATTGATCAGCTCTGGGAGAAGCTGCTGCTTCCCTGTGGGTCAGCAGCTGCTGCCTTTGCCCAGGTGTTTCTGAAGGAGAAGGGCAGGCAGCTGCTGGAGAGACGATGGCTGCAGAGGCAGAGCTGGGCCGTTGTCACTCTGCAGAGGAAATTCCGCCGCCTCCTGCAGCGCCGGCGCCTCCGTGTCCTCCAGGAGAAAGTCACGCTCATCCAGGCTCACTTCCGAGGTTACCAGGCAAGGTCAGGAGCCAAGGGACAGCCCTGTGGCCTTGCCAAGGGACAGCCAGCTGGGGATGTCCAGGCCCCTCCTCATGTTGGCTCCTGGCCTGCTCCTTGTGTGTTTTTGTGGCTGGTGTGTCCCTCGTCAGACAATTCTTTTCTCATCCTCTAGGAAGCGTTACATGAGGCTGAAGAAGACTTTGGTGCAATTTAAAACCATGTTTATAATCTCCAGACCTTTGATTCAGAGGAGGAAGCGCTGCCAGGTAACAGCAGAGCAAGGTGTACAGGAGGGGCTGTTTCTGCCCTAAGCACGGCGAGCTGGGGACTGGGTGAGGCCAGGGCAGGGATGGCTTTGGAAGGTTTGTTGGGAGTGGAGTGAGGTGTCCTCACCCAGCTCCTTCACCCTCTCTTTGGCATAAATGTAGCCAAATGAAGGAACCAGAGAGGCTGGAGCCTTCTCTCTCTAAATGACATGCAGATTTGGCACAGGTATTGCAAACACAGCTGATTCATGGGTCGGGCTGTGTGGGCCAGGGTGGGAATGATGCCTTCAGTTTCAGCTTTTATATTTTTCAGATCCTGTACAGCATAGTGTGTAACTCTGAACTCTATATAGAATGTTAGTTAACTCTCTTCACATTTTGATCAGACAAAACAATCCTTCCAGGCCTGAGAACCAAGGTCACCAGCACAGCCTCAGGCCTGAAAAGTATAAAGAAATGTGAATTGGGGGAAGCAAACTAGGGGAATGTGACTTCATTACCTGAAGCTGTAATTGGACAATTAGCTCCTGATATGCAGATAGACCAAACTTACATCTATCTGAAAAACTCATGACCATTGTCCATCTTGGGTGTAGCCTCTGTGAGGCTTTTTGCACTGCCCAGGGTGTATCTATGGAAGGCCCTTAATGAATACCTACTTTATTCTCTAACTCTGTCTAGCGTCTGTTGTAGGTAGCCTCTCCAGGCATCACTGCAGGCTGCCCTACATGAGACAAGAGCTAGTTCCATCTGTGGTCTTCAGAGCTGCTGTTCTGCTCAAGCTGTAAGGAATCGTTCATCTTGCTTTTTTTGTTGCCCAGTTCAATTACTGATGGTGACTGAATTGCAAGATTCTTTCAATCCATGATGATCCTCCCCTGATCCCTTACAGCTGCCTCAGGCTGCTCAAGCCCTTGGCCTCTTGGAAATCAGCTGGGGTGAGAGCACGATGGCAGGTTTTTGGGAAGATGGAAAATAGTGTACAGGAGAGAGCCATGGTTCTGTCAAATGGGAATAATGTATTCTGCACAAACTATTTTAAAAAAAGTGAAATTAAAATATTGCACCTGAAGGGTAAGGGCCATTTCCTTATTATTAAAGGGCCATTTCCTTACTATTAAAATAAATCTGGAAAGAGGAAATCAGACCACTCATCCTTAGAGTAGCAGCAAACATCTCATAGCTGTCAGCTTTGTAAGGGAAGGACCCAGCACAGCTCCTGGCATGGCTGAGGGCACGGTGGGGCAGAGGGTTAAGGACAGTGGTGTCGATACAAACCTGCAGAGGTGCCTCCTCTCCTGCCATGTCCAGCACAGCATGAGTTTCTGTTCTGTTTCTTGCCCTTCCCACTTGGACAGGATCCAGATTTTCTTTCTCCCAGGTAACCACAACAATGCAACCCTTTTGAATCTGTTTCTGTTCCTTCAGTGTTTGTTTGCTGAGGTCTCTACATGCAGTAGCAGCAGCAAAGGTCTCAAAGTTCACCTGCTGCAAAGTTCCTCCTTTCCCCCACCCCACAGCCCTGCCCTTTGGACTTTAGCTTGTCACTGTCTTTCTCAGCCCAGCCCTCATAAGCTCCCATGTAGTCACAGTGCTCTGCACCACTGACAGGCAGGAGAGAGGCAGAGGAGGAGACAGAGACCCTTCTTCCCCATCTCAGGTGAGTGATGAGGCTGGGGAACAATAGAATGGATGGGAAAGGACAGAGCTGTGAGGGAGTTTAGCTTTTGGTATCCCTCCCACCTTTCTAAAGGATTTCCTCTTCATGGACAAGTTCATCTGTCCTGTTCAGGCTGTTATCAGGTGCTTTGATGCTGAAGGAGGTGGGTGAATATTTCTGGCAGCTGCTGGGAGCTTTTGTCCTGAGCCACATCAAATGCCCAGCAAGGGAAGGTGTGGCAGGATGCTAGGCAGGTGCTGGAGGCTCTTGCTGTTGGATTGTGTCATGAAGGGCAGGAGGTGTTTCAGCAAAGCTCAGGTCTTTGCCTGGGCAGCCCCTTCTCAGTACACTGTGCTGGGGTCCCAGAAAGGCTCTGTAGCTGTTCTGTCATTTTATCTGCTGGAGCAGGACACCATCTCCTGGCCACCCTCAGCATCTGCCCCCAGAATAGCTGGAATTTACTTCATACACCTATCGTCTCCCACCCTCTACCCCCTTTTCATCTCCTAACAGCTGGATTTAGAGGAAGGGAAACAAAGAAGGAGCTCCCTGGCCTGTGGTGACAGAGAATAGTCCCGACCAAGGAATGGTGAGTTGTCAAATGGTCTGGGAGGGTCTGAGATCAAAAAAAAAAAATCAGATTCTCCAGGTGTTCTCCCTCCCTTGTGCCTCCTCAGCCCAAGTTTGCTGGGGAACAACAGAACATCTAGAGAGGGCACACAGGTCTGGAACCTGGTGCAGAATGCAGGTTAGATGGTATAAAGGACCTTCTAATGCAGAAATATCTCATTAGTTCAGTGTTTCCCATGCTCTGGACTCAGCCAGGCACCGTCAACCAGTCCTGAGCCAGAGCACTGTGTTTGCTCACAGCACTGGACCTGGCCTTCAGAGGTGGAGGGAAGATTATTTTTGGAAATCATCTTCTGTTGTGAGGGGTGGGAATGAGACACTTCTGCATAAATGTATTAACAGAAGCTGATGTAGAGGAAGGGATGTATTAAAGGGTTCATAACACTTTTAGCCTGTATCAACACTTAACTAATGCCATAATTGATGTGTCTTGACTGGACACACATTTGCTGCAGTGTCTGTATCAAGGGACTCTGAATTGATATTATCAACAATTCTGTATAGATCTGTCAGTAACAACAAGAAAAATTAGCCCTGGGTGCTCTTGTGTCACCTGCTTCCTCAGGTGTGGATCCAGAACTGTGGAATTTCACAGTCCACTTCCTGAATACACCATTGAAAAGCCAGACTTGAAGTCAAATACCTTATGAGCAAAATCAAACTGATCAAAAATGCTGTGAATCTGTCTTTAAGTGGAGAGAGATGTCAGAATAAATGTGCTGGTTAAACGAGGCTTTACTATGCAGATCTTAAGAAAAACCCAAAAAAACAAGAAACCAAAAAACCCCAAAACCTCAGGTTTTGTGACCTTGGCTTGGTTTTATAGTGCCTTAATCTGAGTAGTTCTGTCTGAAATGCCCTGAGCTGACTCTACATGCAGTGGTGCTGACACATGGTATTGTACTGGCCCCTCTGCTTCCTACCCTGCAGCAGTGCAAGGTGCAAACCAGTGAAAAATCAGAACTCATTGGCCAGATTCTTGTCTGGATTATCCAGGTAGAGATCTGAGTTTTCTTAGGAACCTCCAACATATATCAAAGATCAGAAACAGGTCTCATTTTATGCTGTAGCACTTTTGGATACAGAAAAATCAAAAGAAAACTGTCAGGAAAGGGCAGGAGGAAATGGTGCAATCTCTACAGGTACAATCTCTACAGTGCAATATGCCACACTTGATAGGAATGAGGGATGGGTCAAAGAAAGCCAACTTTCCTGTCCTTCCCCTTGTAGCAGTTGATATTTTATTTAGGAATTGCTCCCCTTTCCTTCCTGTGCTGACCCATGTCACACAGCTGTGTTCATGCAATACCTCCCGATCTGCAATGGCTCTGAATGTAGTGGAGGCAGAAGTCACTGCTTTGGCTCAGATGCTCCATCCCTGTCCTGGCAGCTTTTCCAAGGCAGTTTCACCCAGTCTCAGCTCAGGGTTTTTATGTGTTTTTTATTCTGCTGGAAGCCAGTGACTGATTTGTTTCTGTCTCCAGGACGTGGGGCTGCTGGACATCCCTGCAGAGCTCGCAGCCCTCCTGCACTTTGTTGAAGGTGAGAAATCCTCCTCCTTCCCTCCCCTTCCTGCACTGTTTCACTGAGTATTTCCTTGTTTGTATCAAAGTATGTCTTTGTTCTCCTCGCTGCCTGTCAGTGGGCTGGATTTCATTCATTATCATTGCAGTGTAAATATGATAAAGGCAAATGGTACCATGGATGTTGTTTCCTGACATGGTAGGGAGAAAGAGCAACTTGGGCCAGGGGGCAGAGCACCAGCTTGAAAATCAGTATCTTCGTTAATTTTTCAGCTCTTCTTTTGAACTGGGCTGGTAGAACTGATGGCAGGGATGGCCCAAAACTCTTTGGTCAAAGTTATGTGACAGCAAACTCAGGTCTCTGGCAGACATGAGTATTTAGGGTGGAAAAACTTAAACCCATCTTTTACCTACTCTAAAATCTTTAAGGAAATTGAAGGGGAAGAAAACAACAGTTTTCACAATTTTGAAAAAATATTTTTAGGTTTCATTAAAAATTATTTCCTCAAAATGAAATTTAAAATAGAAGGAAGGAGAAACAGCTTGATTGTGGAACAATGTAATAACTTGAAATATAACAATTTATCACTCCAAGGATATAACAGTATAATAACTTAGGGATGTAACAATGTAACAAATTGAGTATGTGTTAATTTCTCAATTTAGGGCTGCACCAATTGGTTTTCAAATCACCAAAATACCACTAAGGGCAATAACTTCACAAGCTGTTGATCTGCCCCTAAGCATTAAGTTTCGGGCAGTTGTGTTTCCTCTGTAGCTCTCTGTACAATGTGAATATTTAAGCTGCAAATAGGTTGAGGCAGGATTTGCCTCTCTGTGTCTGTGTGGTGTCAAAGCCAAAGCCAGCTGTGCCTGTGGCCTTCTGTGGGGAACAGTACGGGAGACAATCAGGCAGAAGAGTCTGGTGAATTGGAGCAGACTGTGCTGGATTCCCAAACAGCTCACATTTCATGGCAGAGCCCTCCAGGGACTATCAGCTGGTCTAGTGAGCAATGTAAACCAGAGGGGCTGAGGGAGCAGTGAAACTGCTGGAAATGAAAGCTGCTGGGATGTAAATAGGGAGGATTGGAGAGCACCAGGGGACATCAGGAGATAGAGGAACTCACAGGAGCTGTGCTGCATTGAGAAATCCCTTCATTTAGTGATGTTTGCTCCTCTCTTATCCATGAGAAATTCCTCATTACAAAAACCTCTCATTTCCTTGTGGACTGGGAGTTGTCAGCAGTATCTCTGTATGGGCTCAGCATTTCCTGCCTGTAAATGCTGCAGAGCAGACTTGAATCTCCAGGTGTTCCCTGGGGAGAAGAGCCTGAAAGATCAGAGCTGTAAAATCTCCCTTCTGAAGGGAGTCCTTGTGCTCTCAGGGAGGTGAGGCTGTGCCTGCTGGGAGTCTGAGGCAGCAGGGCTGGGCTGGGTGTCCCTGGAGCCAGGGCTGGTTCAGGGGCTCGGGCAGGGTGAGGTGCAGGTCAGCCAGGAGCTGCTGTGTGAATTGTTTGTGTCCTGCCACCACACCAGACCTCCTTCCCTTGCAGGTCGACACCAAGCACAGGCCAACCAGATAACTGAGACACAGCCCCCAGAAGTCAAAGTCAAGGATGACCTTTCCCTCCCACCCACCATCAACAGCCATCCCTTCTCCTCCTTCATCAGATCACACTTCCAGGTGGGAACTCTTTTTATCTCTCTTCACTGCCTTCCCTGTGGGCAGACACATGGATTTTAGCAACACCAGGAGCAAATATTTCCATCTCTTTTTTTGTTTCATTGTAGAAGCCAGATTTCCCTGCCCCTGGTCAGCCTCTGCAGCACCCTTTAACCCACCTGGATGCTGAACACCAGGAGAGTGCACTTGAGATAAACAAACTGGTAAGAGACATTGTTCTTGACCTTGCTGAGGAACAGGTGGGCACAGACAATGTTTTGATGCCTTTATACAACAAGTTGCTGCTGGTACATACTGTTCTTACAATACATGGAGGGCTGGAAAAGCAGAATAAATTGCTCCTTCTAGGCCCTGGAGCAGAGATCACACACAGCCCCTTAAGGTTGCTGTGTTTTTGGGGAGGCACAGACCAGCCATAGACTACTGGGATCAAATTGAATTGCCTGGTGATGGAGCCTCAGAATTTGGCAGGACATATAGGAATAGGACTGCTAACTTTAATATCCCAATATTCCAGACTCAGTAGCAATGATAAGGGAAGTCTGTCTTCTCAACCACTTACTTGTCTATCAGTCATAAAAAAGTTTCATTTAACCCAGCTCTTTTCCATGATGTGGTTTGTGGCAAACATCTCAATTGCACCTCGGGCTCACAGATGTGTCAGTACCCAACAGGGGACAGTGAACTGTTGTTTAAAGGCTGGAAAAGGGCAGGGACTTTGTCATCAGGAAAAGTACACCTGGAGCCACACCCTCACTCTGTAGTGTTTGTGTGAAGGGGATGGTGCTGTTTCATGTCTGTGGATGTGAAATATATATTTCTTTATATTTCTTCTCTAAAATGGTTGAAAATAGAATGAAACTCCAGATACTTTCTAAGTAAATCTGGTCATCTTTTTGAGAATTAGAGGGAATTAAAATAAGCCCATTAAGAAAGTTCATACCTAAAAACAGTCTCTTGTTTTGTCCTTGTGATCCCAATTATAGAAGAGCATAAGCTTCAATAAAATCTTGTGAATAGGATTGTGTTTAAGCAGAACACTATTATTTTTCTAAAGATCAAAGGCAGTTTTCCTCCCTTGCTGATGAAGTAGGGATTTGCTACAAAGAATTCCATGAGAACTAAACAACCACCATCCTCTGTTTTTCTCAGTGAATCTCTGACACACTTGTTACCATTAAGTGTTTTTAGAAGTGTTGTTATGCCTAAATGTTCTTTCCAAAGCTGTCCATTTTAGAAAAATAATTAATTTGTGACATATTGAAGTGTAGAGGATGAAAGAAATCATTCTGTACCTAAGGGTGAGAAATGCAAACTAAAAATGCATTGAAGATGTCGATATGCATAGCCAAGAAGCTGAATCACTTCTTCAGTGACTGTGTTGAGACACCACATCCCATAGTACTTAGTATAATATTAACTGTACCAAAGGCTTTTAAACACTCAGTGGGCTCAGTAGCAAGTGTCCTATGGTAATTTACTTGTGTGTCTAAGCCCTGCCCAAGGGGAAATATTTTATCCTAGACCAAATTCTGAGTCATACCTCAGAAGAGCCTGAAGTCACCCTGACTTTTAGTCAGGATCCAATCTCTATAAACATTTCCTCCCAAATTGCCCAGCACTTTGGGGGTGCACAAAACCCTAAGGACAGGCCCCAGTGTGATTGTTGGCCACAGAGACTCCTGGTGTCTCCAAGTCCTTACACCAGAGTTTGGGACAGAGGGTTTCAGCTCCAGTTCTCTCTCTCTTGTCCCGGATGCTTCCAGATTTTGCGGTTCATCGGTGACCAGAGTCTCCGTGGCTGGCAGGAGGTCCTGCTGGGCAACTACATTGCTGGGAGAGGTTTGAGTGATGCTGCTCTGCGCAATGAAATCTTCAGCCAGGTGGTTACCCAGACCTGGAGGAACCCGGACACGGAGCGCAGCCAGCGAGGCTGGGTCCTGATGGCCACTCTGCTGAGCTGCTTTGGCCCCTCACCAGCACTGGAGAAGCCACTGCTGAAGTAAGAGGAGAAAAGGCCAAGGCAGGCTTACAGAGGGGTTAAGAGGGATGAGCAGTGCTACATGCAGCTCCTTCTCCTAGGTTTGTGTCAGACTATGGCATGGAGGGCTACAGTGCTGTCTGCCAGCGCAAGATGCTGACGGCAGCTCAGTGCACAGAGACAGAGCCTGCGCCCTCCCGGGCTTACCCTCCCACCCAGCTGGAGTGGACAGCAAACCAGAGGAGAGGGAAGATGGTGCTGGATGTTCATACCTTTAATGGTAACTCAGTCTTTTGCCCTCCTGCTGTCTTTTAGTCTCTAAGAACTTTTCCAGTGCAGAAATCAGCATTTGAGAAATAATTCCCTCAACTAAGTAAAGTGGATCAGAACACTGTTTGCTGGTACAGCCATGGTGGAAACAAGCATCTGAATTTAGACCCAAAACTTGCAAAGTCTGGGCCTGGTGGGACCTGTTTCTCAGGCTGAGGGATGAGATTGTCCTGTTTTTGGGCCCTGCTCAGCAGAGGGCTGTTCAGGCTGTGCATCTCTACAGGGCTGCTGTTACAGCCCATGCAGCAGGATTTTGTAACAGGGACTTTCTGCCCTTCTCAAATATTACCTGAAGCTGCCTCTTGAACAACCAGCAGCTCTATGAATTAAACACAGAACATCCCTACTCTGGCTCCTTGTGAGTGGAGTGATCCCCAAGCAAATCAGGACACTGCAAGGGTTTTCACCTGTCAGGTTGGAAATGGCAACCTGTGCCATCAAACAGATATTTTGGATGTGAATGTGTCCATGTGGAGCCTTCCATGAGCTTTTAGTCCTCCTGTGGCCCTGCTCAGGAGTGTGTGAGACTTTCCAGCTGGGCTTTTCCTGTGTCCCATGGAATGTGAGTGTTGCTTTGGGTCCTGCCAGGGAGGCTGTGGGTACTGACTTTGCTCTCTGTGCCAGAGGAGAAGTTCTCAGCTGAGGTGGAGTCCTGGATGACTGGGGAGCAGTATGCAGCCTGGATCCTGAGTGCAAGGTACTGCCAGAGGACGGCAGCTGGTCTGGGGGTGTGAGAGAGGCTGTCACCAGCTCTAAGGTTCAGCCTGGTTTGGTCTGCAAGCTGGGATTGATGTGGTCACATGTAGAATACTCACTTCTTGCCCACTCCAGCCTGTGCTCCCTTCTTCACCCTTAACATAACCCTCAACAATACACAATGGGTTTCTTTAGGAACAGATCACTGGTGTGGTCTCTGACAGCACCTTCAGAGAAAAAAAAATGATAAAAAGGACAAATCTTGAATGATTCTAGGTTTTTTTCTAACCCTGGGCACTTAATAATTGATTCACACCCTAAATCTAAAGGATTTAAGCCAGGATAGACAAGGCAAGAAGAAACTGAATATAATGCTTTCCTTCCTCTCCCTTTCCCCTGCCTGCCTGGACACCTTTTCTCTCCCAGGGGCTGTGACAAGAACACTCGAGGGTGGTCTATCTCCATGTTCACCGGCCACACATGGCAGGACCTGCTGGGCTGTGACTTTGTGCTGGACCTCATTGGAGAGATGGAGGAGACCAGCAACTTTGTTAGCTCCTCCTGGGCACCCACTGAGTACCCCATCACTCCAGAAAGGGGCAGGAGCATCCTGCAGTCCTCTGACCTGGACATGTGAGCCACCTATTCCTCCTGCCCCACCACCTGTGGCCCTGTCACCCATCTTCCAGCACTCTGGTCTTCATCTCATTTTCCTCTTCAACAGGATCCCTCCTGCTCCAGGTATCCAGGCCCCTGCCTTCCCCCCACCCAGCCTGCCTCCAGAACTTATTGGTCTCCATCCAGGTGAGCTTTAGCCCAGGACTGTGGCTGCCACTGGGAAGGGCTCGATGGGCCCCAGCCAGGGCATCAGGGCAGAGGGGGACTCAGGTGATTCTTCTTGTTGTAGAGCTCCACTCTGAACCATGCCTAATAGGGACTGGAGGCAGGGGAAGGTTTCTTACCTGCCTTGTCACCAGACTTCTCTCTCCCAGATCCAAGGTTTAGAGATGACCTGAGGATCCCTGTGGGCTTGGATCACTATGTGGATGATCTCTTCAGCCCTGTGCTGCATCAGAGCTCCAGAGTATCTGTAAGTGCCCTGATGTTCCCTCCTGCCTTCTCTCTGCAGCTCTCCTGTCCCTGTGAGTCCTTCAAGTTTTTCCTGCCTATTCACTGCCCCTGCTCAGCTCAGACACTCCTTTGAATGTCTTTCCCTCTGGGAAGTCTGTCCCTCTGAGCTCAGATAACTGTTTTGGGTGTATTTTGATGCAGGATATCGAGAACAGGGAGAATCTCACCAGACGCATGAAAGGAGGTGGGAAGATTGGCCCCACACAGAGAGGAATCTTTCCTTCTACAGGTCTGTAAGGGCATGGGGACACCTGGGACTACATGACCCTTCAGCGAGCACAAGTCAGGGAGCCCCTTAAACACTAATTATTGCATGTTCAGCTGGTTCATGCAGAGCACTGGGCTTAAGCACAGGCTGCACTCCTCACTCCCAGGTGACTCAGATGCCTTGCAGAGGTGTTAGATGAGGGGACTGCTTTGTTGTGCTCATAATTTCTCTTCCGAGCTGGCCTTGGGGCCAAGGCAGCAGGTAGCTTGTTTCTGACCCAGGCCACCTCTTCCCTAGACAAATATTTGTAAGTCATGTATTCACCTTCTATTCACCCCATGCTTTCACAGAGCAGTTGGTGCCTTTTTTGGGAGTGGTTTTAATCTTTCTTGTTACTTCCTTACAGAACTTTCCATCATCTGTAGCTATTCCTTGGGTTAGTAAGTCTGAACCCTGAAGAGGTTCTGGTTTGTGTGTTTGGTTTCTTTGCTTTTCCTCGTTTCTGTGGAGCTGAGACTCTGGCATTTGCAGCAGGGTGGAGTCAAACACTAATATATTAATGGCACTGACAAATCTGAATGCACATGGGTAGGAACACACCCAGCAGTCTCAGAAAGGTGAGGGATGTCCAGTTCAGTCATTCCTGAGACAGGGACTACTCCTGGCTATTGGAAAGGCTCTGGGGCATGACAAGCCCTATTACAGATCATTGGCCTGAGGCCAGTTTGTCACTTACGTGGCTTCTTAGATGAGTGAGGTGTATGATGATCATCCCAGGGCAATTCTCACTGGTGAGGACATAATGATTCAGTAGATTTGTGCTGGGTGCTGACTCCTCTCAGCTGAGTCTGACCCCCACACCCCTTGCTCTGCTGGCTTCACACTCAGTGGGGTTTGTTTGTGACCCCAATATGGGACTTGACTGCTGGGAGCAGAGGAATTCCTTTCTCCCACAGGTCCTCCCCATGACACACAATGCCACCCAGGCCAGGGCTCCTTGTTCATCCAGCCTTGCCACCCACTGCAAAGAGACCAATGTGACAGTCCCAGCCCCAGAGATCTTTGCCCAGTCCTCAAGAGAAGCCCTCTGCAGTCATACACAGGCAGGAATTATTTATAAGGGTAATCATGAAGAATGGTGCTGTCCAAAGCTAGGCTGCAGAAACAGAGTCTGGATACTGCTATTTAAAATCTGGCAGGCCACACATTTTTCTTAGGTTTCCTTTTTCCACCTGAGTTTTGCTATGTTCTGCTGTGGTTGGTGCATGTGGAGAGCACCAGAAGTGCTCTCTGGGGTTGCTCAGGATATTCTCATTTGGGATTCTCCAAAGCACTGTTCACTTGGTCTTTTGCCTCTAGGCTTTCCTGGAATGACTCAAACACCAGTTTACCAGCCCATGCCCTCCATGATGGGGATGCCAGCAGCCATGCCCATGATGCCAGGGGTTGGTGGGGTTGCACCTATGCCAGGTAATAGCAGTGTTTCTGTAACTGCAGAAGGGAGGGGGTGGAAGGGGGCTGTCAGTGACACTGGTGCATTTCAGTGTCAGGTGAGGGGCCTAGTGGGGAATGTTCACCTGTAGGATTTTGAAGATGTGTGTGTTGTCTTCCACAGCCATGGTGATGCCCCAGCCCGTGGCTCCAGCTGTAGATCCCAGCCAGCTGGCAGCACAGCAGCAAGCCTTTATCAACCAGCAGGCCATGCTCATGGTGAGTGGAAGGGCCCCTGGAACTGGGGAAGAGCCAAATTGGTGTTTGTGCCTTGGAGGGAGAGCCCAGCTCTCCTCCTCTTTGGGCCTGCTCTGTGCCACTCTGGGCTCACATGCTGGGGTGAACTCTATTTTAATCCCCACTATAAAGTGGGGATTATTTAAGACTGCAAAACTGGGAACCCTCTTTTGGCCCCTTTGTGTCCATGGGGACACTGAGGCACCATCAGTGAGTGAGGAGCAGAGACGGGAGCAGGCCCTGAGAAAATTCAGCTGTAATTCCCGTGGGGTTTTAAGCTGGGCTTTGCTACAGATGCAGGTCTGCAGTGTTCTGCTTTCTGTGCAAAGCTCTGAGAGTGCATGGCAGTCCCAGGCTGGCAGCTGAGCCTTTGGGGGGGTTAGGAGCTCTGCATCCTTGGCCAGGTGGGAGAAGACTCCCTGGGCATGCCTTGTCCACACACTGGGAAATTTGCTGTGCACTATGTGGATGTTTTGGGATTAATTAACGGTGAAAAAACAGGACAGGCTGTGACTGATGGCTGGGTTTGTGTAGCCTAGAGCTCATGGACATTGCAATTCCTTCCCCAGGCCCAGCAGATGACCCTTCAAGCCATGAGCATTTCCCAGCAGCAGCAGCAGCAGGAGCTGCAGAAGCAGCAAAAGTCTCTTGAGAACTCAAGGCCAAGAGTCTCAAGCCCAGCACAAGCCTCAGCCCCAGCCACTCTCCCAAAACCCAAGAAGCCTCCCAGCAGCCAGGCTGCTGCAACACCATCAAGGTCTCCAGAGCCACCAGCTAAGGCAAAAGAGCCGGTATGAGAAACAAGCAGTGGTGGATTTGGTTTGAATTTCATGTTCAGTGTTTGCTCTGCATCCATCTGTGTGTGGCCGTGGTTTGGCAGAGAGGAGAGCAGAGATTTGTGCTTCCTGATGATACTGAGACCTTTCAAACTCTGCTTGCTGAGTCTCTAAGGATCAAACCTCAGTGGCTTCTGCTCTGTGGAGGTTTGGCTGCAGGTTTGGCCAATTCATTTCCAGTTAAGCTGAATTTTTCCACAGGAGAATTAATTACTCTGAGTTCTTTATCATCCAGCAAGCTGTGTTGGGCCTCTAACATAAATCCCCCTTCTCTGTGCTTGGCTGAGGGTTCCTTGTGTTAGAAACTGACCTATTGGGACACTCCTGGTTGTGGAGAGGCTCTAGATCAGAACTTTTGGAGACAAAATCACCTGAGCTGAAGGGCACTGCAGAGGTGCTGCTGGCTGGTGCTAACTAAACAAGCTGTGCACTGTCTGCAGGATTATGACTACATGGAAGAGGAGTTCTCCAGCGGCGAGGATGATGACTGTCCTCGGGAAACCTTCCAGCAAAAGAAAGAGTACTTCCAGAAGCTGGGTGAGTGTCTGCCACTTTGGGAACTTCACTCATGAAAACACCTTCCTGTCATGCCCAGGTGTTCTTGTCTCCCTGTCTGGAATCCAGCTAATCCCTGCAGGAGCTGCTGGTGATGTGTGTACAGGAGTTTGGGGTTCCTGTTCAGCTAGCTACAATTCAGACTGGGAGCTGTAGTGGGGCCAGTTTTCTAGAAATCTCTGGGCATGTGGCTAGGACATTCTCCCTCACTCTAGAAAAGAGGTTTTTGCTGACTGAGGCAAGAGTGAGAACTGTGCCATCAGTGCCAGGTTTTTGGTGTGGGTTAGACTAGCTCAAGTTCCCCTTTCTATGCAGGAGAGCAGCACATCCGAGTGAAGAAAGTCAGACCTAGCAAAACCTGGACTCCTCCAGCAAAACCCCAGCCAACAGAGGAGGAGGAGGAGGAAAAAAGAGAGGAGCTGGAGAAGAGGAAAAAAGAGGAGCTGGAGAAGAGGAAAGAAGAGAAGCCTGTCCCTAAACCAGAGCCAGGTAAGATGTTGTGCAGTGGAGACTCAAGCAGGTTGACAAGAAAGACCTTTCAAGGAACATCAGGCCAGGATTTAGGCAGAGGGGGAAAAGATCTGGCTCTTATGGGAGTCTGCATCTTGACAGGAGAGGAAAGAGGAATGTCAGGCCATTGCCAGTCAGCATCAGAGGGAAAGAAAGGGAAGGTCAAGTGAGATAAAGGGATTTCTCCTGTTCTCCTGTGTCTTTACTGGTCTGTTGATTAAAGCTGTCATCCCAACAGCTCCTGCTTCCCCTCTACCTCCTGAGCCAAAGCCAAAAAAGGAGACACCAAAACCAAAGAAGGAGCAGCCTGTAGTGAAGCCTTCAGGCCCTGAGAAGCGTCCTGCACCCAGCCACGAGATTGGGAACATCATCAAAATGTACCAGAGCAGACCAGCCCCCGAGCCCCAGCCCTTCCAGCCCACCAGGTGAGAGTGTGGGATCCCCCTGTGGGCAGAGGGGACAGGGGGGTTCTCTATCTCAGCTCTGCCACATGGCTCCATTGAGCCCAAACCCCACAATGCTGTTCCATGTTCCCTTGCAGGAGAGTATCCAAGCCATTTATAAAGAAGAACGACCCCAAAAATGAGGCTCTGGCCAAGCTGGGAATGATGAACCCCTCACCTCAGCGATCAGTGAGTTCTTTGCTCTCTGGTTACTTCAGGAGCTCAGCAGAGAGAGCCTGTCCATCCCATTTCCAGCAGGCTGGGATCTCCCTGGTGCTGCAGTAGCAGCCAGGTGATTTCTGGTTGGATCGTGAGATAGCTGGGAGCTCACACCATGGTCCTGCCCACCCTAGACTGGTTCCAGTCTGTAGAGTCATCTGAGGTCCTGAAGAAAAGGCTCTGGAGCAGCAAGTCCTATTGTCAGATGCTAAAAGCTGATCTGGAAGCAAGAAACTCATGTTCTCCACATTTGGCACCAAGGCTTTGGCTTGTTAACATCCTTTTTCCCTTTCCACACTGGGGGCTTTGATCTCAAATACTTGGTCCTCGGGGTTTGGTTGATCATCTCTTTGTAGATTTTGTGTTGATCTAAAGGCAGTGATGGGCTGTTCATACAGACCTTGCTCCAGGGGTGGGCTGCTGCTCCAGGATGATTTAGAACAGCAGTGTCAGGACAGAGCCCATGAATGCAAGGAAAGACTGGCTCAAATGGTTTTGTTGTCTTGCAGCCATCTCCTGTGCCACAGGAGAAGAAAACACCTCCACCTGTCAAGCCCAAGCCAGGCCCAGCTTCCAGCTCTATCAAGGAAAAGCAGCTGCCTCTCCTGTCCATCTTCAAACCAGAGGGTGCCCCACCAGCTGCCCAGGCCCCTGATGCTCCCCCTCTTCCCCCACCAACCCCTGAGGACCAAGGCAGGCAGGAACCCACAGGGAAGGGTGAGTATTGGTTTCACCCATGTGGGATTTGGTAGCAGGGCAGGGAGGGGACGGGGCTGGAATCAGCCCAGAGGAGTCATGGCACAGCTGCTGGCATCAGGCAGTGTGCCAGGGACTGAGTGAGCTGTGTGAGACCAGGGAGGTGGTGCAATCTCACCTGTGAGCAATCAGAGATGTCACAGTTCCAGCCTGGCCCAGAAACCAGCGTGGCACTTCCCAGCTCTTAACTCTTCCCTTCTGAAAAACACAGCTAAAAATAGAAAGGTCCTTGGGCTACAGCTTTATCAAGGTCCAGCCCACAATACTTTTATTGTTTGCCTGCAGCATAATTATCAAAGTGGCAATTAGTGGGTGGACTTTAGACCAGGGAGCAATGGGAAGCCAGGTCTTTTACCTTACAAAACTCTGGAAGGATCTTAGAGACAGGCTGAGGGATAGGGAATGTTTCTCAGAGGGAGGCTGAGCCTGGGAGACCTTGGACACATAAAGAGTGTTTGGATGCTGCCCATTTTTAAAAAGTAGAGCTAATACTTATCAGCAGTAGTTTGGAAGTGTTATTGAGTATTAGTTTTGCCTCTGAATTTCAGTATGAGCCTGAATTAATTTTATACATTGGATACCTGTGCCTCTCATAAAGTGAGGACTTTGAGCTGTTGCTTTCAGACTGAGCCTGTCTTTAACACATCTGCAGAGAGACAATCAGGTGCTAGTTTTGGGTGGCCTGAACCAGAACCTTGCAGCCTCCAAGCTCAGGGGAGAACTTTTATGTCCCTCTGAAACCTTTAGCAGCCTCTTTATAATGACACCTGTGAAACCTGTGTCTTCAACCTCAAGCACCGGGGGAGTATTTTGCATGGGAGGTTGAGTGCTCCCCGTGTCTGGAGTGTTTTTGTTCTTAGCAATGAACTTTATGGCTAGACAGTGAAAGTGTAAATGCTACCAGAAATTCTGGGAATGCTGGTTTGTGCTCACATGAGCTGGTCACTGACTTTCAGGAGATTCCCGGACAGGAATATTCCATCAGGAACTGTCCCCTTTCTCCTGGTAGGTCTTGGGTGGGTGGAAAGGATCTTGTAACCCTCACAGCCCATCTTCACTGCTTTTTCTCCCCACACAGACTCTGCTGTGACAATGGCAGGTGATGATGGGATCAAGACCCAGCTGTACAAGCTCACCACCAGTGTCAGCTTTTCCTATGTCGACCCTGCCTGGAAATTTTTTCTGCGCAAAGAGGTTCAGTTCCTCAGCTGAGGATTGGCTTGGGGGGAACTCGTCCCATCTCTGGTTAAAATGGGTTCATTTGGTCATAGGCACTCAATGTAAGATAAGAGCACACAGACAATTCTGGGATCACAGATACACGGGAGTTGGAGGCAGGGGCTCATGTCATGGGGAATCCGGGTCCTGCTCTGCCTTACTAACACTGGTGTCTCAGTTTCTCTACGTGTCCTCTTCTCCCTCTGTAGAGCACTGAGAAATCTAGAACTGAATTTGTTGTTGCCTGATGCTTTCCTGTTAAAAGAGTACAAATATGTTTAAAATCAAGTATTTGAGTGTGCTAAACTCACCGGGGTTCATCCCTTGGTCTGACCACTCAGGTTTTGGTCCTTCACTCCTGGTCCTTTTGTTTACATTCACAGTGTCTCCTCCCTGCCTGTGCCTGGAGATGAACTCGCTCCTCCCTGGCAGCAGGGCATATGGATTGCAAAACCTCCCTGGGGAGCTACTTCTGCAATATCTGTAACACCACTATTGCCTTCCTCTTGCAGGTGTTTTACCCCAAAGAAAATTTCAGCCACCCTTATTGTCTGAACTTGCTCTGTGAACAGGTAAGCACTGGAGTGTGGTTCAAGGCCAGTTGTCTCTCAGGGGACAAAACACTCCATAATTACATTGCATGAGTTACCTTCACTTCTCCATCCCCAGCAGGGCAAGTCTCTTCCCCAGATCCATCCAGTCCCTGTTCACTCTTCTCTGAGACTCAGTTTAGCAGCCTCAGATGCTCCAACACAGCCAGGTGTGGCCTTTGCCATGGAAGTCTCTCTGTTCCCTTCCTCTGCAGATCATCCGTGACACCTTCTCCGAGTCCAGCTTTCGGATCTCCAGGGAGGAGAAGCGCAAGATGAAAGACCTGCTGAGTAATTAACAGCCCCATCACCCCTTCCCCTCTGTGCCCATCCCAGCTTCTGGTCTGCAATGAAAAACTGGCCTCCAAGCCTTTCAGTCAGTACTTAGGGTAGAGGAGAAATGTTTGTCACTGCAGCAGGAAAGCAAATTTGTAGAGTACAGTGTAGGAATGTTTGTTTATTCCAAATGGCCCTGAAATTTCTGTGAGCCAGAAAAACTTAGTTCTGAAATGTTTATTGTGAGGAGAGGAAACTGAATCCCAAGGATAGGATTTTGATTTGTTTCAAATTCCAACTGTCATCTCTGACATGATCTTCACAGAGAGAGGGATGGAAACCAGTAGTAGACTGGTATGTGCAAGTGTCCTTTCCCTTCTGCATGTGGTTGGCTGTGCTGTGAACACAGAGGGACTGCTGGGAATGAATACCTGGGAAGAGGGAGACTTGGCCACCTTTGTCTTTCTAAGCAAGTAACTGTTCTGTAACTCTGCTAGTGGAGTTCCGAGTTGGCAACACTGCCCAGTCCATTCAGGAGGACGGGATAAAGAAGAGGATTGTTGTGGCTGCTCGGGACAACTGGGCCAACTATTTCTCCCGCCTTTTCCCAGTTCAGGTGAACCTTAATTCTCTCACCAGACCCTGGGCTTGCTTTAGCTGTGGCTCCAGTTCACTCTTTCTGTCCCCCTGTCTGGCCATACTGCAGTGATTCTGTACCTTCCATACCCTGCAGGATTTCACACCTCTTGTGTGGCATCTCCTTTCCCTGGTGCCACCTGTGCAGATGGGATGGAGCCTTTGGTTCTCTGTGCTGCACTTCCCTTACAGGGTGAAAAGGGAAGTGATGTGCAGCTCCTGGGTGTTTCTCACCGGGGCATGAGGCTGCTGAAGATGGAGAAAGCAGCTACATACCATCCCGAGCACCTCAAGATCCTACGCAGCTACTGGTGAGCAAAAGGGCCCTGGCTGCTGCAGGACAGTTTGTGTCTGGCAGGGTGTTGGAGGCAAACTGAATGGGGAAGCTGAAAATTCCGAGCTGTGCTGTACTCTCTAGGATTATCCTAGGCCAGCTGTGACTCACTTTCCCTCCTTTTAATGAGTCTGGCTTCTCCTTTTCCTTTCTACCTTGAGCTCTGCTTACAACAAGTGAGCACTGGGAGTGAATCAGCTCTGTGTGCCATCACAGGGAGCTCCTCAGGGTGAAAGCCATGAGCAGCTGGAGGAAGGCCAACATGGAGAATGTTGAGGCATGTCTCCATTCCCAGTCCTTGGAATGGGCTCCCGTCCCCACATTCTGCATCCCAAGCTCTGGCAGAAGGAGCCTGAGCATGCTGGCTTGTGTTCCCAGCTTTGCAGATGTACTGTCAGTGGAGATGAAAGGCAGCAATTCCCTGGAGTTCTCCCTGAAGACAGAGCAGCTCATCCTGCACTCTCCGAAGGCTCCGTGCATCAAGGCCATGGTGGAACTATTCATGCAGGAGCTGAGGCAGGTGAGGCATCTGGAGTGTAGTAGGGAATGAAGGTGGTTTCCCAGATGAAACAGAGATTGTCCATGGGATGCCATGATCCGAGGCCTCCACATCCTTGGGATGAGATCTGATCTGGCCATGGCCTTTCCCCAGGACACCAACTATGTCGTGGCTCTGCGCAGCTACATCGTGGATGACAAGAGCCTGCTCAGCTTCAACAAGGGAGACCTCATCGAGCTGCTGCCCATGCAGGGTGTGGAGCCAGGTGAGGGGGTGTGTTGGGATTGGCAGGACCAGGATCAAGGGCCTGATAGATCTGTGGTGCCCAGAATCAGAGGAATACAGGGCAGGCTGGCATCGTCAGCCTCCAACTCTGCCAGAAAAGCCTTGCCCCAATTGCCTCAGTTATAGGAATGGTTTTATATATATTTATATATATGTGTGAGTGTGTGTTTCCTTAGGATGCAGGAAAACCTGGTGAGTCTGATGCTCTCCTTTGCCAGCAGAGAGCTTCAGTGCTTGTTTCTCTTGACAGCTGCCCAGGTTCCTGACCCCTTTCTCTGTTCCTTTTCCAGGGTGGCAGTTTGGCTCCACAGGTGGCCGCTGTGGTCTCTTCCCCACCAGCCTGGTGCAGCTGGCTCCTGCCATTGACTACCTCAGCAGCAGCATGGACAGACGGGGAGAGCAGAGGAAGAGCACCAGAGCTCCCCCAGAGAGCAGGAACACCAGCAGGGAGGTGAGCAGTCCTCGGGGAGGAACCCAGGGGACATGGCTGGGTTCTGTGGGAGCTGCCAGGGTGGGTCCATGGCTCTGGTAGTGTCTGGCCTTTGAGGGCACAGGGAAGATGATGAGTGCTTAGTCTTTGCAGATGAGACACTCAAATTCATCACAGTGTTGGAGGGGAGGCACCACATACAGATGAGGCCTGGCAGCTGAGAATACACACTGCAGTTCCTCAGCTGATGTTTTAGGGTGGGTTTTGTGGTGTCCCTGCAGAGTTCTGTCCTCAGCCTGACACCAGAAGCCACCAGCACCATGTTAGTCCCTGCTGGTGACCATTACACCATGATTGACTTCGCCACTGCCTACTTCCGAGAGGCTCAGTCCATGTGAGTAGCCTGAGCTCCTTCCCAAATAAGACCTGGGTAGCCTGACCCACCCCAGGCTGTTTCTGGAGGTATTTCTTGGACTCCTCTGTCTAGGCAGGGCCTGAAGGGGACGTCTGCTGAGAAGAAGAATGTGGCTGAGCTGGTGCAGCACACCAAGGTGAGCTCAGCCTCTACCCCTGGCCCCAGCCAGAATCCCAGCTCCAGCACTGCCTCTGGCTTTGTCCCCACATGGCCAAGGAGCAGATGCTTGGCTGCAATCTCTGGACAAGTGTAGGTGTCCCCTACTCCTCAGTGCTGCCCGTGGGATCCTGGCAGCTCAAGTCCGGTGCAGCCTGCAGAACACAGCTCTGTGTGACCCACAGCCCTCCTCTGTCCCTGTGTTCTGGCCCTGTAGGTCCCAATCCAGGCGTCTTTGCTCCGCTACTCTGACAGTGAGCTGAACGAGCTGGCTACAAAGAACTTCCAGAGTAAGGACCTCCCTGGCACACCGCACTGCAGAGGGCCGAGTGGGGTGGTCAGGGTCACAGACATTGTGAGGCTCACAGAGACACAGGCCACACAGACGTTGTGGGACTCAGTGGGAGTGGAAACTGGGTGAGGAGGGCCCCTTTTAAGGCATTTCTGCAGTTCATAACCCCCTGTGTGCTTGCTGAGAGCTTACAGCAAAAGGGACTTTGCCCTGAGTGCCAAGTGTCCCAGAACACTCTGCCTGGGCTTTGGGCTGACTCCACATGTCCAGTGCAAGCCTTGTAACAGCAGAGAAGTTTTCAGGACATTTGCTTGCCCACTGCCAGCCCCATGGCAGAACCACCCCAGCTCAGACTAAAGGCCAGGCTTTGCCTTGCAGCACTGATGAGGTTCATGGGAGATCATCCAAAACACAAGCAGCAGGCTGAGGTCCAATGCATCTATGAAATCCTTCAGGTTTGTGAGCTTCCCCTGGGAAAAGTGCAGAAGCACCAATGGGAATGGAGGGCCAAGACCTTGCTGGGAAGGAAAAGAGCAGGCAGAGCCATAATGGCACCTCCTCATGAGGAAGGGAGCAGAAACAGACTGTGGGGAGGGTTTGCATGTAAATGGTTTCCCTGGATATCCCTGTCTGGGTGAGAACACAACCTGCCTCTGCTCTCTCCTCCTTTGAGCCTAAATAGCACTAGAGACAGAGGCTGCAAAGCACAAACTTTAAGCCAAACTGGCAGAGCTCTGAAGCTGGGAGAGGAAGGGCACAGAGATGACCTGGGGATGTCTCTGATGCTCCCATCCCCTCTCTGATGCTGTTTTCTTCTCTCCGGATGCAGCTGTGCAAGGAGAAGGAGAATTTGCACGATGAGATCTACTGCCAGGTCATCAAACAGGTCACCCACAACCCTCAGCAGTGAGTACCAGCACTGCCAGCTCCTGTGTGTGCACAGCTGCACCAGGGCCAGGGGGGAGGGTGTCTCCTCATGATGGGTTGTCCCCAGCTGCTCCTGCTGAAGCTCCTGCTGAGCACTCTGGAAATTTTGCCACTGGGTCACTGGGTCTGGCATTTTCACTTTAGTGGATATTTTTCCTTATATTTCTGGCTGCTGATTTGTCTGGGCACCAGTAATCATTCCTGGTGGCTCCTGCTCGTGGTGCTGCTCAGAGCCCTGATTTCCTCCTCCCAGCTTTGGGGAATTGTTAAACACCAATCAAGGACTGGCTTGGCCCCACACTGCCCTGGGAGGTGGCAGCAGTGGCATCAGAGTGGCCTTGATTGTTCCCTTTCTTTGCTTGCTGTTGGAACAACTGAATCAATCTCTTACTCAGCACAAGAAACCTCTGACCAAGGGCTGACACCTCCTTTTCTGCCAACTGCCAGAGGTGTTCAGAAGGGCTCACTTTGAGCTGCTCAGAGCAGGAACTATCTTGTCCAAGGTGCCCACAGTCCTTTCTGATCCACAGGGGGAGCGAGCTGCGGGGCTGGCTGCTCCTAAACCTGCTTACTGGGTACTTCCTGCCTTCCAAAATCCTGATGCCCTATGCCACCAAGTTCCTGCAGCTGGCCAGCAGTGATCCATCCAGCACCCACCATGGTAGGACTGTTTGTGTCCTGTAAAGCAAATATTCCAGATCTAACCTCCCCATCCTGTCATTCTTCTCTCCTGGACACTGTCATAGTTTGGATGTGTCCTGGCAGGGTGGGAGTTTCTTTGCTCCCCTAGCAGTGACCAGGGGTGCCTTGGTTTGAACAGACAGGTGTCTGCTAAGGAAGGCAGGAGCCTTCCTTGAAATGGAAAATGTAACCCCCCTCCTTCTGAATTAGTATAATTTTGAAATTAAGGGGCTCTCAGACAAAGATATGGAAGTAGGAATAACAGTTCTGTACTAGGGAAAAAAAAGAAAAGAAATGCAGTAATACAAAACAACACCAACAGAGTTAGAACAGGAGCTGACCCCCTGTGGGTCAGGGTGGTGGCAGCAGTGCCATTCCATGGTGGCTCAGCCCTCCTGCAGGGCCAGCTGTGGTTCTGCTGGAGCAGGGATCCTGCACAAGGGGGGAGTTTTCCTCTGCAGCTCCAGGGCTGCTGGAGATGGGCCTGCTCTCCCTCTGGGAATGCAGGGCAGAAGAAAGCTGCTCCTCTGGGAATGCAGGGGGCAAAGGCTGCTGTGCTGTTCCCAGGCTCAGATTGTATCCAGGTAGGAATGCTTGGCTCCTGCCCTGGGCAGAGCATCTCCCCATGGGATGATGGAATTTGATCAGCCCTGCAGGGACACTCAGTGGCCATGGACAGCAGAGATCTCCTGGAGGGAGGATTGGCTGTGGGAGAGATAAAGGAAACTGCCCAATGCACAGCAGAGAACTGCCCCAGCTCTGACAGAGGGCAATAGAATACACACAGCCAGCCACATCCTGCAACCTAAGACAAGGGCTTAAATTCAACCCAGCCAGGATGACCAAACGCCACAGGACACCATGTTTAGTTCCCTGTTTGGCTCAGCACATGGAGCTTTTTCCTTTTCCTGCAGATATAGCCAAGATCTGCCAGAGCAACCTGCGCAAAAACTTCCTGTATGGGGGCCGTCGGCACCTCCCTTTCCCTGTGGAGATGGAGGCACTGCTGGTATGGAGGGGCAGGGAAGTGGGGTGGGTGCTGGGAAGGGGGACAGGGAAGAGGCTTTGGAGGTGCCACATGCAGTGTGACAGGGGCAGTTGGTGTTTCAGGAGAGGAAATGGAGCGTGCGCATGGCAGGAGCTTGGGAAGTGCAGTGCCATGGAGTGGGCAGGGAAGAGGCAGGTGCCGTGGGCAAGCAGTGGCAGCAGGGATGAGGAAGGGACAAACACGTGGGGCTGATGGGACCCTGCATGTCTGGCTGCCTGAACATTGTCCTTTGCAGAAGGGACACAGCGCCCGCCGGCTGGTTGTGCTGATGCCTGGAGGCATGGAGTACCTCACCAGGATCAGGACATTCACTGTGAGTTTGAGCTGTGAATTCCTTCATTGGTCTGGACTCTGAGCCACACCAGGGAATTCCCTTATCTGACAAGGAATAATGTGTCTGCCTGTTCTTGGGCCTGCCTGGTCAGGGTATTAATTTCCTTCTTTCCTTGCTTCAGGTGGCCAAGGAGCTCTTGCAGGAGATCTGTGAGCAGATGGGAATAGGTGAACAGCAAGAAACACAGGACTTTGTTCTCTTTGCTATCAGGAGTGACGACAAAAATCTCGGCAAGTAGAGACCAGCGTGGTGCTTCCCTCTTCCAGCAGCCTCTGCAAAAGGGAGCATCACAGCTCCTGCTTGGAATAGCTCCTCCACCCTTGCTGCCTCCTGGGAGGGTCCTCTTAAGCAGTTTCCCTCAGTATTAGAGTTAAGGATTGATCCTTCTCAGGGGCTGTGTTGCTTGTTCCTGAAAGAGGTGTGGGGTTCTATGTCCCTTTGGAATGGCTGATGGTTGGAGTCTCAGGGCAGGGTGGAACTGAGTTGGGCAGGGTGGAACTGAGGTGTGCAGGAAGGCTCCTGTCCCAGCCTCTCCACCGAGAAGGATGGATGACCCTCTCTCTGTGTCATGTAGGTAAAATGGTGAGACCAATAAAACTGGAGGAGTATCTCCATGATTACCTGCTGGAGGACAAGCTGGTCACTGTGACCTTACGCAGGCTCATCTGGAGGACACCTCTGCACTTTGACAACCAGGTTTACACAGATGTCCATTATGGACAGGTAAGCAAGAGCAGGACCCTCCCTAGCAGGGACAGATGTAGTGTCCCAGCCAACAGGAATGTCCCAAGGGGGCTGAAAAAGCAGGAGGGCTTTGACTGATAGGCTTTGTGTGCTGTTTCTGGGAGTGACTAAACACTGAAGCTATGGATGCCAGGAAGGCTCTGTGCCTGTGGCCTTAGCCTGGAGCAGTGCTGTTCCACACATTGTTCAGCTCCCCAGGCTCTTCCTGAGCTCAGCCTTTGTTTTGCATTATCAGCAGCAGGATGTGGGTCTGTGCAGCCCAGCACTGCCCAGACTTGCCTGTACCCTCTGGCAGCTTTAGCAAAGGCCTCTTTGCTGTGCTGTCCCTCAGGTGCTGTGGGATTACCTGAATGGGAGGATCCTGCTGAACCAGAACAAAGAAATGGAGATGCAAGTGGGCCTTTTGGCAATGCTCCAGCACTGGGCCAAAGTGGAGCAGCAGAACTCTGCTCCCTCCAGGTAAGTCTGCGGCAGAGGGCATCTCTCTGTGATGGCCATAGGCACCACAGGGGTTAGGAGCAGGTACCTGGAAGTCCTCTCTGAACAATTAAGAAATGTCCAGAGCTGGAGAACACAGAGGGTCGTGAGGGTGCCATGGTCATTTCATTTGATTGCCATGGATTTGTAACACCAAGAAGGAAGGGCAGGAGCTCATGGTTTGGTTGAATCCTCCTCCTTTGTTCTCTCTCACAAGTGTCAGAGGTTTCAACCCTGGACACCTGAAATCTGTAGTGAGATGCCCAATGGGAACAAAATTGTCCCTGGATACTGGAAACCTTCAGTCCTGCAGTTCCAAGCTGTACTTTGTCACTCCTTCCTTTCCTTTCCTTATGCACTTTGACTTGGAGTTGAGGTAATGCCTCCATCAGATCCCCTTCAAACACCAGCAGCAGGGAAGTGGCAAAACCCTGCTGAGCACTGAAGAGCTCTTGCTGTCTCCAGAAAGGAGGGATTTCTCTCCATGCACTGGTCAGTGGTGCCCAGCTGAATTCTCTGTAAACAAGGGTGGTCTCACTGTCTCTGATGGTTCCTTCTACCTCACCCAATGCAGGCATCACCTGTTGTGCTCTTCCTTTCCCCCTTCACTCTTGTTCCCAGGTGTACAATGGAAAATTGTTGCCCCATCCCCTCCTTCCTCTTAATGCCCTGGCTGATGTTTGATTTTAGCTGGGTAGGGGGTGAATTAGAATCTGTTTTTTGGCACAGGGAAGAGCTGAAGGAATACATTCCAAAGAGCCTGCAGGCCTCCATCAGCCCCAAGGCTCTACACAGCATTGTGGCCACACTGCTGAGAAGCAGGCAGCCCCTGCAGCCACGGGATGCAAAAATCCAGTTCATAGGTGAGGAGACATCCAGATCTGCTTCAGTTTCTATGCTGTTTCAGCTTCTGGAAGCTGCTCTGAATGCACTTTTGGGACAATTAATGAGGTTGTTAATGATTCTTGGAGCTTGGAATGAGCCATGAGAATGGAAGTCCCTGACAGCTCTTCACTGTGGATTAGATCTTGTTCCCAAGCATGGTGATCATGGTCAAGTTCCATGTCTCGTAGGAGTCTGCAGTGGGTTTTCTGAGCTCTGTACAAGCTGTGTTTTAATTTATATTCTGGCTGTGTCTGTTTTCCAGTCAGAAAATGACAGGACATCCACTCAGGCTGCTGAGAATTGAGTCTCAGAAGCCAGGGAGAGAGGCAGAAGTTGTCAACATTACTTTTAATGCAGAAAATCTTGGGAACCCTGGCAGCTTTGACCACCCCAGGCTGGTGCAGTAAATTGTTGGCTGAAAGCTGCTGCCCTCAGGCCACTTTTTGCTCTCTTCTAGAGCACGTGATGAAATTGCCTTTCTTTGACTACACCATCTTCATAGTGGAGAGAATCAGTGATGACACGATCCCTGTGCCCTGTTTCTTTGGTGTGAACAAGGAGGAGATCATTGTGGTGGATGGCACCACCCAGGTATGCCAGACAATCCCCCCGATATCTGTCACATATGAACGGTGACTTTAGAAGAACTTGTGAAGGAAGGGGCTGGACTTCCCTGCATCACAGCCACTCTGACAACAGCACTGGCCCAGAGCAAGAGAGTGTACAACAGGCACTATTGCCATGGGCTCTTTTCTAAGTCCAGTGTTTATGCTAACAAGCACAATCTACAGCAAAACTAAATGTAGAACACCTTACTGTTTGTCCCAGTCCTGTGGGAGTTCCAGGGCTGTATCCTGCACACACCACCCTGTGCCCCACACACCCTCAGCTTTCCACAGGATCTTGAGGTAACTTGTGGTGAGAATCAGATGGTTTCACTTTGGGGCCTGCTCCTGAGAGTGGCTGGTGGCTTTTCCCTCTGGCAGGTGGTGTCCCGGGTGATTCCCCTGAAGGAGCTGCAGAAGATGCGCACCCTGAGGCCCATCTCCGACGGGGGCCTTCCCGGCCTGGAGCTCCACTATGGCTCCCCTGGCAGCCCCAGGGCCCTCTGGCTGGAGCTGTCACAGGTGAGATCAGCCTGGGCCTGCAGCTTCCTCCTGGCACCTCCCAAAGTGCCCTCCCCTGCCCAGCTGAGCCTCTGCTGGGGGCTGGTGCTGCTGCTCCTCTCTCCTGTCCCAGAGGAGATGGGGGACACTGCATTTCCAAGCTCTGAAGTGCAGCTTGGTGCCAGTACATGTCTGATAAAAAAAAAAAAAAATTATGGGAAGTGATTTATGGGGATATTTAAGTAGGGGAAGCAACTCTTTCTGGGGCAAAGAGTGATTGATGCTGGTTTGTGTTTTGCCAGGCCAAAGAACTGTACCACACGATTGTTGTCATCCTGGATAAAACAGAGCTGCACTCCTAGAACCTAAAAGGAGGAGAATGGCCAAGGAAAACAGCACTGTTTCCCTTTCTCTGAACTTGGTCAGTGCTCCCTGACCTGTCTTTGGGAGAGAACTCTTCCAGAAGACATCCATGACCTCAGCTAGCTGCTTTCTAAGAATGCCACCACAGCGTTTGTTGATGGAGTGACCATAACCCTCGTGACCTGCCATTCAGCCCTCAAGCACTTCCTTGGAACAATCCATGCTGTGGCTAAACAAACCCCAAGGGCCTCTCCACACCACAGCCCATTCCAACAAAGAGCAGCTGACCCAAAGCAAGCACTTGCCTTCAAGCTTTGCACTGTGCAACTCCTCCTTTCTGTTTTGAATTAATTATCACAAGCAAAGCCTGGTGCTTGCTAGAGATTTGTGTATCCCAGGGCCCAGCTGAGGCTGTGCAACGCCTGCAGGGGCTGCTGGTGTTTTCCAGGAGCCAGATTTGTCTCTGAATTGATATGCAGAGATCCTGTAGCAGGATTTGTGAAGCAATTTGTAGAAAGCATCCTAATTGAAAAGCAGATCAATGTTAATCATACAATTAACACATATGCTGGGGCACAGATTGAGCTGCAATGGTAAGGACGTTTATTGTTAATTTCTCACTGACATAATTATATGCATATGTTTCTCTCTACTATAAAGAAGTCAGTCATGGCCATGCAGCTGTCAGACTTCAATGATGGCTCCGTGCCCATGGAGGAAGCATCTTCAAACAGAACTTGTATTATACTGAAGTGTTTTGGGTTGTACAAAAATATTTAATTTATTTTTATTGCCACAGCTCTCCTAATGACCTGAGGAGTAACTGCCCTTTAGGAAATTGCAATAAAATAATCACAGAGATGTTCTGAAGGTATGATATGCTGGATCTTACATCTAACCTGGGAAAACTTAACTGCAGGTAATGGGCAAAGCTTGAGGAAGATGATGTCACTGTTGGCAGGGAAGGGGGATAGATCTGAGGGTGCTCAGTGCAAGCCCTGATGCACAGTTAGACTTTTGCTGGTGAGCTGATGCCAGCATCTTCCCTGGAAGATGCTTCTCTTTCAGTGCTGCTTAATGTACCTCTGAGCAGTCTCTGTGACTGAGTGGTAAGAAAAAGCTTCCAGGAACAACCCACAGCAGTTGTAACATTGCTTTATTGTCAGTCCTGCATATAACCTTCAGAACATTTAAAAAAATACATCTGTGGAATGCAGGGATCCAAACCCCTGGGCAGCCTCTGAGGCTGCACATTCCTCTGGCAGCACTAGAGCCTGAGGACACCAGCCCATGAAGGCATGGAATAGAGGCAGAACCCAACAAAAATCCAACAGGAAGGACTTGTGCCAGGGAATCAGGTTCAGGTTCCATATAAACATAGCAGCAGAGGTACCACAGTGTCAGTTTGAGGGTGACAGCAGAACCCTACCCAGCTGTAATAGCAGCACTGCTCCCTGTACTGCAGACTTTTGGTGAGGCACAGGGAGCAAATATGGCTTTAGGGATTACAAGCAAAGGCTGGAAGTGTTGCAGGGGTTAATACTGAAAGAGTATCACCACTTAAATTAAAGGGCAGACAGAATTGGACAAAATCAAAGAAGTTCACATTAAAAGAAAAAGAATCTGAGTTTCTCCTCCTTTAGAAAGTAAGCACTGTCTCCATGGTAATTAGAAAATGCTCCTCCCCTGCCCATCAAACAAAAATATTCCATCCAAGAACTCAAACACTGAGTGTCACTGGCAGCCCTGAGGAAAGCATGAGAACTTGTAGCATATTGGTGACACTGAAATAAGACACAGGGAGAGGGGGGGCAAGGGGAGGAGCCATTTAGAAAGCAAGGTGCCATCCCAAAGCAGAGTTCCAACTGGAAAGTCTGAGCCCTGCCCAGACTGCTGCAGGTAGCAGCGGCTAGAGGCAGTGCAGAGCATCCAAGGCAGCAGGTACAACTTCACACCTCTTGGTCCTTGAGGGTTTCAGCACCCCATTTATTGGGGAAACTCACCATGAGTTCACAAAAACTGGTTCCCTTGAATGTGTGTCACTAAGGACAGAAGCGAGCAAAAATGCAGTGGGGAAAAGAAAAATAAATCTCATTTCTGCAGTCTCATGAGAGCCTCCATGGCCGAGTTCTTCCACATCCCCTGGTGGTACTGCTGCAGGAAGGAAGAGCCAACAAGCAGCAGGGATCAGCTCTCCAAGCTCTGCAGCTCCTCCCAGTCTGCCTCACTCTCACACCTGAGCTTTGTTTTGAAAAACTCCTTGATGAGTCTCTGTGCTTCCTCCTTCACTGCAAGAGAGGAAACACCATCTTTTGAGTTGATACTTAAGACATCTGTCCCTCTAAAGCCATGGACCAATCTGGCATTGCAATAACCCCAGACACACCTGTCTTGCGGGCAGGGCCCTGCTCCAGGGTCAGTAAGTGAGACAGGTGTCTGGCAAAGCCCTTGAAGAGATCCTGCAGCATTGAGGAAGAGCAGAAAGCAGACACAGTTACTTCACCAGTTTCATGTTTGTCTTGCCCTTAGCACAGACTGGAACAAACCACTCCTAGACTGAACACACAGAGCTGGCCCTGCAGTGCTGGAGAAGTCCAGGCACACACATCCTGCCTTGCAGGGCACAGCAAGGAAACTACACCAGCACAAACCTGAGCTCTTCCTACTCCACTCGTGGGAGTTAAAAACGTGCCAGGGTTTAATGTGAAAATAAGAACAACCACAAGAAGTGTGGAACCAACAGACACCAACCCTTTTGTGGGAGAGGGGAGTTGCAGCACTTGGAGTCACTTAAACTCACATAAATAAAAGGTGTGATACAGATCACCTCCCCCTTCTCAGAGAGATGAATTCTCCTTCTGCTAAAGAGGGCCTTGAGCTATACTCTACCTTGGAAGCAAATTTGCCCCCCTTGTAGAATGGGGTCAAATACTTGACAACGATGTCTGCAGTCTCTTTGAGGGACACGCCTTTGGTCACTGGCTGTATGGTCCCGCTGCTTCCTTCTTTATCACACTGTGCTAAGTTTGAGTCAAAAGTCACCTTCTTCTTTGTTGGACCAACACTTTTGCCCTCTGGCTGGGTCAGAATTGAAGATTTTGTCGCGGTCCGGAGCCGCTTTTTTGCAGGACTTTCCATATCCTGGAGACGGGACAGAAGAAAACCAAACCTACCAATTCCTGTGGCAGCACTGTCCTTCCAAGCAGCCACCACCTTTCAAGAACACAAATCTTTGCAGCATCCCGCAGCCTCTCCCTCCAGTGAATACCCAGTAGGAATCTCTGTAACTCCATTTAACCTGCTGTGCAGACACTACTCCCACACAAAGGGACTTTGAAAATACCCTTTAAAGAGTACCACATTTAGAACTACCCTGTGCTCATACTGGGGCAGCTAATTGCTACACCCTGTCCTCCAGAGGAAAACTGACTGGAAAACATTTCTGAAGGAGTGTGGCTCTCTGGGAAAAGATTTCTCAGAGAGTGTGGTTCTCCTGATGTGGCTGATTCATCCTGAGGGGCATATTCTGTACACCCCTCAGGAAGAATCAGCCTCATCAGGAGAGCCACACTCCTGCTCAGTTTGAGAGACTGCAGTGTTGCAGAGACAGCTGCCAGGCAGTCTCAGCTGCCAAATGCAGAAGCAGAAAATTAATGGCAAGGCAGGCTTGGAGTCACTTCCCAATGGTCCTGTGTGTCTCTGGCCTGTGGTTGTGCCCTTGCCTTGAGAAAGCAGCTCCCTAATTATAGTTAGTGACAGATCTCAGGGGGTGGGGACACTAATTCCAGGCAAGTCACCAGCAAGGGCACAGTCACATGAGTTGCACAGAGGAGGGAACAAAGCCCAAGGTGCTGGCACAGCCCAGAGGGCAGCAGGGAAACACCAGGAATGCAACACAATTGGGGCTCTCCTTTCTGCTACAGCTGCAGCTGGGCCTTCCCCAGATAAATGACACTCTCAGAGCAGGAGTGTCACTCCCAGAGAGAAATTTGGCACAAGATGAGCAGAAGAAAGAGTAAATCAGCATTCATTGAAGCCTTACCTCATCTGATCCTGGCCGCTTCCCATTGTCACCTTCTCCAACACCAGGTAGCTCAGTTTCTGCAACATTTGCAGCAATACTAGTGGGAAGAGTGGAGAGAAGGCCAGTTGTAACCATTCCACAGTGAAAATATTTCTGCATTCAGTGTCAGTTGTCATGAGACAGCATGGTAAAGCAAGAGTCTCCCTCACTCACCCAGAGACCTCATACAGGTTTCCAGGACAAGGCTGGTGGGGCTCTGGACAACACAGGGAGCAGAGAAGTGAAGATTTTACCTGGACTTCACATCCATTTCTTCCTCAAGGAATTCACATTCAGCAGCCTGCTGGGTCTTAGAATTCTCTCCTCTCTCAGTCAGTGTTATTTCTGTTTCTCTCAGTTCTTTATTCTCCTCCTGGAACTGCCCAGTCAGGTCTCCAGAGCCATCTTTGTTTTCCTGAGGTGTTGGTTTCTCTTGACACACACTTTGAGAAGAAACCTGAGGTAGTGTGCTTGCAGAACAGCCATCTCCCTGTGGTATGCTGCAGCTTTGGGCTTTAGAGCCAGCTTTGGGGAGGGAGAAGAATTTGGAAATATCCTGTGATTCCTTTTTAGCTGCTTCTGCAAGCATTTGCTGCTTCTTGCTACGTTTGGACTTCTTAGCAGGGCTCTCCCCAAGGGCACTTTTTGTGTCTGGACTGGGTTGCTGCCCCTTCTTTTCTCGGTGTAGTTCTACCCCTGCACTCTCACCCACTGCTTTGGTTGCAGTTTCTTCCCTCTGGAGAACAGAGTTTCTGGTGTCCAGGTCCAGACTGTAGCTGCTGTTGTCTTGCCCACTTGGACAGTCTTTTCTGACAGGCTTTGCATCACTCTCCTCGTGGATCTTCAGCAGTTCTGAAGCTGTCTGGAACAAGCTGGATTTCTTTGGAAATCCTGCTCCCACACGCTTGGGTTTGAACTGAGGAGACAGGAAGAAGAAGAAATTTTGGATGTGAGATCCCTGAGTGCAGCACCATGAAAGCAGCTAAGTTTCTCCATACAATATACCAGTGTGGGCAGCTGTAAGCTGGGGGAGGCTCTAAATCTGGCTGATCATCACACCCATCAACAGAGACATGAGGGAAATGGATTAGGTGGAAGTCCTAGGCCAGCAGTAAGAAAACAAGGCAGCATCCTTGGATAGAGCAAGATGAGAAAGAACTTATTTAAGCTGTGGCCTGCACATAGATTATATTCACTAATAACAACGTGACAGACAGGAAAAAGCAATTACAATAGAAATATGCAGTTGTGGCCACAGAAAGGACTCAAATTTATAAAAAGGCAGACAGAAAAAACATACCATTCCCTCCTGTCAATCCCACCAGTACTCACCGAGGGAACCTGGGATGCAAGGACAAAGTCCCCTTCTGCTAGAGACACAGATTTTGTTTCCAAATTGCTGTTACCTCCTGTTCCAGACCCAAAGACTGAGAACAATTCCCCTTGTTTGGAGGCTTTATTGATTTCTGCCACCTGAAAAGAGAACAGAAATATTCTCTAATGGCCAGAAATCTTTATGTATTCCTGCCTTAGTACATACTGAAAGCCACAGTAACAAAACAAATATCTGCTCTGGAGGACACCTGCCTCAAGAACAGAAATATCTTCATTGAGAATGATGGCAACCAGATAACCTAAACCAAGGTTTCTCCAGTGTCAGCAGCAGCCTAAGAATTCCCAAATCCCTGTATAGCTACAACATATCTGGATAAGCTTGCACTGCTATGTAGGTTTTCAGAGCCTGTAAAGCCAGCAAAGATGTGAACCCAAGGTGATTCTGGGCCCTTCTGGAAACAAAATCAAGAAGAAAGAGTTGTAAGATACCCAAGGCAAAACAGAGCTTGTCCTTCACTTTTCCCACACAAACTCTGCCCTATTTGCCCTGGAGCTCCCACGTGCCAGGGAGCAGCAGATGTAGATGTTTGTCCCTACCTTCTTTAGCACAGCTGCCTTGTAGGAATTTGCCATTTTGCTGGTCCGGAAAGCTTCATATTCCATTTCCACTGCACAGGCAGCAGGGTCTGACCTGAAACACAGGCTGGGGTGATTCCTGGCAAGACACACTTCTGTATCTGCAAAGGGAACACTAATGAAGTATCTCCCAGAAAGCACAAAATCCACTCCCTCCGGTACAAGAATAAATGGTAACTTCCAGTTAAGGGATGTAGTGGTGAGTTGATGAAGAATGGCAAGGGTGATGAAAACAGTTTTAAATCAAACTCTTGCCCACTGCTCTGTTTGAGAAGTACACTATCCCCATCTTGTGGGGTAGGGAAGAACTGCCACTCCTGGGATCAAGCTGATACCAGCGATCAGCCACGAATCTTCAGGTCTGATCTTCAACATCACAGCCAGAAAGATGCTGTTAAGTGAAACAGCATCCTTGGACAAAATAATTTTTAAAACTTAGAAAAGCATTCCATGTGTATTAATTGTGTTAACAAAGGGCCTGTTCTTCCATGAGCACAATTAATACATATTACAATGGTAATTGTGCTCTGGGAAGAGCAGGCCCTGTGTAAAGAGACTCAGTATGCACCCCTTTTTCCTCATCTCATACCATTTTCCTTCTGCTGCTGGAGTCTTTTGGTTGTTGCTCAAAGCTTCTTCCAGCATTTTCAGGCAGTGTTCCCGGCCCTAGGAAACACAGGATACTCAGACATGCTCTACAGAAGTCTCACTGTCCCTTGGACTTCCACCCCTGAAGGAGTAAGGACAGGCCAGGCAGAAGCCTTGTTGTTCTTTGCAACATCACTTACCTTCACAGTGAGCTTGGAGATCCTTCTGCTGGCAGCCTCCTTCAGGGGACAGTCTGCACCTGCCACAGGAGAGGAATTTAGGAAAGGAGCCATGGCATGGCTAGGCTGATGGAGAATATCTCAGCTGTCACAGGGAGGTGCAGGTCCAGGACTGCCTGGCTTTCTCCTCCCTGCATTGTCACCCCAAGGAACACTGTGGTCACCCTTCCTACCTGGAGAAGCTGCACACTCCAAAAGAGTAGGCAGAAACCAAAGTGAGAATGTTTTCTCTGATTGAGAACATCAGCTTTGGAGTTTAGGACTAACAGCTTTCCAAAATCTTCCCACCTCAGAAAAACTTTCTTTAAGGCTCTTAGGAAACTCAAATCTTTTCTCCTCCTCACAATATCAACCAAAAAAATCAGGCTGGATAGAATAAACTGACCTATCAAGTGTTCTTCTGTAACAGTGTCAGACAGGGCCCCAAGCAGCACAGTTACAAACAGCAAAGAAATAGCCAACACTACAAAGTCAGGTTAGACAGAGTTTTCTTTCTCTCTTGCTTATTTGGAAATGTTGTTCAGAAAGATGCATTCCATATCTTCACCCCGACCAAAGCTAAGCTGTGGTCCATCTCCTCCAGCCAAGTTTTCACAGCCAAAAGCTTGACCTCTGTGCCTAGGGACTGCTACCTCCAGTGGTGATGCTGTACAAATTGCATGCAGCTGCAAAATGTAAGACTTTCTTCTCCCAAAGAAAACCCACTATAAATCAAAGAAGATATTTACTTGGAGGAACAAAATCTTCCTTTTCTGGTTCTTTGCCCTGGAAGAAAAACAAAGATCAGTCAAACATTTCCATTCCTACTACACACATGCAGATCTAGAAGCACAAAAGACATGTTTTATATCCCTGCTCCAGGGAAAATTAAAGCTGAAGTTATAAAGACATTGAATACGCGCCAAAACAGGGCCAAGAAGACAAAGAACGAGAACCAAAGCCAAAAGTTCACCTCTGCTATAGGAATATTTAAGAGAAGCTGAATGGGAAAATCTGTTTTTACTACTACCACGGGCATTAAAACCAACAGGCTCCTCTTGCTTAGCACTGCAGAGAAACCAGCATATGAATAAGCTGCGTTTCTTCCTATTATGGGACCGGCCCAGAATATGGAGAACACAACAAAAGCACAGGTACACGAAGTGAAAGACAACAAGCAACACCAAGATGAAATAATTTACTGTCATCAGTGTCAGGAAGCCTTTATGGCTGTCAGACAAGCTCACAGCAAACCCTCTGTGCATCCCTTAAAAACTGATCCCCAACTCACTTTGCGCAGACTCATCTGTTTCTTGTAGAAGTCGTCCCACTCCCGTTTCCGACGCTTCTCATTGTCTTCATCCCAATTCTCACTGCCCTCCTCATCATACCTGGATAAGGCAGGAAAGCAAGAGGAACAAGCATTTCTGTAGCTGCAGCATGAACTGGGGGAAAAGTGTGGGAAGCCACCCCAGTGATGCATCCCACAGCCTTCCTGAACATGTCTTCACTTGGAGCTTCTCTGCCATTGCCCAACCAGGACAGCAGCGGGTGTCCTCCAAAAATGCACAGCATTTGTTAATCCCATAAAGTAGGAGGCAGTGGCATGAACTAAGAGCTTGTAACTAGTGCCCTAAGAATGGAGGGCTCCATTTCAGAAGCTCTGCGAGATGCTCCAGGGGGTTCAGGAGTCACTGCCTCATGTCATGTACCCCACCTGTCAGTCCCTCCTGCCCTGGGAGCAAAGATGACAGAAAGGGCACAACATCCATTCCTCAGCCTCACTTGTTCACAGGCTGCTGCAATAAATGAAATATCCATCTCTACTACACTGAAACGCAGCAGCTGATCCTCACCAGATGTAGCCCAGGAGGTCACTGCCTCCCACAGTTGCCAAACTTACAGGTATCACAAATCTGAGCTTTAGGGCTGCTAACTACAACTAAGCTACAACTTCTAAGGCAAAACTACAATCAGATCACAGAAAGGTTTAGTAAGCCAAGTGGCAAACACTGTTCTGTACAACAGCATTAGTTGTGGCTTCTCAGGTCCTGAGACCAAACACAGGCTTCGGTCACAGGTCCTGGTTTCCTGGTTTCCTCTGACTCAGCTGGACTTCGCCAAAGAACAAGGGCACCAATCTTGAGCTTTTTAAGGTAAAGCAGAAGGCCTGGCCAACCTACAGCACTGTGTATCCTGGCACAGCTTCATGGGCAGTGCCAGCAGAGAAACTTCATCCTGACACAGCTGGACAATTACTGCAACTCTGCCAGAGAACAAGGGCAAAGAGAAGTTGTCACCTCCATACTGCCAAGCATTTTACAGAATTCATCATGTTTTCCACTGCACATCTTCCTTTTGCTGTCAGCCTGATAGGAAAACGCAGCAATCTGCAGAAGAATCTGACACTGGCACTTCGTAACATCCTCTGTGGTGACTAAGTCCTGTCAGTGGCCCCTGGCCTGCTGGCTCACAGACAGTTGTGTTAAATCAAGAATGAACTCTGGACCATGTCATCTTGGTCTCAGTTTTAAACATTGCTGATCCTTGTGACTGTGAATAGGCTGAGCCCACTTGCTACTTTCAAAAATTTCAGACTAGTTTCTTGAGCCAATTACATTGTGCAGGGCAATTCTTAGCTCTGTCAAAACAGCTTTTGGTTCTCTGGAACACAAATGTGAACGAGGCTGCCAAAGTGTGTGGAAAATGAAATTCCAGCTGCTGCTGCCAGAAAGTTACAGGAGAATACCATCCACACAGAAACATGTGCTGAAAATAGGAGTGTCTGTGCCTGCAGCTGGTGGATGCTCTTTTCTCTGATGGCTCCTGTGAGATGAGTGTTACCCCTCTGGTACAGACCTGCTGAAGCCTTTGAGGCCTCTCCTCCCGCCCTCGTAGAGCTCTGGGTCGTAGCTGTCCCAGGAGGATCCCGTGGGCCCGATGCAGGTTTTGCTCCAGCTGTTGCTGCAGCGTTCCAGTGCCTCCAGTTGCCTTTTCACTGCCCCTGGGTTCTTGCAGAAGTCACAGCACTTGTTGCAAGGTGGGGTGACATCGCCAAAGTACTTTGCTATGGCAGCGTGGCGACAGCTTGGAAACACAAGGCAAAATCATCTGGTCATCACTTCTATCCACAAAAACTCCACCCTCCAAATGCAGGCTGTCTTTAGATAAAGATTTGAGTCCTGCTTTTTCACAGAGAATGTCTATTCCAGCAGGAATCACAGGCTTTAATCCCCAGAGCAGAATTGGGGCTCTGTTCCTGGCACCTTGCTTAAAGTCTCTCTGCCTCCACTTCCTCACATGTAAAAAAACATCAATGTTAATCTCTTCTGCTAAACTTTTTCAGATCTTTGAGACCTGCAAAAGGAGCAGCTGATGAAATATACAGTTATTAATTCTGTATCACTGGCTAAATATATTCCATGTCCTATCAGGATGGCTGTAGGTAAAGAGGCCCCATTGATCACTACACCTCAGAGTGTATCTCACATTGAAGAGCTTCTAGATTGATTATTTGTGATTTGAAGGTGAAGAAATATATATTTGAAGGCACAGGAATGTAAACAAAGTCCCAGGAATAGAGTCCAGAGTGAGGTCACAAGGGAGTACCATTCAGATAACACAGCCTGGATCTTGATGGGTTCACACATGCTCCAGATCAGCACCCAAAGTTTGGGCAGAGTCCTACATGTGTGAAAACCAGCTCATTTGCTCACACAGGACTGCACAACCAGTTTACCAGGATTAGCAAACCAGCCATGAGAAGATTATTAGATTCTTCCAGAAATTTTCAAAAGAGTTTTGGCAGGCATCAGTGTTTTGGGGTACATAAAAAATAATTTGGTGACAAAATGCTCACTAGCAAGGCAGGAAGTAATTTCTCTTGTAAAACACTCCCTAACTTAAACCAGGGAACACACTGATTTTGCCAAAAAATTATCAGGCAGTTACTTTACTCCCCCCGGCCCCCCCTCTTTTTTTTTTTTTATTTTTTTTAAGAAAGCAGAATTTAGAGGAGCTATTTAAAACTAAAGTATCTCAGCAGAGGTGGCTGCTTGTGTGTTAGTCAAAGTGCTGATAATAAATATATGAAAACATTGACTTCATTGGGCATTTAGAGATCAAATCCTGCAGCCAAGTGGGAACAAAAGTTATTTTAGGAGAAAATTATTTTACTACAAGGAAGAACAAAATGGAAATTTTTCTTCTCCACCAAGGTGTGCCCTAGTGGGCTTCCAATTTCATCTGCAAAAACTGGGTCACAGAGGGGAAAAGTAAGAGAGCGAGCACCTCATTTACTCTTATTCTAAACCCTTTAAGGCATGTCAGAACTTGCCAGAGATCTAACAAACACAGTTTTCTTCTTCACTTGTGTCTGTGTGTCTGGAGGGAACACAACTGCATGTTACCAAAGCATCACAAACAAACCCCAGAGGGGCTGCAGGGGCTGCTAGCTCACTCCTTCCCACGGCCTGGGAGGTTGATCTGGAAGGCAGCACAGCAGCAGGGCACAGGTTCCTGTCCCCAGCAGTGACCTGAGTGTGCTGAAGTGCCAGGGAGCTGGCAGTGCTCAGGTAAGGGGCTGCAGCAGGGTGCCTGCACCGTTCAGGGCACCAAAGCCTGGAGAGGCTCCGACAAAGCTGCCATTATATCCCCCTGCAGAGCCACACTGACTCACTCTGCTCCTGCACTCAAAGAGCTCCTTTCACATGGAGGGCAAGGGTGGGGGGACCCAGATGGGGGCAACACATTCGATACTCTTGTCCTGCCTTTCCAAAAGAACCACTGGTGCTGCCTGGCTTGCCAATGCAACGTGACTACAGAAATGTCAGCGAGCTGCAAGTCAGCTTTTTGTTTCCCCAAAAGAAAACAGGCAGGCATTCTCATTAGTCCGTGTCTCTTCCCCTCGCACGCACTGATCTGTATTAGAGTTAACTGAGGCATTCAGTGAGGGACAAGCCCTCTCCCCACTCCCACAGCTCACCAGGCTTATGCTGGGGAGGGACAGCCACACACACCTCTGCCCTTTAGATGCCCCAGGGGAGGGCTTTGGTGGAAACAGAGATCAGCTGTGAGGTCACTGGAATTTAGAGTTCCAGTTTCTAACCCATCAGGCTTGTAAAGCCAAGCCCTTCCCAACCAGCCTACTGTAATTGCCTTTTTCTTCCTGAAGAATTACCCAGATTGGGGCCACAGCCCCACTTTAGCCAACGGTGCTCAGGAGTTGGGCCATAACGGAAATTCAGTTGCAAAACTAAAATTGCAATCCCATAATTAAGGTGAAAAGGCAAAAAACAAAGTTACCAACAGGGATGCTGGTGTTAATCACTGGATTAATGCTTAACACAAGAGCTCCTAAAGATAGTTTGTTATGCATTAACATGTGAGGGGAAAGGTTCCCCTGTCACACCAACACCTGACTAATGCCCACGAGATGGAGATGATTTGCATAAATTAATGGTAGTTTGTATTATTATACATGTCCTAAAATTATTGCATCTTTTAAATATGCAACTGTATTATTTGTCTCCCTTCACCCTTCAAAAAGAGTACGTATGAGCTGACCATTGGTCTCTAAAATGTCTAAACAAAATCATGATGTCATTTCAGACATCCCCTCCCCCCCCATCTGACATTATGGAATGGGATGAAGAGCAAATAACAAAGAGGTTTATTAACACATTTTTGTCTGTGGCAATGCATTTCAGGAAAGTGCTAAACTGACCACAAAGCTGCCTGCACTTGTGTAGTTTTGGTAGTCCTTGTTTTTATACACCACATAAAATAGGAGCCCTACTCCTGCAATTAAGAGAAGCAGATGGACAGCCAGAAAAGAAGCAAAGTCACATATCCCAAAAGAAGCTCTGTCTCTCCCAAAAAATACTAGAAAAAAACATTCCTTTGTATAAGCCAGAGGGTAGAGAGCCTCATCAGAAATGCTCCCTGAATTAAACAACTCAGAAAGTCTTGGAATAATGTGAAGTGAAAGGGTTAAAAAAGATAAAAATCATATAAGGGCAAATTAGTTATGCAGTTGTCAAGTGAAAGCCACTTAATGAGCTTTATCAAATAGAAGAGCAAGTCATGAGGTTGATGAGAACTTCCAATTTTGCACCTGTCTGAAGGACTGTGTCCTCTCATCATCACCCGAGCTTCACCCTCTGAGACAAGACAGTGTCAGTCAGCTATCCCCAGAATGCAAGAAGCGAAAAGCTCAGCATCAAGAGAGTAAATGACTTGGCCAAGGGCACGGAGCAAATTCACCATGCCAGCATCAAATTCACCGGCCCAGCATTGTCCGTGCTGCCCTGCTCGCGGCAGGTCTCTCACAGCGCTCACTGTCCTTGTGAGCACTTGCTCTGCCCTTTCAATGAACACAGGAGAAAAGCTCCTTCTCCCGGGAGCCGGAAGGAAACCGCGCGGCAGAAAGAAAAGTTACTCGCTTTAACATCGCCCCAAACTATCGCAGGCAGGGAATCGATTCAAGTCTCACGCCAGAAAAAGGCGTCATTAAAAGGCAGAGAAGAAACTCCTCTCTCGGAGGAGATGCACAGAGGAAGCCAGCAACAAGTGCCGGCCCTCGGGCGCCCCGGGGAGCTGGAGCTGGCACCGGCTCTGGCTCAGCCTGCGGTGGCTCCTCTCCCTCCCTCTTTGGCACACATGTAACACGAAACTTCGCATCTCCACGACAACCAGCAACAAAAAAAAAAAAAAAAAGAAAAAAAAAAAGGCAGAGACAACAGCTGGCTGTCAGCAGCGGAGCAGAGAGGAGCCGAGCGAGCAGCGAGGGGAGAGATGACGTGAAAGTTTAAGAAGACGAAGGAAAAACAAGAGGAGAAGCAGAGCTCGCGGTCGGGGTAAGGCTGAGCTATCGCTGCTGTTCGGTCAAGCGCGGCACACGCCGCTGCTTAGCGAGGGGCTGGAGCCTGGGGAGCTCCCCCTGCTCGGTCAGCCATGGAGCAGAGCTTGGGAGGCAGAATTTGCCTGCTAGGGACACCGAGGAGCGAAGGTGGCAGGAGAAAAGCTTTTAATGGGATTGCGGAGAGCTGCGCCGCAGCCGCCCTGTAACAAAAGGAGCTCCGAGCCCGAGCGGGACTCTGCAACTCCTCTGCCGGTGACAAAGGCAGGCTGCTCGGGTTTCTGGGCTCGTACAGAATGTATGTCCTGATAAGCTGGTGACCTGATACAGAAACAGTCGGTGTGGACGAGGCAGCTGGGTCCGAGGCTGTGCGTGCCCTTAGCGGGGAGCACGGGCAGGCGCGTAGAACCCGACGGGTGCCAGCCACAGCTTTTCCCGGAGCTCCTCCCAGCTGCAGCTAAGTTTTATCCCCCAAATCCTGAAGCAGAGAGCTTAGAAAACAAACCCTGGTCAGGGAACTAGCACGCTGTGCAAGTTAAGCATCTGTGTCCAATAGAAATAAACGGAAAGATTTTACAGAGTTGCTAATGAGAACATTTAAAAAAAGAATTCAGCCAGCATATCAGGCACAGATGCTGGTTTAGGGTTCAAAGCAGCATGAGAACCCACTGCTCTGGGAAGCACGTTCATGCACATACACAGCTCATGGTTTACAGTAAGCAGACCGTCAAGCTTGAATGCAGTGAGAAGGGAAGGAAGAGTAAAAGATCACCTAAATACATGAAATTACACAACAGAATCATTTAGGTTGAAAAAGACATTTTAGGCCACTGTGTCCAAGATTTGGTTTTACAGAGGTGTCCCACAGCCTGTGCTCCCATCTCCGTTTTGCTGTTGGGTATGGGAAGAGGGGCTGGTAATGGAGACTGGCCTTATAAATCCCCATTTTCTGCTATTTGAAGCTGACATCTCTGTTTGGAAGCTGCTGCAGCTCCCAGCACTGAGCTGGGACCCCTCAGCCTCTGCCAGGAGGTGCATGGGCAGTCAGCTGTTTACAAACTGCAGCAGAAAGCCAATTCTCACAAAAAAGGGTTCCCAATCCTACACATGCCTGTAGGGAGGAATGTTAAGGATCAGGTATTTCCACTTCTCTCCATTTCCATTAACGAGGATTGGAGGGCAGGTCTTTCTGACCTAGTGTTGTACAAACATGGAATTGGAACTGCCTGAGTGAGGAGATGTAGTAGTTCAGACCCACACGCCTCCAGCCTGGCCCTAAGGCTCACGGGGATGGAGGGAAGTTTCCACCCTGCTAATGCAGAGTCTCTGTAGGTTGGTTGTTGCAGTTAAGAGAGTTTCTTAAATAAAGCATGTGAAAAAACAAAGTTTAGTGAAACAACAAAGAAAAAAATAACGAGGGAGGAGTGAGGGGAGAAGGGCAGGGGAGGGAAGGAGGTGGAGAAACATGCCAAGTTTTCCTGGCCAAAAGAAAATCTTAATGGGTTTGGCTGGGGGCTTGTCCAGCTGCAGCCATGCTGTTCATGTGTGGGGGGAGAGGCACAGCAATGTGAAACACATGTCTGGATAGAAGCAGCAGGACATGGCTTGTGTTACAGCTGTCACAGTGCACGGGCCTCAGCCTGACTGCAACCAACAGTGGGTGTGGGAATGAAGGTACAAAATAATCCAAGAGCAGAGCAGCTCCTCTCTGCAAGACAGGCCCCTGAGCACAGAGCCTGCAGTGGGCCAGAGACACCCACTGGCCATCAGGGACTGTGAGGGACCAGGAGCAGCACCCACCCCACAGCTCCATGCAGGCTCTCCCCACTGCCCCGTGCAGCCACAGCTGATGAGCTTCCAAACAATTCCTCCTGAGGCAGCAGCTGCTGCAGATTTTGATTTTTGAGCTCTTACACCCCAGTGGCACCTTTAGTAGGATTAGTTCAGGATATTTCAAAAAACTCAAAAATGCATGTAATTTAGGAGACTTGTAGATGTGAGATCAAGGACAGGGCACAGAGGTGGCTGTTAAAAGGTGGAGGAGTTTCCAGCACTCTTGGGGCCTCCAGATGCTGGTCCTCAAGCACCAACTACTGATAGATCCCACTATGTTTGTGAAGTCACTAAAAGGCTTTCACAGGCACACAGCTACTTCTCAGCCACCTTCCTGGGAAATGGATATTTTGCTAATATTAGAATAGACTTTCAGGCTAGATTCAAGCATCACAACCCAAAAAAAGTTCTCTTGTAGAAGAGCTACAGGCTTATTTTTAAAATTGACCTTTTCCTTTCATTGGATGGCTCAGTGTTTTGGTTTCCCCACTTAAAAATTTTCTAGTAGTGAGGAATTATCTCATGGGGTTTTGTGAACATATTTGTGGGATGGACTGGAGAAAACCAGGGTGATCTGCAGAGGTGTAAAGACTCCCAGCTCAGTGCCCCAGTGGGTACCTCTGCTACTGAAACTGGGAATTCAGTGCCTTTTTACATTAATCTAATATTAGGTTGTAGGGAAGAGAAGGCACATTTACAGTGCTGCCTCAAAACCCATCTCCAAATAGTGGGTGGTAGAGATGACAGGGTATTCCAGCCAAAGGGTGACCCAGGCAGGGCAGCTTTAAAATCTCAGGAATGCGTGGCCTTCTGTTCCAAACCAACTGACAAAGTCCCAGCTTTTCTCCCATGGCATTGAGCTACAATTTACCAGTTTGGGTGTGTGCTGTTCAAGGGCTGAATTCTCTTGATACTGCAAACTATTTTCATCTGCTTGGGAATGAATTATAGGTCTGTCTGGCTCTGTGCACTCCTGTTTTAAGAAAAAATGGGCTTGTCTGAACTATAGTTAAGATTCACATGGCTGGTCAACTGCAGTCATGGCAGCAAACACTGCATTAACAATGATGAGGGAAAACCATGCACTGATAATACAACTGCATTTCTATGGCCCTTTTCATCTCAGCAGTACACTAAAAGCTTAGAACAATAAACAATGATGCAGGAATTATGACACGTTATGCCAAAATGTATCCACACTGTAGGCACACCTAGCAACCCAGCATTGTTTGAGAACAGGAAGCACTGCAGACCTTATCCATATAAAATCAGAAGGACATTTCAGGGACCAAGAACAAAGCTGGTACGTTTTGAAACTGGCCAAGCCTTCATTTTCTTTAAAAAGTGGCCAAGTACAGTCAGAGCTTATTTTAAGAGTTTTAGACCAGAATAAAAAGCATCCCCTCCCCTTCGCCTGCTCAGCACCCTCCTTCCATGAGGTTGGGCTTGCCTTGTAGGATTTCTTACCAGATAAGCCCCCACAATCCATACAGGCTTCCCATCTCTGTACAGGTCCAATTTCAACCAATTTATTGGACTAGTCTGAGTAAGAACAACACAACATTTGCTTCTTCAAAGCCCCCGTCTTAAGGAAGAGCCAAGGCTGCAATGAGAATGTTGCCCTGGCATTCTACATGATGGGAACATCAGGAAGGTTCTGCTTGGTGAGATCTCTGGAGCACTCTTGCTGTGGGCAGTGGAGGAGAGCCAACTCACTGTCACTGGGACTTGCTGCATTAGGACTACAGGCATTGGCAGCTTCTTGTGCCCCCCCAAAATTCCCACTTCCAAAGCTTTATCTCCACTTTTAGGTTACTAGAACAACAAACCCATGCAAGCACAGTAAACCAAATGGATCAGGATTATGGCAAGAACAGTATAAGGTGCGTGGTTGGGTTAGGAGCAAACAAGAGTGGAAACCACACTTTCATTTACATTGATCCTAAACAGGCTGAGTGAACAAAGTGTATAAAGTACTGAGCAAAACAATGGACAGTTCACTTTGTAACTGCAGCAAAACCAGGGACTTGTTGCCTTTCTATCTAAAGATTTCCAAGCATGCTGGAAACTTGGACTCACAACAATTAACAAACAAATCTCTGATGTGGTTCCATGTTCCGCTGTCTTGCAGTGGTGAAGTCACCCAACAGTGGGACGTGATGACTTACCCAAACTCACACAACAAGGGAGCATCACTGGCAGGCCAGGGAGACTGCCTGTATTTACTAACTTCCAGTCCTGGGGCTAAACCACAAACTTAAATTTGTGCTTTTTGCACTAAAAAAGGCTGCTCAAATACCCCCAGGGCTATGTGTAAACAAGTAACTCACTCTCAGCAGTAAATTTCAGCTCACCCACTCCCTACAGTTCACCTTTGGATGCAGCTGTGTCCACACACAGATCAGGACAGACCAAAAAACCCAAATGTACAGCAAAAATTCAAAACCAAAATGTACAGCAATTTCAAAAGACTCACAGCAGCCTCACCAGCTTCAGGCAGACACAGGGATGTGAGACCCCACTGTACATGGTCATCTCAAAGCTCTTTTTCCTGGAAAAAGAAGCCTCCATATGCAGCCAGTTCACAGCAGAAAGAAACCTTGATGGAGGCTTTTCTCTTGAATGTCTAGATTGAGGCTTTTTAATGGCTTTATTCTCCAAGGGGCTAAGCAGCCAACTTCTTTGAGTGCTTCAGCATGGCATGAGTCCATTAAAACAACTCAGAAAGATAATTTCAGTGCTATTATGGCAATTTTCACAGCTTTCTTCAGTGGGCACAGCAAGATGAGTCTGCATTAGTGCTTTCTGGGAATCTAAATCTATGTAAGTCCTAAACACAGGACATGTACTTAGGTTTTCCAGGGTCATGTAATCCTTGCAGCTGAGCAGCACACCTGCAGCTGTTTGCCATTCCCCTGCATCATTTCTGTGCTCTGTCCTTTCAACCAAGGCTAATAACTCATGGCACATGGCAGAATGGGCCTTTTTTTCATCAAAACCAAATAAACCCAAATTAAATGATTTGTTTTATTCCCTCCCCCTGTTGGGCCTTGCAACATTAGAGGAGGGCAGAAAGGTTCCACTGGCATCACTGACTGGATGAATTATTTTTCAAGTCAAAACCATGAATTTCAGGCTGCCACCCCATCCCAGCAGGATGTCACAAACTGTTACTTTCTTTTCTATGTGAGATTCGTATCTTGTCTCTCTTCATCTGCTTTTCACTTCATTTGAGCTCTAACTACAGCTGTGGAGCAAAATTTCCTGACATCAGTCTGACAATGTGCTATGAAGATCACATTGCACGGTGGTCATTCAGGATTTTTTCCATGACATGGATGAGTTACATCAGCTCTGCTGCCCTACAGCCAAGTCTCCTCTGCTCTGGAGGGTTCCCATCCTCAGTGGGTGAAGTTTTGAGGAAGGATAGTGATGAGCAAGAAGAAATTCCCAATTGAGGGAAACACTGGCAGACAATTATGTTTGCTCCAAACCCCTGAGAATCTCTGAGGTACTAACTCGAGTGGCTCTTCCAGGCTCTAAAACAGCACTCCAGGCCTAGAAAGTAAACTGTCAGTTAAAGCCCACAACCTTAACTTGCAAACTTCTTAAGACCTCCCTATTTCAATAATAATCATCATAGTTACTGCTTCAACAGAATATCCTGCACCACCTGGCCTTTACTACTGTTGGTGACTGGAAGATTATTTGAACACACTATAATAAAACAAAAGGAATTAATTCTCACAGCTCCACTCTGTTATTGTAATTAATGTCATCACTTTGTGTTGTAAATGAGGCAGATGCATAAGACAACTGGTTTAACTCACGCTATCCTTACCCTTGTGCTAATCTCAAGGGTAAAATCTTGGTTCCACTGAAATCAATTGGAAAAAGGTCACATCAAAACTAGTCCTGAACAAAGATTTTACATCACAAGTAGAATGGAACATACAAAAGTCCATTAATGTAACTGGCTTTCTTGGAGGAGTTTTATTTTTTTCCTTTAAGAATTATTTCATTCTTCACCCTTTTACCTTGCTGCAGAAGCAGAAATCCCAAAGCAGAGAGTCCTTGAAGCAGCAGAAAGTGCAGTGAATCAGAAAAACATTTGCTTCCTCACGCGTAGATTGGAGACTGCACCACCACCACCATCAAACTTTGTCCCTGATGTAATTCAGACCAAGGTAAACAAGCAACATTCCTTGCAAGTTTTAGAATAAAAACTCCTTCCCTCAGCTCCAGATCAGGTACCATGAGCAGAGTGGAATGTCCATTACAGAGACAGACTTGATCATTTTTGATTAAGCACTTTGCTAATGCACATGGAGTTCTACAATCCTGATCAGTAATTTTACCCTGTATAACCAAATTTCACAAGCCTGGCTCTTATACCTGTTGCTTCTGGTGCAACCCAAAGCAGGGCATGGAAGTTTACAGCAAATTCATTATTAGGAGAGCTTCTGGACAGGCAGAAACACCTCCAAAGGGAACAAACATTTTCACAATGTTAAAGCCAGAAATTTTATTTTTTGAATCTTTTTCTTCTAGAGCCAAGAACAGAAAACAAATCATTTCACCTCTGCCTCTTTCACCATCTCTTAGAATGGAAACAAAATTGAAAACCTGTTGACACAGAATCCTGCAGCACTAAGGATAAAGCCGCCGTTTCTGGAGAAGCTCACTTGGGGTATGCAATCATCTGGAAAGAAGTATTTAACCCTAGTCTCAAAAGGTGACCTTTTCAGGTCAAAAGACCACAGCTCTGCCTCCTTCCTGAATTGCAGTGATCTTTCTGTGGATGTGGATTTTCCATCCACCCCCATTTCTAAGAAACCAGCCGGTTCCAATTTTTATTCCTTAGCTTGGATTTAAAAGAACAAAGAAAGCCCTTTTTGAATTGCATAAACATACAAAACTAATTTAACTTGGCACTGTAGTACTTAAGCCCAGCATGCAAAGAAACAGCCAAGGTCTCTCTGTCCTCAGTGTGTTTAGAAAAACTGAACTCCAAGCATCCATTTGTTTGAGTAACCAAGCCAGATGTTCAATAAGGAACTAGCTGGTTTGTTCTGGAAATGCTGTCTTGGTCACTTGGCTTTGTGTTATCACCAAGATCAGGATATTAAATTGCAATGTTTAAGTCCCAAACCCCAGTGCTGCTTGTTACAACACACACAAACCAGTACATTTTCAAATAATAGTGAAATAAGAGTTATAACCCATTCAAGTGTTGACCTGTCTAAGCACTTGTTTTAGGTGGAACTATGGATATTTCTCAAAAATATCCAGTTCCAGTTCTGACTGAAGCAAAATTTCAAGATCCATAAGTCTCATGCCAGCTAGTTTGTTGCAATGCCTCCTAAAATCTTGCTCACGGTGTAAAAGAACAGCAAATATTGATGACAAAACTGAGGCCCTTAACTTTACTAGACTAATAATGTTTTCAGTAATGATAGCTCCTGATGATCACTCTGGGAATAAAGAAGGCCTAAGATTGCTGAGTAGGACAGGAGGGATTAGCTCCACAGGAGAGATATCTCCCTGACAGATCCAGGGGCTTTTGCTTTGCTCATCATCAGCAGTGATGGGTGGAATCCACTGTTCAATTCATATATTGCTCCGTGGCCTAAAATTTAAAAAAACCCTAAATTTAGTTTTCTTTATAAAATTGCATTAATCTGTGAGAACTTGAAAAGCATCCAGCTGTCCCTAGTGAATGCAGACTTTTAGCATCACATACAGTAAAACTGGTTAATAAAAGATTATTAATGCTATGTATGTATTGAGGTGTTGAGGTACATGCCTTTGTTTTTAAAGGGGGTTCTGTAGCTCAAAGTGCAAGAAGCCTTCAAGGGAGTCTACTTTGTGTTACTCAGTAACAAACAACTGAGTGGAGTTCAGCATTCAAGTTGGGTTAGAATTGCATTTGTTTCTGGAAGGACAGGTCAGCACAACTGGAAAAAAAAGTGGGTGACAGCCAAGGACAGGCACTGTCCAGTCTAACTCAGTGCCTGCTGGAAGAAGTGTCCTTGTAGAAGAAACACCATTTGGACTTTGCTTAACAGTAGTTGACAAAAACACCCTTGAAGCTGGATTTTGAAATTAAAACAGTGCCAGAACACGTAGACAATTAATAGTTCTCCACCTTAGCTACTGGGAACAAGGACTGAGACCAGATAAACTTGTTTTCCTTGTGATCACCGGCTGTATAAGAAGGCTGGCAGCTCCCTAGCATTAGTCAGTGAAAAGGTTTATTCTCTGTTTGGTTCTCCTGCAGCATAAAGCCTGGAGAGGTTGTGACAGAATGTCTTCTGAAGGCTTTCTGAAGGAAGTTCAAGCCATTGGTGAGAAGTTTCTCCTTAAGCTCCAGAAACTGCCCAAGGCTGAGCCAGTGGAGATTGTCAGCTTTTCTGTGGTTCTTCTGTTTATTGGTGAGTTTGTGGTGGAGGCAAAAGGGTGTCAGAATTTCTCTCCTCTCCTTTGGGGGCAACTTGCTCCACAGGGTTGGTGGTGTTGGCTGTTGTTTTCTAGGCTGTGCTCTAAAGCCCAGGTTAATTCATAGACAATTTTTTAACACTCAACATGTACCTCTACATGGTTGCAGGGCATGACAGGAAACACTACAGCTTTCCCCAAAGCTCCCATTTTAAACATTAGTTAAATCAGCAATATTTTAACCAACCTAGAGCTGTTGTAATGTTTTCATGCATAGGAGATAGTTTATGGCAAATGGTACTAGAGCATCTCCCTGCCGCAGAAGACACTTAAGAGGGGCTCTGAGTGTCCTTCCTGTATTGGCTCAGTGGAAGCCAAATAATACTTCAGATGAGTCTACTTATTCTCCTCTGGAAACGGCAAGATTCCCTCCTGCTGCTCTGTGTGGGGATGGCATGGAAGGCAAAACAACTGGATCAAGAACTGTTGGATCAAGGAGGATGAAGTTTGTTTATACAATGGGAAAATAAGCAGGAAGGAAGACAGGCCCTGCTCCTCAAAGACAGGGCTTGCTCCCGGCCAAAAGGAAGGGTGTGTGTTCAGTTGGACACTCCTCCCTGGGCTGGAATTCACAGTGTCACACCTGCTGCTTTATTTGGTTCATCCCTACAGCTGGTTCCCCACAGGTCAGGTTACCTGGCAGCCCAGGTCCAGGCTTTAAAGGAACACATGCACACACAGAGGCATGCACACACTCTTGCATGTTCTACGGGATGGAACACGTCATCCTTTTCTACTCCAGATAAACTAACACATCCCTGCCAGCACCAGCCATCCTGGCTAGAGTAGAGGACAGTAAGTTAGCCCGCTGTTCTGTGAAACAAACCCCCGCATTTGAATTATCTTATTTTTTCAAGCTAGATACAGAAGAATAAGGCCAACCCACTCATGAGTCTCTATGCTTAAAGAGTATGCTGAACTCACTCTTCAGAAATACAACTGCCAGTTTGAGTAACGCAACTCCCTCAAGGTCGGTTACTCAAAAATCCAAAGCTGGATTTTCGTCCTTTCCAGGCACATGGCTGTGCTTAGGTACTGCATGTCAGCTCCCAAACAACAGCCCATTAAGTGGGTAAAAAAACCCTCACATGGTTTGGAATGTAGCTCTTAAGATCTTGAAATGCCTGGTAATGATTGTCCAGATTAAATGGAAAACAAATACAAAGGAACAGGAACTTAGGAGGAGGAAGATAGGGATATAGGGCAAAAAAAGTTCTCAAGAAACCCGGCTTTGCTCATTTTGCTCCTCACCAAACAACTTGGAGGAGACATAGGGTTACTCTGCAGGGATTGTACTATGCTATGAAGCAATATCCTTTGTTTCTCTTTGCAGTTACTGTGCTGGTGCTCACGATCATTGCCTGCAGTTGCTGCTGCTGCAGCTGCTGTGGCTGTGATGGACGCCCTGATCCCAGGCGCAAGAAGAGCCAAATCAGCCCAGCTGCCCATTCATGAAGTGACACAACCTGCTATCGAGGACATGCATGGACATCATGATTCAGTGCTATGGGAATGACTTTCCACACTAGCCCACTGAAAATGGCAATAACAATATTAATTAACATGACTCAAAGGACCAGAAATCACAGCATGGAATTCCCTCTCTCTGTGACAGCCACTACTGTGACCAGAAAGGTAAAGCTCCTTTACCATCACTGTGTCCTTCTTCGGGGCCGGGATGGGGTGGGAGGGCATGGACACAGATTGCTGAGAAAAGAGAGAGCTTTCCCAAAGACAGCCCTGCAGCTGGGCCAGCTGAGGATCCCCCCTGGGACACGGAGCCACGGAGCAAAGCAGAGGCCATGCACACAGCCACACACGAGGCACTGCCTGCTCTCCTCACCAGAAGGATGGTACTGGGCATTAGCAAAACCCACTGACACCACTGGGAGGTCCAATTGCTCAGGTCATCGTGGATCAAGGCCAAACTTGCTCCAGGAGACAGGTTTAGCTGAGATATCTGCTGGAAAGAACAAATGGTGGACCCTCTCATCTGGATGTGCCAGCTGAGGCTCTGAGCACAGCTGGTAACAGCTGCCCCTGGTGTCATTTCATTGGTGATATGATGATGGAAATTGCCAAAGAAGAAAACAGATCATGTGGAATACTTTTTGTAAAAGAAAGATGAAGGCAAAAGGGAAAAACTCACCAATCCTATGGCTTATTTTGATCATTCTCGGCTCAACATGCTCCCTCTCCACCCCCCTGTGGTTCCTACTCTTCTGCTTATTGCAGATGAATGGTTCTTGCAGAGCATGGGGGCTCCAGGAGATGAACAAATTCCAATCCTTACTTGAGGGATCTGTGTGTCTGACTCCCTGCACTGTGTGCAGTTTATTTTAGTAGACATGAACATGATGCCAAGGGTGTGTTTATGAGCAAGCACAGAGGCATTTTAGAGGAGTGACACATGATGGGAGCCATCACTTCAGGGTATGTGCGCAGCAGCTGACAGCGGGCACCATGACAGAGCAGAGCCAAGAATGGGCTGTTGGGCTGGAGTTAACAAGTGCAAATAAATCCCTTTTCCATGCTGCAGCCACTGTGTATGTTTGGTTTACACTCCGGTGAACTTCCGAAAGGGATTTACCCATGTGCAAGGCTGTGGCACAGGCCACGGCTTCCACAAGTGGCACAGCACAAGAAGGCTACAATTCTGCACTAAACTCTTGAACATTGGTGTGTCAGCTCCAAATGGGAGACCAACCATCTTTGTGAGAAGGTATAAACAATTACATGAATATAGAGAAGTCACCTTTTGACTCTGTATCCCAACTAAGTGTATGTACCAAAGCCAACATCTAGCTAGGGAGAACAGAATCATCAAATTTTTAACAGTGGGCTTTAAAATACTCTTTACACTTCAGGAGGTACAGAAAATAAAGAAAACTCTGTAAAGAAATGTATTTTCTCTGTTGCCTGCACCTATATTAGTAAAAGGCACATTACATCAGCTTCTTTTGCTTTTAATGCACTTTATTTTTTGCCAACAAACTGGATCTAGGTATTTGGTATTTTTGTACTGCTGCACATTGGAATGTATCTGCAGCCAGAGACATAGTGAATAGTCTAAGAATTATAAGAAAAATAAAGTTCCTGAAACTACCAGTGTTACTTTTAAATTAATAAAAAGAAAAACTTTCCAGTAGAAAATGAGGATGTTCTTTAGAAATAAATATTTGAGACACAACAGGACAACTGCCAAGAGCAGACTGCACTAGCATGAGCTACTGCATGCACAGTTACACTGAGAAAACATAGAGTAAAAAAAAAAAAAAGAAAAAAAACAGAAAAAAATTATTAGTCTATCCCAAAGCTTTCACTGCCAACCAACATGTTAGGGGGAAACAATCTCAAGCATGGCATCAGTTTAAACATTCAGAGGTGCATCACACCAACCTCCTGTCACGTAAGTCTTTGCTCATTTCACTCACAAACAAGTGGCAATCAAAGTGACATCAGGAGCCTCAGAACCTCTTTTGCAGAGACAGACTCAACAGATGTTTTTGTATCTAGATTAAGTCATGAGACCCGGGGAAGAACAGAGCTCACTTTCTTTCCAGGCTCGTGCTAGACAGTGCCAGCTGCAGACATTACCAGCATCCCATTGAGGGCTGTTCCAGCAGCACGGAGCCAGCCAGTGCAATGACAGGGGGAAGCTTGGCAGGCTGGACACACACCAAGGGCTGACAGGTTGCTGTCACTGGGTACAAGCTGTCAGGCCTTATCTCAACAGGAAAAGCCACAAATGCATGTTTCCCAGTGGTGATACAAGTTAAACCACTGACAGATACCAGGCAGAGGAACAAGAGAAATGGCTCCTGTCTTATCTCAGCCACTGCGAGTTCCTGAATTAGAAACAGAATAAACACAGCAGTGTTAAAGAAAGGGAAGGAAAGAAAAACAGGTAATCCTCTAAAGGATTCAGGTGGCTCTCTGGACCAGCTACCATGTAGAGGGGGTCAATTTCTACACACTTGTTTGGACCTCACAGGCCTAATGTTCTGCTTTGGACTATTTTGTACTACTGCACTCAGCTGGACTATTCCTACAGCTAGGATTCAGACATGCCAGTTGTTTGCCTGATCTGCTGCTTTCTTGCATGCATTCAGGGTAGCCTGAAAGATGACAGCAAGTGCCCAGCTTCCTGCAGCTCTTCAGCATCTGCTTACCTACAAACCTGCTGGTCCCTGGGTCCCTGCTCAGCACTCACACAAACTTTTGTGCTTTGGCTTCTATCAGTACACAAATACAGGCACCTACAGGGAGCAGCAGTGAGGATGGATCCTCTTGTTTCAACTTGCAGAGAGAAATTCAGAAAAGCACAGAATAAGGCAAGGCTGCTTCTAACACAGCAACTGCCATTCATATTGTGAAAGCCTAGGAGGAACTGCACGGGAATACTGTTACTTCAGTCGAGATGATAAAAAGTGTTGAAATTGTTTCTTTCCCTGAGGAACCTCAAAGAGCCAGCAAGGCCAACCCCTCCAGCAGAAGTGGTTGAAGTTCTACTGATGACTTAATGGAATAGCTTCTGTTCTGTAACATTATCCCTCTGGTTTGCTTGGCTTGTGAAAATTAAGTTTCCTTTTACACACAGGCAGTGTCACACACCACATTCCTCCTTCTGCCCTCCCTTCTCTCTCCAGCACCATCCCTCTAGTCTTCTCCAGTCAGGAAAGCGATAGAGAGTTTTACAGCAGCTCACAGCAGTGCAATGCTCTGGAATGGGTTTATTCACCTAAACTGTCACAATGAATTTTGGACTGTAGGGCAGTCCTGTTCAGTTCAGTCCTGTTCAGTCTCACTCCAGTCTCCTACTGGAGCTTGCAACACAGACCCAGTTGGGATCCAGGAAACACAGCCCTCTTCTCTCCACCACATCCTGCAGCCTGCCCCAGACAGAGGCCACAGTGGGCCTTCACAAGCCCTGCAACAGCTGTAGGAGTGGATAAAGCCATGAAGAGGAAGAAATGTCTGAGGAACAGCTGAATTAGGACTTTTTAGTTGGGTTCAAGGCCTTTGATTTGATTAGATTAGCCACACCTTTGCAGGAATTAATCAGCTGTTAATCATTTACTTCAGCCCAAAGAGGCAACTTCCAGGCTACCTCTACAAGTCTCCAGGTACAGCAAGGGGTACACCACAGGCCAAGATCTCTTGGAGGAGTGAAGAGGAGGCAACAGAGGAAACACCTACTACAAACCACAACAGCTTCAGGTATTTATAAAATGTCCTACACCTCTCCTTTTCTGGGAGGTGAACTGCAGTTAGCAAAAGAGACAGGAACTTCCTGTGCAGTCCCACAGGATTTCTGCCTTTGGGTCAAAGGAACTTATATCTAGGCTGCCTCCTTTTTGAGGGCAAAGGAATCCAGAACAGCTTTGATGTCCCATGTGCTGGTTGGTTAAAGGCTGAGCACAGTGATCCGCCATCTACCCAGAAAACAAACCATTAACTGAATAAATCTGGCTGTTGAGAAAGAAACAAAAACTTCAGCAAGTGTGAGCTTGTGCTTCAAGTCAAATCCAACCTGCTGAGGATGAAACACTTTACAGGAATAATTCCTCTTAGAGTATGCAGGATACAGACATAAGAGGCAGCAAGTCAAGCAAATTTTCAAAAATAACCTGTGTCTCTTCCTGTATTACATCTGCATAGTCACATTTGCAAGAAAGTGTGAGAAATATTCCATCCTTTCCCTTGAGAAGCAAGGAAGCTTTAGTAAAACCACAAGATGCTCACGAAGAGATGCTGGATGTTCTTTAGGCAGCTGACAGCGAAGTCATTATTCAAAGTATCAGTGAAAGAGCAAGTGAGTAGAACCCACTGAGATCCCAGTTTAAATTATTACTGGACCTCCTTGTGGGAGGAAAATTTATGCTTCTATTGCAGAGTAACAGAAACCATTACTAAAGCAAATTTCATTAGCAGCAGTTTAACATAAAATTAGGACACCCTTTTTAACATATTTGAACTATTCTAAGCTCTATGGAAGAAACAAGTTGTACATGATCCTTGCTTGTTATTGGTGGGGTTTTTTGCTTGATCGTTTTTAAATAAGTGTTCCTTTAATCTCCATTGTGACCTCAGAGTTTAAGCCCCCAACTCTCCCTTGTAGAGATCCTTCCAGTGGTATCAAGGAATTTCTCCCACTGAATACATGTCTTTCATGTATAGGCTGCACAGCTGACAAAGAGTTCATATTGAACATGCTGGAGAGACACTGTATTATTGAAAATATTGATAAGCTATGATTAAAATAAATCTCAACTGCCAGAATGCTGTAGACCGAGCAGCTTTTCCTCTTTACATCTCTATAGATCTGATTGTTAAATCAGTTTTAGCTGTATTTCCTCTGTGTATGCTCCCATTTCTGTGAAAGGTGACCCTCCTTTTGGAGGGGGATGCCTGCAGGCACAGACACCAAGCATACCTGCACTGGTTTTGGGGCTGTGGCTGAGGGCATGGAGAGGATACAAGACCTGATCCTGTTGTCTGCCCCCAGCAGGGTGGAAGCCAGCATGTCACTAGAGCAAGAGGCATCCTCAGATCTGCAAGACCTAAAGACACTGATTGCAACAAGTGATTGGGCTCTTGGAGGGCTGGTGGTGATTGGCATTTTCTGTTTTGTTTTTATTGCTCTCATTTTATTTGCTGCTATCTTTGGGTGCTGCACATCTCCAAGGCACAGACGGGGTGGCTCATAGACAGCAAAGTGAGGACACTGAACTTGGTACAGCTAAGCAAGAACCAGCCTGGGTACAACCTGATTGTGTTGTTCACAGAAAACTCTCATCTCACTCCCTGGGTGGTTATTTCTCTCCATGCAACTTCCCTGCATCAAGAGCAATGTCCCAATGCCACCAAGTTGTTCTGCAGGCCACAGCAAACTCACTACATGAGGCTGTCTGGGTTCAGGAACTGCTACACTGGGGCAAATACCAAAGTAAACTCGTCTCTGATTTTCATCTTTCAAGCAAAACCACCAGCTAGAGGTGGCAAATGCTCAGCCACCACCTAAAGCTGATAAAGATGTGTTCTGCTGCTGCAGCTACGTCTGTTGGGGTGGTTTTTCACCTTGCAAAAGGGCAATAGGAAACTCTGGCCACTGAAAGCTTTGAACCCACTCTCTAAAAGCAGCTTAGACCATTGTTCTCCTGTCATACTCAGGCCTAAATACACTATGCAAAAACTAACTCGCCAGTACACTGTCTTTATTTGTTCTTATTTATAACCTTGCAAGGTCAGAGTTTGAGGTTTGCTTTCACTGTTTGGATAGTGAGTAGAACTGTATTAATTCAATATGTAAAAAAGAAATGCAACGTGGCTTTGCTTTTCACAGCACCTCAGTCTCCTGTAGAGTTATGAGCAGGGAAGCCAGGCAGAGGTGCTGCAATATGTGACTCTGGGATGCACACCCCATGATATGCAGCTGGAAGAGTGGATCAAGCTCAGTAAGGGAAGAAAAAGTCAGGGAGGGGTGATTTCTGATTAAGTCAGTGACATTCCCTTACTCAGATTATTACTTTGAGGATGGTGAGATACCGGGACAGGTTGCCCAGAGAAGTTATGGATGCCCCATCCCTTGGAAGGCCAGGTAGGATGGGGCTTGGAGCAACCTGGCCTAGGGGAAAAATGTCCCTGCCCATGGCAGAGGGTTCAGCTAGGTCACCTTAAAGGTGTCTTCCAACCCAAACCATTCTATGATTATACAAAACCCAGCCACAACAGCCATCTGTGATCTGGGAACACATCCCAGAAGGGGCAGAGCTCCTGAGACATGTGCATCAAATTCTTAGGAAAAGAAGTCTCCCAGCAGCTACTTCACAGCATCACCCTGACTTCAGGCAAAGAAGTGCCCCTTCAAGTGCCCCAGGACTCAGTGCTGTGCCACACTTCAGTACAAGCAAGACTATCCCATAAACCCAGGATTTGTTTGCCAAACATGACAAGAAGAGAACACTCTCACCAAGGCACCAGAAAAGCAGCATGTGTTACATTCATGTTGAAAAAGCTGTCCTAGACCCACATGTGAAAAATGAAACGAAATGAAGAACTTGTAAGCATGACACACAAAGATCATTTTCAGTTAGTGGACATATACTGCTCTCTTCTTGGCAAAATTATAGCTCTGATGTCTGATCCAGCACAGAGCAGCAATTAGTACAATTACAGCATACAAAGCATGAACTAAACCTGAACAAGGCATGTTGTGGTTGCTAGTCTGCATTTAGATTGGGCACATCCATAATTTGAGCCTGTTTCTGAAACATTCTAAGCACCATCAGGTCCTTCTAAGGTCAGTGAGAATCACAGACACTTTGCAGAGTGGAGATGCTGAGATTTACAGAAATGTTATATCTAAATGCTTCCATCCCATAGCTCTCTGCCCCATTAGGAGAAGAGTGATGTACTGAAGGAGAAGAGTCAAAACAAAAGCAAATGCAACAAAGTCAACCCATGATCAAACCTGAAATATTGTAAAATGTATCACCAGAGAAGTTAAACATCCCCTTGACTTGGTCAGACTCCAAGACCAAGGTCCCAGTTAACTCAGAGGTGAGAGTGATAAGAGATTTCTCAGGGACACATGCAGGATCTCAGCCATAACAGTTTCTTGGAAGAACAGGGCATGTTTTCTCCAGCATTAACAGTAGCATGTGAAAGAAATGCACTCACCCCAGCTCCTCACAGAAGTTCACAATGGCATCAAAAGCTGTCATCACAGCTTTGTCAGACTCTTTTAAGGTGCCCTTTTTTTCCTGAAAGTAGATGGGATAAGGAACTGTAGTCTTCAATGTAAATTTACACAGATAGAGTAACTCTAGCAATGATCAAATCCAACCCTTCTGAGCTACATGGCAAACAGCTACAGACACCTCCCTGTCTCTGCTCTATTCCTCTCTAATAGAGCTGGCTCTGGCAGCCTTTTCCTTCCCTGCTCCCCTTCCTTCTACTACCCCTTGAAATGGGGCTCCACACAGCTCTAGACTCAGAACATTTCATTTCATCTTTTCATATTCAGAGGTTAATCCAGGCAAACCAGACCAGAGGCAAGGCAGGGTGATCCAGGTGTTTGGTACTGTTCTGCAGCTCTCACCTGGATGTTAGAGAGCTCCTTCTTGATCAGGAAGCTGACTTGATCCCTGTCATTCCTTGAGTAATAGAGACGGCAGCAGGATGGTTTTCCATCTCTCCCAGCTCTGCCAGACTCCTGGTAATATCCAGCCATTGACTTGGCAATATTCCAGTGGGCAACAAATCTGCATGTGGTCAAACAGGGAACATGAGGCTGCAGGTTTCTCAGAGCACTGCACACACCAGTCTGGTGTCTGTGGGCATCAACAACAGCAAAAACCAGGGCAGCAAAACATAAAAGAGGATGAAGCACAGCAAGAGAATTTGCACACTGAAGTTTTAGTCCTTTTAACACATAAGGCATGGAAAGCAGCAAAGCTGTAAGAAAACAAGTGTACCTGGACACCATGTGAGCAGTATGCCACTCCACATGGATAGAAAAGAATGAGCACATGAGTATCCCAAACATGCATACAACTGTGCAGCTATGAAGACTGAGAATAAGAACACTGAATTAAGTAGTTTGGGAGATTTTATCATAAAATACAGCATTAATAAAAAAGTCATATTTATTTTGTGGGACATAACTGCACCATTATGAAACACATTTTTAAATATTTTCTTTTAAAAAGACATTTAGCCAAAATCTCCATGGGAAATTCCACCTCACTGTGCTTCTCAGATGAAGACAACCTTCCTAACCAGCAAATATGACTACAGAATCATTACTAAATTTTATGTAATCTCTGCAGGAAGGTTTTCAACACAGCACTGCAAGACTGCTTTAAACCTGCTTGTACCTGACTATTCAGCAATGCAGCTTATACCTGTTTTGAGAGGATTGCACAGTAATGCTGCCAATGTTTTCAAGTCTGCCTCAAAGCCAGCATGACCTAAGGGCAGGTATGATGCATATGGGTGTAGCTAAAGATTAAATGACAAAAGCAGCAAATGTGTTTCTTCAAACACAAACAGCCCAGGAACAAGCCAAGCAGGAAGTATCAGAGCCCTGCACATTTAAACCCCATCAGGAAGTTTGCTGAAGAAATTGATAAATAATGTTAAGCAGAACTGAATTAACAGTGAAGAGAGAGGAGCAGATTCCATCAGAATAAAAAGGGATGCCACCTCTGTTTTCCCTTTTGTCCAGAAGAATCACCTCCAGAAGTTGTCAGACCTGATCTTATTTGATAAGATATACATGAATACTCAGAAATCTGCCAACACAGAGCAAAGGCTAAGCAGCTGTGCCTTGTTAACTAGGCTCGGGTATAATGTTCTTTATGTTATTTCTAAAAATGCCTGTAAAGAGTCATTTTAACTCAATCCCTTGTAACCTAACCAGATTACAAGCATATTTCAGCTATAATTCATTTTCAGTCAGCCCTATGCATTTCAGTTACTCTCTGCCTTTTTTAATGACCACTGGACAGGGCAGAGTGCTTCAGCAGGTCATTAATTCATGTCCTAGGAGACTCCTCACTTCTCTGTTTGGAAAGATGCATCAAGGAGTAAAATTGTTACTGCTATGGGATCCTGTTTCCTGGCAGCACAGTGACACAGGCAGAGGGATGGCACAGTTGTGAACTGATGGGATTGGCTCAGTGATATCCTGCCCTTCTCTCACAGTATTCAGAGCAGCCTCTGTATGTGGATTTTAGAGATCAGGTCTGTTGTGGGTGTTGTCTGAGCTGCACCTGAACTTTCCCTCTAGTAAGTGATCACAATAATAGCTCAGCACAGCCATATTGCAGGGCAGGAATTCCAACCCAGAGCCCCTGTGGGGACAGCAATGGCAAACCATGTGCAAAGTTTCTGTCCTTGAACCAGAGCTGTATTTTGATATGGTTACTGCCATTTGTGAAGGGCTATTTTTTCCACATTGCACTGCAAGAGATCTCCAAAACAAAGCTGGCTATGACTATTTTAATAGAGGGTGGATGAATTATTTTAGGTGCAGATTTTCTTTCCACTGCTTTTAGACAGCAACTATTGCACTAAGAGAAGTGAAAGAGACAGCTGTGACTGCACTGAGATGGCTCTTTCTGAAACCCTGGAGGGTGTGGCAGAAAAGCATTCCTCCCATTTTCTTGATTTTAAGGATGACTGGCAAAGAGGAGCTCTGCTGCCTTGTGTTTAATGTTTTTACAAAGCCCTCTCAGGTTTGGTTTTGCTGCTTTCAAGATAAAAAACTTCCAGCACTGGTTTTACTGCTTTAAGCAAGTGTTCATCAGGCAGTTGAGTCAGATGGATTAGGTAGCAGAGCCTGAGACTTTTCCTTCCCCTTGCTCAGCTTTCAGTCTCTGATGGTGCCCAACACTCAGCCTCACACACCTGACATTTCCTTTGTCTACTCCCATTCCAAAACTGATGGTTGCAACAATGACAGGGATCTTCTCCTCCATCCATTCATTCTGGACAGAAGTCCTGTCAGCTGCCTTGAGCCCTGGGAAGGAAAAGAGAAGAAAGTAAACAACACAAAAAACCAGACCAAAACAAACAAAGCCCAACCCCCAAAAAGAAAAGAAAACCAACAAACAAACCCCATAAACAAAACAACACCCAAAAAAACAAGAATAAAAGAAACAATAGGATTTTCTTATCCATTCCCCCATTGCAGGCAAACTCCCTCACTAAAACTGTCTGATGTACAGACTCTTCTCTTCCCAGTGTTTAAACTGGCCTGGGACCAAGCAGAAGTCAACAGCAGCTGGTTTTATTCCAGAGAAAAAAAAATTGGTTCCCCACCCGGGATAAAAGCAGTTGTTATATTCAGGCCATGAAAGATCCAACAAAACCAACAGTTCTGGAGACAAGGGAATGCCATTGTGGTGAAGGGCCTGCACTTACCTCACAGACCTGATGTGTGAGCATCACACAGAGTGCAGAGCATGCCTAGAAAGCTCTTTTCTAGGTAGCCCCAACCCAGGAGGCAGAGTTCAGTTCTCCCAGCTAGTGAGAGATGCAGACTCCAGTACCTGCATGGTAGGCCTTGGCTTTCAGCCCTCGGTAGCTCAGCTCAATGGCCAACTGGTCACACACATCCCTCATCCTGCAGTACACGATGCCACAGCCGGAGTACACCTGGGAGCCAGGAGACAAAGGCCAGGACACTGCCTGAAGTCAAACAACAAATCTGCACATACAGCCCCTCATCCTCTCCTAGCAGATACAATGCAAGAAGCATCTCACAAACACACTCAGGTGCAGAGGTTACAGCTGAGCTGCAGAGAGTTATTTTGAGGTTAGTGTTAGAGCAGGCAATTCAACACTTCAAATGCTTCTGCTCACCCTCACAACACTAAAAGAGCAGAACACAGACATACAGTGGTCACAGAAGATGTGACAAACCAAGTGGAAATGCTTATTCTGTATTCCTAATCAATTTTCTTTTAGACTAACCCCTTTCTGAGGACACCTCTGACAGGACCACAGCCTTCACATTCTACCTGTTTTAGAGGAACTAAAAAACATATGTGTGCACTTTTAGAGAACTTAGAAAATACACATGAGCACTTTCCTTCCTGGGACCTCCTCATTTTCTGCCACAGACCTGTCAGGGCCCCACCAACCCCTAGAAGGCCAGGGACTATTAGGGTAGATTTTGTCCAGTTTAGTTTTTTCCCTAAAAGTAAAACCTACCCCAGCGGCGCCCTTCACTTCAAGCGCCTTCAGACAGAAATCCTTCAAGTTGGCGTAGGGATCAGTAAGGAGCTCTTTGAACTGCACATCATAGAACAAGTTAGATCTGAAACAAGGAGTCTTAAAGGTGGAGAGTGGCTGTTTGAGCTTGAGTGCTGCCACCACATCCTCCTGGACCTGCTTGGTGGCAGTGGCAGTCAGGGCAACGCAGGGGGTGCGGGGGATGCGGCTGCGCAGGGAGCCCAGGCGCAGGTAGTCGGGGCGGAAGTCGTGTCCCCACTGGGAAACACAGTGAGCTTCATCAATGACCAGGTAGGACAGGAGGTTTCTGGACACCAGGGAGTTCAGTGTTGGCTGGAAGGAAGAGGCAGCTGCCATCTCTGGGGTGATGTACAGAAGCTTTACTTGAGGCTTCTCACTTGCCAAGTCAGCCAGGATGGTTTTCTTCTCCTGGGCAGACAGCTTGGAGTTCAGAGAGCAGGCTTTGATCTTCAGAGCCAGCAGGTGATCCACTTGATCCTAGAGTAAATACAAAACAGAAATTAAAATCAAATGGGAATAAAGAAAGCCACCAGCAACAAGAAAGATTAGTTGGGAGACCCAGGTGAGGCCCCAGCTTCCACCTCCAGGATCAAATCCCAGGACAACACACACCTGCAGTCCCGTTAGTTACAACTTCAATTCTAGATGCCTTTTCCTTCACCTGTGAGCTCCATCCAGCTCTTACATTCAACTGCATTTTTGTGCATCCATTCACTTTAAGACAGTCTTTTTGCTGCTAGGGAACACCAGCAGGGATCTGTGCAGAACAACTCATCACAGGCTCAGTGACCTGAACACATCTCAGTATTTACACTACAGAGCTGTCACAGATGGAAAATGAACACTGCAAGAACAGGGAGCAGCTCACTCCTAAATAACTGAAGGATGTCCTAACACAACTGAGACAGGACAAAGTGCAAGGATCATGCAAACCACCACTGCAGCAAAACCAGAAGAGAGTGAGAGTTGTGTCATGAAAACCAAGGAGAACATGTGGCAGCACATCCAGATAGACACTGGCCATACAAATTCACTTCCCTGTCCCCTGCTCACTTGCACTTGACTAGCACCTGACACTTCAGGATATGAAGAGTCCTGAAAAACAGGTACCTCATTATTTTATTCAGTATCTGCCTTCAGTAATTGATTGAATGTCTGTTTCTGTTTTCTCTTCACAGTCACCCCTCAGCTTTCTCTATAATGGACTCCACAGACTGAACTCTTGAAGTTTGGCTGCACTGAAATACATCATGATCATTTCAGGCACAGCAGCCCCTTCTCAGGGCTGGATGAGGAGACTCTGGGGGTTTACTCCAGCTCTTTCCTCTAAAACACATCAAGCTCATCTCAACCTATTTGTAACTCTCTTATCAATCTTAACTCTTTTATGGTATCTTAACCTCCATTTCACTAATATTGGCCATGCTGGAGTTAAATCAGTAATCCTCACACTTGGAACAAATTCACTCTTTATAGTATCTTTCTGAGAAGTATCACCAAGCCTGCTATCATTTTTAGTGTGTATTACAGTGAGACTGTAAAGGAGTTAAAATAATTGCACAAATAACAAATCCCAAACCTGCAGCAGCAAATGTCACACAGTGCTAATGGTCTACACAAGTGTAAGCAATGCTACAGCTGCTCTTACAGGAAAATGTTTCTCCCAACAGGTGATGAAACAGTAGAAAAGGCAAAGCAGAGGAAAAAAAGTCTCACAGATGAATGTGCTCATGGAGCAGCTCTACTAAACCAGCTTCTTCCCATCACAGATTGACTGCAACAAAAAGACATTTTGATGCAGAATGAATTGTGCCTTCAAAGGCAACTTCATCACTCCTGGAGTTATTACTTTATAGGTAAAGTGGCAGGTTTTTTTCTGGTTCAAGATCTATCTTTTGGGGCATTTGAGTTACTCTGCTTTGCTGCTAATGTCTGGAGAAAATGGAGAAAGGCTCAGTTATAAAAACTACCAGGTTATTATTAAAGGCAAAACCATCCTTTTAGATAAATGCTAAGTATCTGACCAGAGATACTCTGCTGTCCTCACCTGTCCCAGGGTAAAGAAAGCACAGAGACATCAAGAGAATCCAGAGGCAGGTCAGCAGCAGAGACTCATGGGCAGAAAGACAAGAGGGCAGCTGCTGTGCCTCCAGAGCCTCCCCTTCCCTGGCTGCTATTCCCCAGCTAACAGGAGACAGTTACCTGAATCAGTGCAATCAGAGGTGAAATGACAATGGTGATGCCCACTGCCAGAACTGCAGGAAGCTGGTAGCACAAGGATTTCCCTGCCCCTGTGGGCATGCACACAAAGACATCCTTCTCTCCTGCAAAAACAACAGAAGAAAGCTCAAGGCCTCCGAGGGGTGTTGAGTTCCTGGGGCTCAGGCAGGAGGGGTGGGCAGAAATAGCACCTGTGTGCATGTACCAGGTGGCACAGCAACAAAACCCTTCAGTTTAAGTTCTAAAAGCACAGCAATACTTTGCATGCCAGCAGTGGCTTCCTTCAAAGAACCTCAGATTGCTTTGTAAACATTTAGAGGCAGCGGTACAAAAGTACCAGAAGATACACAGAAACCAAGATAAAAAGAAGTTAAGTTTTTTATGCTGAATCTCCTCCAGAAAAGCTGCTTTCACCCATTTTACAGACCTCCACTTACCACATTACCAGCCCCATGACAGAACTTCACCACATCCTCTTAAAGCTTATCCCAGGAAGGCCCCCTCACATGAAACAGGAGTTGGAAATCTCAACCACACTGATAACATCCTGCAGTGAGTGACTGTTCCTGCACTAACCAGGATCCAGCTCAAGCCAGGAAGGTGCCAGTGACACCAGGTTAACAGGTAGAGACACCTTGCACACAGAATCCCACTTCTGACAGGTCTGTTGTCAACAGTGAGTGGTGATAGATGGAAACTGAACTGGGCACTCTTCAGATTCACACTGAGAGAACTGCTGAGGGAGCTGGCAGCTTGTTTGTGTGAGCTGCCTGCCCACCCCCAGCTGGCTGCTGGGGCGTGTGTCAACACCAGGAAAGAAATGTTTCTGATAACAGCCCCATGATTCTGAGGATCTCAGCTATGCCAAGAAATCAAGTCCTCTGCTGGTATTGTCTTTAGCACAAGAACACTTTTACTCTGAAAATGTCTGAATGTTAACAGCTCTGATGTCATCTGACCACAAATACACTGGCAGGTATGAGGAGACAACTAGAAAAGACACCAACAATGCTGCACTTTCCCATTTCCATGGCTGATGCAATGATGGTGTTACAAAACAAATGAAAGGAAAAGATGCAGAGCTCGTGTGCAGCACGTGCGCCTGGGCCACCAAAACCACCCCAGAGCAGAGGAGGGCGTGGAGTGCCGGGCGCTGCTGCCCAGCCGGGTGAGGTCTGCTCACAGCAGGCACAACAGCAACTGCTGCAGTGTCACCCTGCACGGATGGAGACGGACACACAGCCATGCTCCACACGTCTCCCGTGCTGAGCCTCACCTCTCGCCACAGCCATGGTCGCACTTTCCTGCAGGGAAGTCTTGAAGGACTCGAACCCGAAGACCTTCTGCAGTGTTTTCCGGACCCTGCCCTCCAGGCCCGGGGGAACCTTCCCGCTCATCCTAAGGAGGCGACAGGAACCTGAGCTAGAACCGGACGCCGCCACCCTCCTCTGCCCGAGGCCTGTCCCGAGCCCCCGCCACCTGCACGGCCTCCCCCAGGGCTTCCCTGCCACACTCCCCCTTTTGTCGTGTCTCTCAGGGATGCTTATCCAGACCCCCTCACTGGAGAGGGCCACACTGCGTTTACTCTGGCTCAGCTCCCTCCCCATGGGCCACAGCAGGGGGGGCTCATAGCGGGGGTCAGTGCCCGCCAAACCCGCCCGCACCCGACATGGAGGGGGTGTGGGGGCAAGGCGGCTCCTCCTCACCCACCCCGCTTCCCTCCCAGGGCCCTGTGCCCCTGCACACCACCCCCCGTCCCCAGTCGCACCTCCGCCCTGTCCCGGCCCCCACCCTCCGCGCTCGCTCCAGACCCCGCAGGTGCTGTCGCGGCGCCACAAAATGACGTCAAAAGCTTCACTTAAAGGGCTAGCCCGCTCACTTTTCATCCCCTCTCCTTCCCCGAGACGCTCCGCTCCGCCTGGCTGAGGGTTTTGCCCTCCGGCCGTGAGCTCCCCGAGCAGCTTCTCCTCCGGCCGTGAGGGCGGGATGCCCCCGGTGCCCCCGGGGCCCGCTGAGGGCGGAAGAAGGGCAGCGTTGCCATGGTGACAGCGCCTCGTGCGTCATCCCCGCGCGCCGGAAGTGCGCCGCGGCCGGGCGAAAGATGGCGGCGGCGAAGCGCAGCGTTCTCTCCTCGCTGGCGGTTTACGCCGAGGACTCGGACCCGGAGTCGGACAGCGAGGCCGGCACGGCGGGGAGCGATGGAGGAGCGCCCACGGGTGAGGGCAGGCAGGGGGCCGGGACAGGCGGCGGGCTGGGGCGCCGGGGTTCCCGCGCGCGGCCCGCGCCGGCCTGGCGCTTTCCCCTATGAGAAGGGAAGGCCCCGCACGCTTCCACCTCCCCTTCACTCACCGTTTTCCTTTTCTCTTCCTCCTTAGGAGAGAAAGGAGGCCTGGTGTCAGTTGGGTACGGAGAAGATGACTTTACCCGCCTGGATGGGGACGAGGAAGGGTACGAAGAGGAGGACGATGAGAACAGCAGGCAGTCAGTAAGTACCTCCCTGCTCCGGAGCTTGTCTTGACCCCTTACACAGGGTGTAGAGACTTCTCTCTTTCAAATAAAAACCCCGAATAGCGACCCGTGATGGAACCTGGAATATCTGACTCCTGGTGTGCGTTTCAGCACTTTCCACCTCCTCCTTTCCACTTTGTTTTCAAGTAGAAAGCCTTTGCCCTGAGACCCATCAGCAGCTTGGCACAGCTCATGTTGCTCGTTACTGTGTTGGTGTCGTTGGACTCTGTTATGGGAAAAAGGCCGTAACAGCCACTCCAAATAAAAGCTGTTCTTTAAACATAGTCGACCTATAAGAACCTTGTAAGAGGTGGTGGATTAAAAAGAATAAACTTCTGTGCTGTCTTAAATTACTCTTTAGTGTGTAGCTCAATGCACTCCCTGCATCAAGGCACCGTGATGTAACAGTGTCCTGTCTACATGTGGTGGCTTTTGTCTGTCACAGGTGCATGGCGCGTGTCTGATATCACCTGGATTCTGAGATAACAGCAGTGTGGGGGGACAGGGCACGGAGCTCACAGTCTGTGAGTGCAGCTGCGTTGCACAGAAGGATGTGTAGTTCTGCCCTGGGTCTGGGGGAGTGAAACAATGAGTTTGGAGGGGAAGAGGGAAAGTTCTCATCTCCTTTCTTTATTGTCACCCTTTTTCTTGCCAGTGTTTTATCATCTCCCTGTTCCAGTTCATTCTTCTACCACGTAGCCAAAAACCCAGGGCTACTCCAATAACTTTTCCTCACAGAAATCAGCTCTGTGTGTGTTGGATCAGTCTCTTAGGGGATGCTTTTTTCTGCCATGTGTGTGCCCAAGTAGCAGCCAAGAAATCCATCACTCTCTTGTTTCTGTTTTAAGTTCTGTTCTGTTGCCCCTGGTGTCTCCCTTAGCAAAGCAGTGAACCTTTTTGCTGCTTCAGTGATTCTTCTTTTTATATCCAGCACTTCTAGGCTCTGCTTCAGTGAGGTCTGTGTAGTCCAAAGGAGGTCCTGTGTGTGATCCAGGTGCTTGCCGAGGTCAGCTGTGTTTGGTTAGTATTGTAAAGGGCATGTAGATGGAGTGGCTTTATTGCATGCACAGCTTTTGGTGCAGGTTGCAGCTGTCCATCATCAGCTGCTGTTCAGGAAAGGACAATCAGTCAATCCCTCTGCTGTCAGCCAGTGGGTCTTGCTTAGGTTTGTGGTTACAGTGCAGGTTGCACAAGTTACTTCCCCTTTTTTTTTTTTTTTTTTTTTCCATTAAATATTCTCTGAGCAGACTTGAAAACTTTTTTGGGATTGCTTGTGCTGGTAGCTTATGGGGGTTATGAGTTGATTGAGAAAGCAGGGTGAGGTGCACTCAGGCTGTCCTGTGCTTTGCTCTGTACAGCTCAGTGGGTGTTTTAACTACTTTACAGTGACTGAAAAGCCTCTGTTTTTATTCAAATCCAGTTCCCAGTAATGCTGCTTTGTTTGTTAATGTTCTTACTCCCTGCTAGGTCAGATGTTTTTGAGAGCTGTTTCAGTTACTGTCAGCAACATGGACAATTCAACCCCTTATTGCTTTGATGAAAATCACTTTAATCTATATAATGGAGACTCTAGAGGGGAGAGCTATCTCATTTGTGGTAAACACCAAGTTAGTTGGTTCTTTTCTAGTTACAAACTCACTGTAACTGACCTTTGACAGTCTGGACTGAATTATTGTCATGTGTGCATCTTTCAGAAAGGGAAGCTGGAGAGTAGCTGTAGTGGAGGACTCTGTGTCTCAAATCTGTAATAGAGGCATCTTAATTCAGTCAATTAAAACTTGCTGCTGTTATTGTGTCATCAGCCTCCAGCTTGCCTTGTCAGAACTGGCTCATGTGCCAATGCTTTGAGCTGGGCAGTTCCTTGTAAACTCTTCTTTCAGTTGCACTTCTCATTTCACTTTTTCTTTTGTTTCCCTTTTTGAAGCTGAAACACCAAGTTCTTGTTTTGGGGCCAACATTGAAATTAGTGGGAAAGTTTGGAAGAAAAAAACATTTTGCTGAGTTATGTGAGCATGAAAAACACTTTCTGCTCCTCAGACTTGTTTTGAACCCAAAGTATGTGTTATGTCTAGAAGCAGGGGTACTGGGAGGATGCCCAGTGAGAGGACAGCAGGTTTACTGCCAGTGGAGACCAGCCTGGAGCTTCCTGCTCACCTGGGGTGGATTTCCACACAATGCTGTGTTCAGTATTTTAAACCCTCACAGGGCAGAAGTTCCCCCAGTTCTTTGGTTTATTTCTGGTTCATAAAATAAATTTTTTAAAAATGGAGACTGTCACCTGAAATTTGTCAGTGTTCCCTTCTGTGGAGGTTCACAGCATCTGCAAGCGAGGCACAAGAGCTCTGCACCAGCAAGGAAGTGTCTGCTGGATCCCTGGATCCCTGGAACTTGCTGCTAGGCCAGACCCTTTCCAAGCCTGCATGTTTGGTTTGGTGGCAGGCCAGCTGTGTGTCCTGTGTGTGTTGCTGATGCTTGGGACTATCACAGGTCCTGCAAATGCTGCTTTTTCTGTGGGTACTGCTGAACAGAGTCTCGTCAATCACCGCCTGCCAACTGGAGGGGACAGAATTATCAAAGGACAAATGCTTTTGTTCCCCAGTTCTGCTGCTTCTTGTTGTCTAATTCTGAGCATTCCAGAGCTGCATGAGTTTTGTAGGGACAACTGCTGCTGAGTGAAGCTTTTGCCTACAAAAACCCCTAAAACCAAGCAAACACTTCTTCCCCTGACTGTAGGACTTGTTTTCTGGTTATGAGTGGGTGGGGCAAAACTACCCTCCATGAAAAGGGTCTTGGACTGCTGCTGGGCTGCTGAATGCCCTTTGCTGTAAGTTCAGTTACTTGCCAGGCCTGCTCTTTAAGCTTAATCCTGTAAATTCTTGTCTTGTAGGAAGATGACGATTCAGAGACTGAAAAACCTGAGGCTGGTGACCTAAAGGTATTTGAAAGTGTGGTCTGGTGGTGGTGGGGAAGCTCAGTACAAGAGGAGTAAGTTTTAACAGCATGGCTTGGTGTTCATTTGTGATCTGTAGTTAGTTCCACACCTTTTGTAGCTTTAACCTGTGTTTCTGGCTTTAGTTCTGGCTTCTGCCAAAGGCAGTTATCGCAGGCTGAGTCACGGTGGAGGTTGGCCTTCGTGAATTTGGTCATGTTGTGCATTAGATCTGAAGTTTGCTGACAGCATCTCACCTGTTCTGCAGTGATGTGGGAGGTGCAGCATGCAGTACAGAATTCTGTATGACTAGTGGTAGTTTGAATAATTTCTTCATTTAGAACTTAATGAATTAATTATCCTGTGCTCTTACAGGCCATGGAAGGTGTCAGAATCAATTCAGTTCTCTCCAGCTATGTCCTTCTGAATGAAGCAGTTTTGTAAAGGTCATAGATAAATTTAAAAAGTGAAATAAGATCCCCAGATAATGGCTATTATCAGAAATAGTTGAAATCATCTTTATGTTGGGATTTCACCTTGTTTCTGCTGAACAGCAGGTGTTTAACAGCACACAGGACATGGATCAGGCTAAAAGCTGGAGGACAAAAGACCAAATCCATTTGAAACTATAGACAACTGTGTTTAAATTTTTTATGTTAGTTCAGTAGAAGCAGTCCTGTTCATCAGGGATGCTGAGTGATGAACAATTGCAAGGGCATTTATTTTATCTAGCAGCTTCCTCAAGGATGCAGGCAGGCCTTAAACTCTGCTACAAAAACCAGAGGACTGTCTGCAAAGCAAAATTCTGTAGAGAATTTGATTTACCACAGTGCTTTGATAGGCTAAGATGAAGGCAAATGGATGTGTTTAGCTATTCTATTTGAATTAGTTTTATAGCAGCACCTTCTTCCAGGTTCCACAATATTCTTATGGCTTTACAGTGATACACAGGTGGAAATCTTGGCGGCTGTACTGCAGCTGGTTAAGTCTCACTGTGTGAAATGGCTCCCAGGCACTTGGAAATGGAATGTATTTTCTCTTTTCCTTGTTGCGAGAAAGACATTTTTATTTGAAAGAAAGCAAAAGGCAATCTCTCACTCTTAACCTTTTTCTACTTCTACATTTTTGCCCTGGTAAACATGCTAGCAAGATGTTTCTGTAAAAACTGGATTCAAATATGTACTATGGAGTAAAAATATGGGATTTCCTTAGAAGATAAATTTGGTGCAAATCAAGTTTTTGAAGTTTTCTAGTAGGGCCCTGTTGCACGTGTGTGCATTTCTGTCTTCTCTAAAAGAGCTGTAGGTCTTCAGGGCAGTGGAGAATAGGTCTGGTTGAGAGAAAAAACAGAATTAGTAGTTGCTCTTATCTGAGTAATCATACGTGACAGAAATCTCACCACTGAATTGTGTGGTTGCTGCTTAAATATGTCACTGACATTTCGTGTTGGCTTGCTTGAGAAGCCTCTTGCTTTCAGTGGGTTTTGTGTGCTGCTGTCCAGGTGCATTTTGTGCTTCTAAAGAAGAGCCACACATGGCCACAGAGCAGCATTTCAGCTTCAGCAGGAAGCTTCAGAGGAAGCAAAGAAATAATCAATGTGTTCAAAATAAAAAGCATTTTATATCTTGGTAGACTGCAATAGTAACTCTGCAAGAACTGAAAATGTGAATTAAAGGAAGTCAATAAAATAACAGTAAAATGTAATTCCTGCCATGCCAGTGTGGCATGAAAGGTAAGAGTAGGAGGGAGGCAAAGCTGAACTGAGTCTGAAACTCAGCAGTTTCAGACTTCCATGTTATCCTTAATAGATGTCTTCAAACACAGGTGAAAAAGGGAATTGTGTCCTTTGGCCTTGTGGTGGTTTTTGAATATTAAGTGATAGCTGTAGAGCCAGCTGGCACTGGGCAGGGTGGGCTGTAGAGGCAGCCCAGTGCCCTGCTGGGGTGTGGCTGTGGGGGCACTGGTGCAGCTGCACCAGCCATGCTGCTAGGAAATTCACTTGGGATGGGGAGAGATGGAAATCCCTGTGGAAGTATTTGTACTTGGAGCAGTTGCAAATGTTTCCTATCCCTTTTTTTCCACCAAGTGGCAGTGTTCTCCTCCATCCTCACTGCTTGTAATGTCTGTGACAGCTAACAAGTGTTGCAGTTATTGTAAATCCAAAGTGCAGCAAAAAGAGAGGCCTTTGATTATAACTTGCTAATACTTCTGGGTAATTTAATTTTGTTTTGAACCTGCTGAGTGCTGTAGTTGTGCCTGCTCAGCTTCATGGAGACATCAGAGACTTGGAAACATGTTTAAATGGATTCCCCATGCTCTTTATATATGGCTAGAGCTTTTCCAAGGTCTGAATCTGACCATAGGCAGAAAGTAAATAATTTAACTTGCATTAATAAGAAAAAAAAATGCAATTAATCAGTCAATTATAGTTATTTCAAGCCCTGAAGATAGATAGATAGATAGATAGATAGATAGATAGATAGATAGATTGATTTTTTTTTTTCCTGGTGTTTTGCTGCTTTGTACATATTGTGAATGAACTGCCTAGAGCTTATACCTTGAATAATGGAGCCAGGTTGTGTGGAGCAGTTCCCTTATTGCTCATGCATCCTGTGATTTGGCCTCATTATGTACTTGGATAGTGCCAGAACCAAAACCTCCAGAAGGGTCAGTTGTGGCTGGAATCAGAGGAGACAGAAAGTGAGGAATGATGTAAAAATTCTTTGATCAAGTAGTGATGGGGAGAGTGGAATTTGGAGCCTGCCTCAAATAGCCCCACTGGAAAGATATTTATTTTATATTTGTCTCAGGCTTTTCTCTTGATTCCAGGGAATCTGCCCTCATTTGTTTGATGAAGGGGCAGCTCTCTGGCTGTTCAGTCCTAGTTCCTCACTGGAGGGGAAGCCAGTACAAAGTGCTGGTTGGCACTGCAGCTTTCCTGTGGGTTATTTTTGTGCTAAGGAGCAAGTCACAATAAGCTTTCCAAGTTCTAACATTGTGGTGTCAAACCACTGCTTGGCGAGATAGAGAAGTTTTATACACCTGTTTGCAGGCAAAGGTGTGCCAGGAGGAGGAGAATACTTCAGTCTCATCAGTCACCTGGAAGCATTCTTCCAGAGCAGACTCCTCACCCATGGAATTCATGTTACTGAGCATGTGTGAGTTATTCAAAAACACTGTGCTTGCAGCAAAAAGCAGAATCCTCTTTATGCAGCAGGTTCAGATATATTCAGATATATTCCACTGCATCCTGTAACTGCATTTTGAAGTGCTTCAGGCAGTCATGGGAAGCTGGAGATTCAAATCTGGGTAGAGCTAACTGCTCTTCCAAAAATCAAAGCTGGAGGGATGCTCAGGCTCTGGAACAGGACAGGTTTGTGAATGGCCACAATTCCTTTTACCTGAGTAGTCACCAATTGGAAACAAGCATCTGCCTTGAGAGCACTTTAGAAACAAGACCTTCTGCTTTGAAGAGAGAAGAAATAAGCAACAAAATCTGTTGTTTAACAGTGAAGTTAAAACAGTGAAATCCACAGCCTGGATGAGTTCTTTGTGCCCTTTCCTCAGCTGATGGAGCTTTGGTTACAAACTGAAGGAGGTTTGGGCTTGGGTGTGAAATGTGGTGTTGTGCTGGTTGGCAAGGACAGGGTTAACAACGTGCAGGTTGCTGGGGCTCTGGCCAGCAGCTGGCTCTGGTTACAGCCTTGATGCAGTAACAAGATACAAGCTTTCAGAAGCTAAAAGCTAAAAAAGCTGGTCCACTAAATGGACCAGCCCTGCTGGAAAATGAAAAATGAACCTTAAAATATTGACCTTGTGCTCCAAGCCTCGCCTGAGGGGTTTTGTGCTTCATATTGGAGAGCTGGATGAATAAAAGGTTGCATATGTTGATCAAGGACAGAGCCCAGCCCTGCAGCTTGGCTCTTGGAGCTTTCCCAGAGGGAAATCATTAACTCTTGAGCCTTGATTGTTGTATCAGGACCAGCCAGTGCAGGAAAGCTAAGAAATTTGCCACTCCCTTGGCAGGTGAATGCCTGACACATGGTACACTTTTTCAGAACAGGTGGCTACTTTGATGTTTTCCATTCCTAGCTTTGTTTTAAGGGTCCCCTCCGCATCCTCGAGGTGTTGTATGGAGCGGTAGCCAAACTGGGATCTCTCAGAAGGCTGTCAAATTTTCAGAGGAATACTGTGCCTCTAAGCATGTCTAAGTACCTCCTCTTGATAATCATCAGCACTTTATTATGTTTAGCTTTTATTGATCCAGCATACCTGTAAAGTAATTCTACTGTGTTATGATGTGTAGGTGTGTACTAATACTTAGAGGCTTTTGACTGTGGTGGTTTTTTTATCTTGCCTACCCATTGACCTGTTTGTTTAAATACCAAAATTATCTTGATTTAAAGTAAAAGTGGTAAGTGCTGAAAACCAGTAAATGGGTGTGTGTGCAGTAATGTAATCCCTGAAATTAACTCTTACTTTGATATGGCATATTAATTTTTCTGAATTCAGCATACATTCATCAAGCCAGCTTCTCAAAAAATGCTTGCACCTACTCATTAACTTTCATCTTGGGTGTAATTACTTTGCTCCAAAGAAGAGGAAAAGTATGTTTGGGAAAAGTTCTATGCTTAAGTTAATATCCTTGCATTATGCATGGCTGTGAGCATACCTCTGTAAACACTTTCAAAGCATGAAGTGTGCAGTTCCCAGGGTCGGGGTCAAGGTTAGAACTCCTGTGATTTGTTTCCTCACTCATTGCTTTGCGTGGAAGCACAGCCTGAAGGTGCCAGTGAACTGAAGTCTCGGATTCTTTTTCTGTGTTTCAGCTTCATTTTAATATAATTGGGTAAAATGCTGTCTGTGCTTTCAACTCTTTTCCCTTGTTTTCCCTTGTTTTAGGTTTGACAGATATTTTTTCAGAGCTCTATAGAGAGAACCAGAGAGTTTTGCAGAGTTTAGAGGGCAGCAGAGGTAACTCAGCTGCAAATGCTGTCTCTGCACTGCTACAGTGAGTGCTCAGACATGAAACCAGCTGATACCTGGTTCCCATTTTATCTCGATGAACCTTGGTTATTGCCAGACAATATCACAGGCAGTCAAAGCTGTTCCGCGTGCAGGAAGCAAAACAACATTTGGCATCTGGGATTATTTTGCCCCTTGCCACACGTACTCCTGTCTCCAGCTCTGTCTGAGAGGGAGACAGATCACAGCCTTGTGGGGCTCTGAAGCTGGAATACCTCCTGGAGAGCTCCTGGCTTCCATCCAGCTCTGGAGCTGTTTGGGAGATGAGACATGTCCGTGGACATGCTTGTTCCTTCCTCCCCGCCGGGCATACATGTTGCAGCAGACTCTTCACTCCCTGCAGTACTGAATACCAGGGATTATTGACACAGGTGTGGCTTGCCTTCTTCCAAAGAGGAGCCAGGCTTGTTCTGTTTGTCTTTAAACTTGAAGAAAAGTCCTTTCTGGAGCTGCTTCCCCTTGCATATTTCACCTGATAAAGGTCTGAGTTCTTCAAGTCCAGCTCTGTAGTTGCAATTATTTCTGGCTGCTGTTCTCAAATAGGCTGTTCTGAGGGTGCAGGTCTGTGCGTGTCACAGTGAGAGGCTGAGCAGTCAGCACAGATGGAGCATTGCCTCAAATACCAGCAAATAGCTGAAAATAGCTCCTTCCAGCTGCCCTGTTCTGGGTACAGAAGGAGCAAAATAAACTGGATAAACTCCATGGGATCTATTCATGAAGGAGTGAATTTCTTGCTGAGGATACTTGCTATTGCACCTTGCCTCTACTCCAAGCCATGAAGATTTTTTAGTACTATGTGCTAGGGGAGAAAGCTTGTGTAAGAAGTTAATTTTGTAAGCTCTCCTGAGCCTTTCCTTTGCTGCTGTGAGGCTTCAGAATTTTCACAGCCCACCTTCACCTTCTTCTTGATTCTGCACTGCAACAAACTGTAAAAAATAAAATCATCAAAGTACCTTGACACCTCCAGCCTTGTCATGTCTTGCTGGTACTTGACCAGTGAATTTCTATTTCACTGTAGTAAGCAAAGATGACTTGAAAGAATTTTAGGGCTGTACAGATCAGGGGCAGGCTGCTGGGAGCTGCTGTGCTCCTGGGACTGTGAAGGGAAGCAGGTAGCTTTGGGACCAGGCTCCACTGGGAAGCAGGTGTTATTTATTGTACCTCCACATGGAAAGCAGAAGTTCTGGCACACAGTTCCTTACTGGGAATTACTCCTAACAAATAATCTTTGTCAAATACTCAGATAGCATATGTCAGGTGAATGGAGTCAAGTTTCAAAGAAGCTATTTAAAGGCTTTATGCTATGAATGCTTCCTTTCTAAAGAACTTTCTCACTGAAATGTTTTGCCAGGTCTTGGTTGGGATTTTTTCAGTGGGTTTTTTTTTTTTTTTTTCATTTCATTAATGACCGTGTATTTTTAGATGTAATTTAGCTGGAAAAGTAAAAGGCAGTGTCAGCTATGCACATTTTGATAGGGAATGTCTCAGGAGCTGACTGTTTGATTTGTTCTTCCTTCCCTTTCTGTCTGTGACTGTATCTCCAAACGGATTTGTAAAGCCTGTATATAAGTGTCACTGAAGGGTGAATGTATCAGGCTTTTTGCTATGGAGGCTTATTTCTGAACTGCTGGATTTCTCTTGGTGTCTAGATCATAGTCCCTACAGGTTTTTCTTAGTTAAATTTCTTATGCTGAACTGGGCACTTTGCCTGGAGCTTTGTAGCAGAGCTGGCAAACAGGATATGGCCGTAGGAAATGTGCTTGTTTCAAGCTTTCTCTTGGGATTCTCCTCTCTCACAATACAAGAAAAAAAAAAAGGGTGGGGGGGAGAGGAGGAATAAAAGCATTGTACTCCTGTTGCCTGGCTTTCTCTTCCCCAGACTCTAAATGCACTTGACATGCACTCTGCTGCCTTCAGCCTGGGTGCACACCAACATCAGGCAGATCTGGGGAGCAAGAAATGAAATCATGTCATGCACTTTTAATATTAAATGAGACATTTCTGGTGTTCTGTTCCCATGAGCACTTCTGATCTTTGTAGAGCAAAAGCAAGAACATAATTGCTACTATGTTCCTTGAAAAAAAAGAAAGGAAAGGGGAGAAAAAAAACCATAAGGGGGCAGGGTTTGGGGTTGTCTCTCTCCTGCTGCCTGCATGATGTAGACATTTCACCTGCTTGCTCTGGCAAGGCCATCATCACTTGGCTTAGACAACTCTTCTAACACTTTCTGCTATGTTATAGTTTCTTTCCATCATACTCAGCCAAGTGAGGCTTTTTGTGTTTTGGGACTACAGGAGATATTCTGAATTGTAGAGAGGAGGGAAAATTACAAAAACTTGTTGCTGGCACTTGCTCAGATTCAAGAAATCCACTGTAACAGCTGTTACAGCAGCAGATCCCCTGGCTACCGTACTGAAAAATTCTCTGCAATGTCTTCAAACTAATACACTGCTTGACAATTATGTAATTTTGTGGCTGCCAGTTTAAATTTGCATTAAATTTATGTGCAAACGATCATGTGAAGTAGTAGGGAGAGAGAAGAAATTCTGCAACACAAGAGCGTTTGCTGAAAAAAGAAAAATAGAAAATGTTGAGGGGGAGGTACTGTCTGAGCTAGTTGCTTTTAATATTACCTGGAAGTCAGTGGAAGAATGAAGCTGCAGGATTCAGTTGGCTGCAAGTCTGGGAATGTAACTGAGCAGTGGCAAACCTGGCATCAGCTTCACCATTTCTTAAAATTTGCATCTTTGTTAAAGCCATCGGAGTCTGGTTTTGTGTCTTCAGCCTCCCCTCTTGAACCATTTCTCCTGGTAGCTTGAAGTGCACCTGCACTGACACGTGCACCTGCTTCTGCAAGAATTGCTTGAATTTGTGCCTTGTGGTGACAGTTAATGCCAGCAGTTCTGTTGGATGTGAGCACTGAGCTGGATTTATGGATCTTGTTTCAGCAAGGATTTAGTGAGCATTGTTTTAAGTCAGTCCATTCTTTCCATTAAATAAAGCTGTTCTGGGCAAGCCTGTCCAAACTGGAATTCATCAGTCTCAGATTCATATTGTTTTGCTTCCTTCCTTTAATCTCTGTTCCATGCTGTGAGGATTGTGTTGGGTTGTTTTTATTTTCCTTGGAGCTTGAGCAGACACTGTTTTTTATGTAACTGGATGGAGACACTGTAGGACTGAAAAGATGGTCTATGTGTCACCCCAGTGAGGTGAAAGCTTCAGGCAAAATGCAGCACTTCCCTTATGTGTGTGTACACACTCCCTTCATGCTGCTTCTCTTTAACTGATGATGATACATGAAAACTGGACCAGCGCTTGGTGCTCATGAGCCAGGCTCTTGCAGGCAGTCTTCTTGTCCAGGGCTGGAAAAAAGCCATTTGTCTTGGGAAAGTGGAAAAATGATAAACCTTTTCCTATACTCAAACGGGTTTAGTAACAGCATAAGTGTTGTCTGCTATCAGTGAGCTGATGTGCACAATTGTTCTTGGAAGCACAGCAATCTATGAAAAAGGTGCAGTTTGGGGTTTTTTTAATACTTTGTCCACAGCAGCTTGTGCTCTTCAGAGTCTGCTCTTTGTTAGTCTCCAGATCAGGGGGAAGGAGTCTCCCTCCTGCCTGTTTTTGTGTTTCCAGTCTTCTTCCAGCTTGGCTCTGGAGCACTGTGACATCCCTTGACTCCTTTCAGTGGCTCTGTTGGAGTGAGGCTGTCTGGCTTTGGGCCCTTATACTGCTGATCTTGTGAGATCAAGGCTGCAGAGTAGATGGCAGCCAGAAAATCAACTTGCTGAGTGCATGATGAAGTGAATTTAGAGTTGCTTCTGTACAGATTTTCAGGGGTTTGGTTTGTGAAAACTCTGTGGTACACGTGTCACTAGCAAAGTCTTAACATTGTTTCTTGAAAGGCCTCAGAATTCAAATGGAAATGAACTCTTTAAGTGATGCCTTTAGCTCTAAGATGCTTGAAATCTCTAACAAATTCATATATTTACTCTGATGGGGAGTTTTGACATAAAATCTCTCCTGCTGGAAGCACTCACCTGCTTGATTTTATGCTCCATGTGAGATACTGATACATAACACAGTGGGTATTGGTGATGTAATCTACAGAGAGATCACCTTTGCTTAAGTGGATTTAGGTAACTTCCCTATATAAAATTCAGTTACTTTCAATTTTTCCATTGTTTAAATGCTTTGGAATTCCTTTAGAAATCTCTCATTCAGGCATAAATATTTCTTCTCTTTCATAACCAAAAGGTAGCAACTTTCCAGTATTTATTGTACCTTATTTTTCCACTTGGTGATTCTCCATTTCATTCCACTTAATGTATTAGATAAGATCTGCAGATTTGTGGGTTTTATGCTGTCTTTCCTAATCAGTTCATTGTACTCATCGTGTGTCTCAAACTTAAATTAGCCTAAGGGAGTGTAGAACAGCTCTTGTGTGATTGCTGCACTGAAAGTTTTTAGAACGTTCTGGATCTTTAGTGGATACTCAGAGGTTTGAACAAGACTCCTTAATCCTTGCATCTGCCAAACTTTAGTCAAGTTGTTGATGCTTGCCTCATAGTTTTCAACAGCAAACCGAGCAAATATGAACAAGCACTGGAGAAGTTGGTCATCCGTTTGTATTTTGAAAGCATTTAAGAGGTTTGAAAGCAGCCCAAGTTAATGAAAAGCTGTGTTGATGTCTCCAGCTCGTTCAGGATGGAGCAGTGGGTGGAGGTATGAAGGAACTCATCACTAAGCAAAATTCCTGTCCCTGGGCAGTGAGGTGTGGCTGCAATCCAGGGCTGAACGTGTTTGCTTTTGCTTGGTGTAGCTCTGGGCTCTCTGATGTCTTGGCTGAGGCCTGTGGACGTGGGGACTGGACTTGTTGGAGTGGCTGTGGTGGGAAAGTGTGGGCCAGGGCAAAACAGTGGAGCCTGATAGGACTGGCTTGATTTAGCCTGTTATACATGGGACAGACTCAAAGGATGCAAATTAAAGAAGAAAATTCTGGTTAAAGCAAACTTACTGATGATTCTGGAAGTTCATAGAACATACTATTTAACAGAGCCGACATTTCAGAGATCTTTGTCTAATACAAGGCAGGAGAGGGTTTGGCCATCAAATGATCTCTCAGCATATGAGTTCGTGTTTCATGAGCTGTGTGTTTATGCTTGGTACTAACTCCAGGCATACAGGAGACTTGAAAATGAGCTTCTGGAAAAGTCAGAAATGCAGCACAGCCCCTTGCAAGGCTGTTAGGGCCCAAATAAGTGGGCAGCCTTTTTGGGGCCACGTAGCCCATGTCTAATGCACCCGAATTTGCCTGTGCCACTGGGTTGCTTAAGTGCCTGCTTGACAATATTACTATTTTGGGGGATTATTTCTCTTGCAAGAAGTGGGCAGAAGGAGATGGGAAGCATAATGGAATAATAAATGCAGTGCTAGGTATGGGGAAGACATAGTCTGTCTCTTCCACTTCCTTCTCAGTTCCACTTAAAACTTACAAGAGATGAGAGTGCAGGATGTAATTTAGTCAAGGTTGGAGCTAAAGCAGTTCCCTCCTTTGACCTCAACAAAACATTTGCTTGTTGTTTCAAACCAAGGTGAGAAATAGTTTTAATTATCTATCTAGCAAGTTCCCCCCTGAAAGGGAATGAGCAGCCTCCTGACACTTGTATTTACTGCTGGTGAGTCACTGTATGCGCCTGGACAGATGTTACCTTGCCTCTGCAGCTCTGTGAGCTTCTCCAGCCTCTGTGGTCATCTGGAGTTGTCCTCACAGCCCGTCATTTACCACAGAGTTGCTCCCACTTCTCCAGTGGTGACCTGAAGCTCAGTCTGAACTGCCCATCCACGTCGGTTTGTGGAGAACACAGTCTGGATTCCCTGGATTCCTGTCCAGTGCTCTCACCAAAGAGAACTACTGCTTTGGCATATTTTTTTTTTGCTTTGAAATGTCATGTTCCTGTTTAAATTTTCTGTTTAAATTTTTCTCTGTGATGCTGGGAGAAGAGCCGTTGACGCACACACCAAAGGCATTGTCTCAGAGGGGCTGGAGCTGTGATACTTCAGCCCATCTCAGAGGGGCCTGGGGCCAGCTGGCCTGGGAGAAGATGCATGTTCCTCTGTGTACTTCTTTCTTTTTCTAAAATAGCTTTAGCCTTGTATTTTTGTGATCCAAGTGTACTAATGCAGAAATAGTGCTTTCTTTTTTTTTTTTTTTTTTTTTGTGTCTTCCATGAATGGCTATAAAAAAATGCCCTGTAGCAGTTAGTGCCACACAAAGAATTTGTTTTTCTGCTTCCAGAGGGCTTTGGCTTCTCTGAAAATGGGTCATTTTCAGAGTGAGTTTGGCACAGGCTGTTCCCACATCTGGCTTAGTGACCTCACTGCTTTCTCCTCACCTGATGCACCTCTCACCTGACTGGAAATGGAGAAAAGGAGGGGGTCATGGAGCTGTTACCAAGCAGCAAGGAGGCAGCATTCTGTCAGTGTCAGGTTCAATGAATGGCTTCAGTGTTTGGAGGCACTGAGGAATTTTGGACAAACAGTCCAGTGAGTCACAAAAGGTCTTTGGGAAGGAGGCAGAGGGAGAGGGCAGTGTTGGGATACAGCTGGTACTGTTTCAGAAACTGTATTTGTGCTGAACTTGATATCGCTTGTGACTCTCCTGAGATCTCCCAGAAGCACCAAAATAGTTGGGTGTTGGTCTCAGTATGGTGAAACCATATTGAAGAGTGTCTCATCCTACATAATGCCTCCTGCTCAGCCCACTCTGCTGCAAATGTGCAAATGAGAGGTGTCCTTAATTTCTTTAAGCAGGCAAGGATTAGCTGTGTGCCATCTCCAAACAGAGCACTGCAAGCCAGTGCAGGTTGCTCTTGAGTCCGTGGTAGAGCAGGTTGGCTGTATCACTCCTGAAAAGCGGCAGCAAGTGAACTGACAGTGAGACCATCTTTCTAAAATAGGAGCACAGGATCTGCATCACCAGCACGTTCCCTGGCAGTTTGGTTTGGAGAGGGTTTGTCAGCCAGAGCCCTGCATGGCACAGTGGCAGAGATGAATTTAGCATCACACACTTACATCTGGCAAACCTCTGCAGCCTGGGATCCTGCAGAGCTCTGGGAGCCTCCCAGAGCCTGGAGAGGCTGATCAGGAGCTGCACTGAAGTCCCTGAGCTCTGGCTCTGGGAGCACCTGGGCTGTTGCCACATTGCTCTGGGGAATGCACCAGGCTGATCCTGCTCGGAGCACTGGGAGCTGCACAGAGCTGTGGTTGGCATTCCCAGGACTAAGAGAGTCTCCTGTGGGCTGGATCCAGGCTGTGTTTACCTAACTGTGCTCTAAAACACTGACTCCTGGTTGGTGCCCAGGGCCAGTCACCAAAAATGAAGAATCTATGGTTTGATCTGTTTTGAGGAAAAGCTTTGTGTACAGCAGTTTCTGTGGAATTCCAGAGGAGTTCAGTGTCCAAGACCTGGTGAAATGAAGCCTTAATTCTTTCATTAAATTTAGCTTTGCAAAGAAATGGAGCATCCTGTTAGACTTTGACTTTCCATGGTCCAGACATTGTCCTCTTACCTAATAAATTTGATTTCATTCCTAATTTTTATTCTCTTGTCTCAGAAAAAAGTTGTACCTTTCTAAATAAACAGCGTAGCTTTTTAGGTTGGAGGCATAGCTTCACTAAAATCTGTTTCTTCTTCCTTTTTTTCAGGAATTCTCAGAAGTGGAGAAAAGAGATCCTCAGGAGCTAGTTGGTAAGTTCACTCCAAAGTATTTATTCACAGGTTTTTATTCATGCTAGACCTTGTAACTCCCACTTGGTATAAAAAGCATCTTCCCTCTGCCCTGGCAATGCTGTAGTTTCAATTACTGCCTGAATATTTTCAGCGATCTTTTCTTCTGGGAGAAAGGCTTTATACCTAAAAATATGAAAATAATTTAATGTTTGAAACATGTATGTAAAGGGCAGCATTGGTGTTTTTCTAGATGAGCTTAAAACCAATAGTGTAGCTTTGTCTAGACAGGGTCAGTGGAACCAGGAGTGATGACTTTCTTCTGTGGCTTCCAAAACTCACTAAAAGTATCCCCATTTAAATGTGAGCTTACAGATTTACAGCTGCTGTGCTGACATAGTACTCTATATTTTCTAATAGTTACTAAAACTTGATTTTTGTGACATCTCATTTATTCATTGCACCATTATTAGATTTGGAAAGTCCAGGGTTGCCAGCTTGAAATACAATCCTCTGCTTGGTCTCTTTGGAGCTGCACAGAAACTGCATTTTATATTGCATTTCTGACTGTCTTGAACTGATCCTCTCTTCCTGAGGTTACTCCTGCAGTTGTGTGGTATCATGTAATAATATCATTAAAAACTAATGAGTTTGGAAGTTGCTTCATCTCTCAAATCACTTTGATATTTCAGCCATAAAATGTGGTAAGAGTAAATTAAGATGGTAAATACTCAGGTGCTCATCTGTGACTCCTACAGCAGCCATCACTGAAGTCTGAAATTTATATATCCTTTTTAGTTGGCCTGCCTAGACTTTGCAACTGCTCTATTGGATTTTCTGCCTTTAGAAGCCAAAACTGCTTCAACCAATCTCATCATTAAATGCAGCAGAAATCTTTCACCCATCTACTCACCCTCCTCAAAATGCACCCTGGAAACATGGATGTGACAGCAGCATTTGGGGTAAAAAGTACAGCAAAATCTCTGGAAGCCAGCTGCTCTTTTCCTCTGTGTTTTACATATGGGTGAAGCTGTGCAGTTGGGAAGCACTGTAGTGGGAAGTCCTTTCTTAATGAAGGTGCAAGGATCAGGTTACAATTCTGTTAGTCCCCTTTTCCCACAGTGGCTGCCCAGACTGGATTTCTTTGTCTCACCATGGCCCAGACTTGCACATGATTTTAAAAGCAGCACAGGGAGCACTTGGTAGTGTCAGAGCTCATGGGTGAACAGTGTTGGAGAGTCTGAGACCTGGGCTGAGGTCTCTGCAATCTTATCTTTAATATCCTTTCCAAACAGCAGTGTGCAGGCTGGCTTTGTGCAGAACCAGGTTATTAGAGGTCAGCATACTTGCCATGCTGGATTCTGTAGGTCTGTTCCATTAGACCATATCTTATCTAGTTGAAAAGGAACTGTTGCAAGAGACTTACAGTTGGAATAATGTAAGAACCACTCCCTTTCTGAAAACTTGGACTTTCACAGTTAAAATTCTTTAATGGAAAAAGGTGCAAGATTTTCTGACACAAAGTGAGTAACTGCTCCAATCTGACACCTCAATTTTGTCTATCAGTCTATGGAAATCAAGGTCCTCCTTGGACAGTTTTCCACAACTGCTTCTTGCATTAAAAGAGTACAGGCCTGCCCTTCTCTGAAGATAACCCTACATTTTTCTGCATCACCTTTAATAAAGTCTGTGATTGTGCAGTTGCTTAAGTATTAAATAAATGCAGGCTCCTGTCAAAAGCACTGTTTGTGTTTTACCTCCCCGGATGCACAATAACGTTGGAGCAGCTCTGGGATGGGGAGCCAGCTGGGATCCATCTTTTTCACTGCTCTTTTTTTTGTTGTTGTTGTTGTTGTTCCCCCCCCCCCCGCCCGTGAGGCTTCCAGCTGGATCCATTCCCTGGTGTGCTTAGTGCATGCTAGGTGAGCAATGGAGTTGGCACAAAGAAAACTATAGGGATGAGCTGCTGGGAGGGGCACGGCTGTCCTGACTTATGCCAAAGTAGTGACTACATAATCAATGGCTGACAGAATGAGAGGGAAGGTTTCAGCCCCCTGGTTGAGAAGGAAATATGTGTGAAGCTTATTTTCATAGATTTCTACATCAGCGTTGTCCTTTGGGGCTTTTTGTACCACTCTGAGTTCATGGTGCTGCCACAATCTTGCATTTGCTGTTTCCTGTAGCCTAGCCTTGCAAAATAATCCTTGAAGGATGTAGGGTTTTTTTGCCCTGAAGTTCTTTGCAGCATGGTTGTTTACCTTTTGGATCGTAAGAAGTGTTCTCTCCAGCCCTTGGGATATCTAAGCACAAAGTCAGTGTTCATAAGAGCAGAAAGTATGGCTGAGTTGCAGGTCTCCCTCTGCATTTCTCAGCCCACGGAGCAGAAAGGGACCTGGTGTCCTTCCATGGATGGGTGACTCACTGGCATGTTGTTGTTTCCAGTTCTTCCCTCTGATTTGGCTGTTCTGGTGCCAGGAAATCAGAACCCCCCCCCACCCTGGTTTATGCCAAGCAGCCTTGACTGGAGTGCCAGGGAATGCAGTTGTAGAGAGCAGGCACTACTGGTTTGCATGTCTCCAGGGGAAGCCCTTGTTGCTCTGATCACCTTTTCCTTGTTTGGTTTTGGTTTTTGGTTTTTTTGTGGGTTGCTTTTTTTTTTTCTTTCTTTTTTTTTTTTTTTTTTTATAGTGTGACCTTTAGAAAGAAACTGGCACCTGAACTGCCTCTAATCCCTTGTGGCTGCTTCAAACACAGCATATAAGTGACCCCTGAAAGGGACAGGAGTTCTTCATCCCACCTGGGAGCAGGATTAATCCAAGAGCCATGATCCATACTGTGTGTGTCCTGTGCAGCCAGCTCCTGTGCTCTCTGTTCTTTTGGTTTTCTCTGCACTAGGAAAACATTCCTACCCATCTGTAGGAAACAAAATTCCTGTGTGCTCTCTGACAATGTCTCCAGCACAGCCTTTGGACTGAGAGCAGTCATTTCCTTCTGGAAGTGGAGCTCACAGTTTGCACTGTGCCACTTTCTCTCCTGCTTTGCAGATTTGTCTCCTGCTATTGGGTATAGGTCAATAATCCATCTATCTCAGACTGTAACACATTAAATGTAGCATTTCCATTTAGTTTTTTGCCTTACCAAGATCTGGTGAGCAAATACCCTTCACTGACTGCTGAGATGCTGTCTTTGCAAGATAATATTTGTTTGTGCTTTGGCCTGCTGTGCATGGCCTGGGAGCAGAGCAGTGGCTCTCCTTTACCACAGTGCATGTGCTGACTGCACAAAAAGCTACAAACACCTATTGCTTGTGCTGATGAAGGTTTTAATTTTTAGGGCAGCTTGTAGAAGGAGAATGCACAGACTAAGCACCAGCAGCAGTGTCCTTTAGCAGCAGGAAGCTTTCAGGGGCAGTGGCCCCTGCTTTCTTGAACCCCCATCTGACTCAGGGGATCTGCTTCACAGCCTTAGTTCTTTGTCAAGACTGAGAATCTGTTTGGGGAAGATATTTACTTACTGTGAGCCAGTATCTGGGTGTGCCTGGAGTGATTAATTGTGCCAACAGCCACTTCCTGAGGTCCACACTTGGAGATCCTCTAGGCTGTGAGCCTGCAAATCACTGGGCAAATTAGGGGCTGAGGCCAGTGTCACTGCGTGTGACTCATGTCAAAGTAAAACTTTGGTCTTGACAGGAATAACAGGATGCACAGAGCAGTTGGATGTATCCTGTGAGGACACACCTTGTTGTGAGCTGTTCATCTGCAGTTACTGCTGTAGACGTGGTGGAAAGCTGCCCTTGGAACTTGGAAAGCACAAAATGCTTTATACAGGAGTGTGTGGCCACACATGCAAATGCCAGGATTCTAATCCCAGCTGCCCTTTCCTCTAGGGAAAGATTTGGTGAGAAGATGCTATGGAATCAGCCATTCTGTCTGTGTGGGGAGCAAGTTTGAGGACTGCTGGAGGGCATGGATAATTTGTACTTCCTTATTGTAAATAAGCCCAACGGGGTTACACTCACCCTTAAACTCACCCTTTTCTTCCCAATGATGTGGCACCTCAGTCTTGCTGTAAAGTGATGAAATAACTGAGTAATGCTGCAAGTTTGTGCTCAGTTTGTGAGGTGCACGTCCTGCCTTGCTGCTGGCAGTGCTCAGCTGCCTCCAGCTCTGGTGGGATTGAAGGAGGCAAAGATTCCTTAGTTCCAGCTCCTTGTAAACCATTAAAAGATGCTTTCCCCCATAATGTTGATAAAGGATTATTTTAACAAGGCTCAAACAAAAGAGGAAATGAGCACCAAACTTGAAAAGTCATGCATCAAAATATATTATCTCATTGGGAGCTCTTGTTCTGTTTCCAAAATTATTTATTTTTCAAGGGGGCTTTGAATGGATTACTGAAGATATTCTTATGACTTTGACTTTTTTTGCTGGTAAAACAGAGGCCCTGCCCAGAGTTCCTGAGTTTATATGAGCACACAGTTCCCCTTCTCATAAATGTTTCTCTGTGGCTCATCTGCAAAGACAAGGGAGCCTGTGGGATGCGTAACGTGGAGCTAGGCTTGATTTTTTTCTTTTTTCAGGTGCTTTCTTTGCCTTATGAAATCTGGATTTAATGGTCTTTTTTTTTTTTAATGCTTCTGCTGTGAACCTCTTAAGCCACTAATCAGCTTTTACCTTTCCCAGCAAGCCTTATGTGCTGTGTATTATCCACATTTCTGTGTCTGCCGCTGTCTTTCTGGGGTTTCCTGAAGCTCTAATTAACCCAGAGGCCTCTCCAAGCCACCAGCAGCTGTAACCTGTAACAAAAGTGTGCCTTGTTGTCAGGGAGCTCCCTTTGCCTGCCTTTCTTTGGGGACTCTGGCAAGCTTTCCTCCTTCCATAAAGGCTCCCACTTGGTAAATGCCAAAGGACACTTTTTGTTCGTTTCTGGCAACTGCTGAAGAATTTAACCCTCAGCAACATCTTGATCAAATAGAACGAGTGGTCGCCTGCCAGCTTTTCCTCTCCAAAGGATCTTGTCCTTAGTGCTTCGCATTTTTACAAAGGACATGGAAACTGTAGCAGCAGTGATCGTGTGTGGTGGTGTTTATCTGTAGCCTCAGCTCTCCAGGGTTCCAGCAGCCCTGTCTGGCCTTTGGGCCCTCCTGGCCTTTATCCAGAGGAGCTGAACTCTGGGTGCTGGAGTTGTAGCTCGGGGAGCTTTACTGAGGAATGTGTAACTGAGGAGCTGCACATGTGAAAAGCTTGGTTGATGTGACTTGTGTGCTGCTCTCAGGTCTCTTATCCACTACAGAGCAACTCTGGGATGTGTTCCCTGGACAAATTATGCTTGAAAACAATCCCAGCTGCTTAAATGGGACACAAATCTCTGTTCCAAGGCTTGGCCAGAGAGCTGCCTGGGTTTCCCATAATAGTGGGAAAGTAGCAAGCAATGGGGGGAAATGTGGCAGTTTCTTTTGCTGATAACTCTGTAAACTAATCTTTATAGGTCAATCAGGTGCTTTAGTAGTATATCCCAGTACAAACAGCTGTGGAAATTTGGCAATCTGGACTGGGCTGTTCCCAGTCCTGCAGGACGAGTTGTTCTTTCTAGCAATAGTCTGTCTCTGTAAGCAAAGATCAAAGTACCTGTTAAGGAAGTGTTAACTTAAGGATGAAATGTAATTTCTTGTGGTTAACTCTTGACAGCCTTGGGGAGCATTGTTCTCTCCTTGAGCCATTTTGGTTCATCCAGGTATGTCCTGAACTAAATATTCACCAAGTGATTATCTTCCCCAAAATGGCAAAGAGCCAAACTGCATAAAATTGATCCTGTGCTCCACCACATGCATGGTCCCATTCTCTCTCCAGGAGTGTAGGTATCAATAAAACAAGCATCACATCCCTCTTCTAATGACCCAACCTTCAGGTTCTTTAGTTACTTCTTGCTCAGCACCTTGAAAACACCACAAGTACCAGTTGTCAGCATTGTCATCACCTTTGCCCTGGGTTCATAATGAAGGAGTAGTGCTGACATAAAAGACATAAATCTAATTAGTTTTATGGCTGAAATTCCCATCAGTAGTTCCAGAACTCATCCCAGTTTGCTGTCTCCAGCTTCTTTTTCAGAGAGAGTGCGGAACATGTCTCCAGATGAGATCAAAATCCCTCCTGAGCCTCCTGGCAGATGTTCTAACCAATTGCAGGTTGGTATAAGTCCACTTCATTTTTTTTAATTTTTTTTCTTTTAAGATTTGCAGTTCAGGGCATATTTGGGAACCCTGCTCAGTAATTTTGCACAAGGCAAAGCTCCAGCATTAAAGCTGGGTTTTACCACACTGCATTTATGAATGTACTCTGTTAATGCTTTAGGCTTTACAGCAGTTCTAGTTTAGGAATCTCAAAGTAGCTTTAAGCTGCTTTCCAGCCTCCGTGGGTTAATTATGCTTTAAAACAGCTCTTGATGCCAGCAGTGACACAGAAGCAATGTTTACTGTCAGGGCTGCTTTTCTCTTACCTCAGCAAATTCAGCTCCCTAGCAAAGAACAAATTGTTTTTCTATACGGGCCCGAAATCCCCTAAACTGGAATAGTTGAGGCAGCAGTGCCTGGATTCCTTTTCCACCTACATGTCTCTGGATGGTAAACATTTAGAGGGAAGGCTGGTAGCTTAGAGGCAACAAAAGAACACAAACACATGTTTTCTCTGGTGCACACCCAAATAACAGCAGTGACCAAGTTTGCAATAACCTTCTGTGTTCTCCTCATGGAGTGCAAATGAAAGAGCAGGGACTGCTGTCTCCTAACACACACTTGAGTTTTAACTCTGGTTTTCTGCCCAGCAGAAATACAAGAACCACTCCTGGCCTGCTCTATAAAGTAGCCCCTGACATGCAGTGGTGATTCAGAGTGACTCACCATCCAGATGATGCTTTCTTCTCCACACACTGTACCTGGGCACACCCAAACCTCCTCTAGTGCTGTAGGAGGATTTTACTGTTCTGACATCAATGAACTGGAGTGTGTTAGACCTGAGGAATGCACAGAGCTTGACAGGGTAGACAGAATAAAGCAGAATTTCTCCCCTTTGACAGAAGTTTAGTGTGTTACATCAAAGGAGAGCTTGTCCTCTGTTGGCAGGTCAAACCACATCTTAGAGCACTTAGAGCAAGGAGATGGGATTGTTCCTTAGAAATGCAAAATGTTCTGGGCTTTTCACTTGGTGGTTTGCTCTTTTGTCAAATTTTTCCTCTGATAAACTGTATTTTGAAGTCTGCCAAAGGGAGGATTTCTTATTGTAAATTTGACTGAGTAGTTGCCCATCTGTGGACTTGGGGAACGTCATTGCTACTCCATGGGGAGGGGATAAAAGGGAACACCTGTTCAATCATTTCTACTCCCCAGATTCACCTTTTTGCAGTTTGTTCCTTCAAACCTCACAATGTATTGCTGGACGTGGAGATGGTGTCATTTCCTCTTGCTGATTTTGTGACAACCTGATGAAAATTTATCTTATAAAAGTTTTCTTAAGGTCGTTGAGTTTCATATCAGCTCTTAACAATCCTCCTTTATTCAGGCTGCAGCAAGCCCTCAGACAATAGTCAGCTCTGTGTTTGACTGTCCAGGGAGGGAGACATGAAGTGACTTATCCAGAAACAACAAAGGAAAATTGACTCAGCTTCTCCCATCCTGAAAGACTGAAGGCCCAGCTCTGGTCTTGTTTTATGTGCTTCTTGTACATGAGAAATTTCTGTCATAAAGATGATGGAAATTACTGAGGATATTTTAGCAGTACTACTTAACTCTGCCTGAAAGCTCCTGCCTCTGCTGTCCCTTCACCATCACCAGAGTAGGAATACTTTTATGTGCTTTCATCTACCTTACTGAAGAAGGAAAAAAATTATGTTTGATTTGAAATCTTGAGCCTTTTTGGAGAGTAGACTGCTTGACATCTACAGCCTGGGTCAGTTAAGTGGCCTTTGGCACGGGCTTGTGCCTTGTGGGTGATGTGCAGAGAGAAGCTGATTCCATCTGACTGGTACCAAAGCAGGGATTTATGAGCACATTGTTCCTAAGAGCATTTGGCTGCTGTGGGCACCCCCAGCAATACCTGATGATCACTCTGGGTTTAGTTCTCCTGCAGAACTTGGCTCTGGCCCTGCCTGGCTAACAGATGAGCAGGAACTTTGCCCTGTGGGCAGTGTAGCCCAGCTGCTGTGTCTCAGGTGCTCACCTGAGGCTGCAGGTGGATGTTGGTGGTTGCTGTGAGTTGTGGGGGAATCTCTGGATTACAGAATTGGCTTTTCTGTGTCGTGGCTGTGAAGGGAAACAACAGCCTGGGAAGGAGGAGTCTGTGCCTTGTATGCAGATCTTTAATCACTAAAGCCCTCAGTAAGTGCAAAGATAATTCCTTTACCAATCTGATAGTTCATGAAGGTACTTCAGACATTCAAGGAGTAAGTGTCTCTTGAGCAGCCTGGTCCTGTTGTAAAGGTGAAATCCTAGCTCTGTTCAAGGAGGTCACTGGTTCAGTTGGCTTCTTTCCACATGTACAGGAGTCAGCTGGTGTGCTGCTCCTTTTCATCCTGGCTCACCCTATAATCTTTCTCCTGTAGGATAAAATTCAAAAGCTGTATGAGAGGAAAGTGAAAGAGGGCATGGATATGAACTACATCATCCAGAGGAAAAAGGAATTTCGCAATCCCAGGTGAGCCACCATCTTTTCATGTGACCACAGCACCACAGAGTGAATTTGAAGAATTTTCTTCTTTGTTGGAATTGTCAGAGAAGGATCCTGAACAGGAAGGATTACTGCTTACAAATTGTCTTTCTCAATTTTGTGACTGAAACAGTAAAACTCTTCTTTGTGTTTGGTGAAGCAGCAGCTAGAGTTGGTGTGTTGGTTAGATTTTAAATGAAGGCTCAGGATGAAGTACTTCAGAAGATGTGACTGTTCTGGGAGCTGGGAGATGTTTTGGGGAATAGGAAATACTGTGGATAATGGTATGCCACATCCATCATAGCAGGTGTAGCTTCCCAGGTTCTCATTTCACTTTGTAGTGTGAAGAGGTGACAACCTCTCTCTGTTGGCACATCTGAAACACTTCTGTTCCCTTCTACCTCCCTGGTTCTGTTCTGACCTCTTGCTTTTCCTTTGCAGCATCTATGAAAAGCTGATCCAGTTTTGTTCCATTGATGAACTTGGTACAAATTATCCGAAGGTGAGGGGCAGTGCTTTGACTGGAAAAGGAGTGGGTAAAGGTAACACAGAGATGTAAAGTCTCACCTCAGGCTTTCTTGAGCCTGCTTGCTTAGAGGTCTTGTAATGCAACCTCAGTCTGAGCCTCTGCAGTGAAGTGAACATTTTTGTGTAGCACTAAGCCTCAGTGTCTCAACCTTTGCTACAATGATTCTGCACAAAAACTGCTGAAGTGTGGAGCTCTGAATGGAACTCCTTGAGGGGGGAAAGGAGCTGAGTAACAGAAAAATGCATGACTTACCCCTGCATCTTTTTTGCTTCAAAGCTGTTTCTTCATTCACAACAGAACACGGTCCCATAATAGAAGGTCTGATGGGATACAGGAAGAAATCAGTCATGATGCTCATTGTCACCTCTGATTATCATCAGAGAACAGAAATACATGAAGCATTTTTGCACTGGGTTTTGTGTTTCTGTGGGAATAGCCATAATCTGGTTTATTTCTTTTTTTCAGGACATGTTTGATCCTCATGGCTGGTCAGAGGATTCATATTATGAGGCACTAGGTAATTCCAGGAAGTCTCTTTTTTATCCTAGCTTAGGTCTTTGTGGTTTGTACTTAATTAACTGCACTGGAGTTTTCACTTAATGTATAAATGAGAAATCATCACATGCTGCTCTTTAATGACTCCATTCTGGTTGGATGTGCCTGAATGTTATTGATGCTTCATCAGTTTGGAAAGGCTTTTTAAATTGGTTCTGCAATGTTTTCGTCTCTCAAATTACTAAATTAGTGCTGCAATGCTTTGATTAAAAAGCAGCAGTTGCTTTCATGGCAGTTTAATTTTTCTATATAGAATTTGAATATTTTTTTTTTTTATCATGGGAAGTGTGGGAATAAGAACTGTTGAGTTCTACTGTTCTTAGTGCTTCACATCTTTGCTCTTTCTCAGCTAAAGCCCAGAAGATCGAGATGGACAAACTGGAGAAGGCCAAGAAGGAACGCACAAAGGTACCTGCTCAAAACCTAAAGAGATGCAGGTGCAGGGCTTTTGTTTCTTTCCCTGCTGGATTTCATTCTATTGCTTTGCTATTTCTGTGCTAAAACTGCTTGTTATATCCCAGATCTCTCCTTTCTTCTTGCATGTCTTTTCCCAAACTTCACAGATCAAGTTATTTGCTCTTCCTTATAGGTCCATTTATAGGTTGTTTATTCCACTGGATTTCCTGCTGTTTGTCAGTATTTTTAAACCAGAACTCTAAAAATGGCATTCAGTAAGTCAGATACAGGCAAGATAATGAATAAAGAGCAGCTTTTCCCTTAATTTATGACATTTTGCCTGGTGCCTAGCCTAGTTAAAGCTTAATTTCCTCACCATGTCTCAGTGTGACACAATACCTGTTGTCTGTTCTCTGTGATATTAACTTGTTGCATCCAATTTCCAGAAAAACCGGGTCTATTTTAACTTTGTGCATTTTGTGACAAGCCCAGTTATTCTTAGATATGCCCCAAAAAGAACAGAGAGGCTTTGGAAGAGATATCATTCCTGTCCTATGTTTCCTTTAAGCCAGTGGCTGGCATTAGAACCTGTCTAATGTTAGAGATTTGCCACCTAAGCTGCAGAAGGCTCCTTCCATCTCCAGTACATGGAGGGTTTTTCGTGCAGTGCATGCTGTGTCTTGCTGCTTGTTTTGGTTTTTTGCACAGTAACCCAGGTATCTGATCATGCCCTTGCCCAGATCTGCAGTTCTGAGGCTGCAGTGCTGTTGGAGCTCCTGTTGCCAGGGTTCCTGCTGTGGTGCAGCGCAATAAATTCTACAAGCAGGGACTTGCCTTGCATGTTCCTTAAAGGAAAATGAATATGAGCTTCTAACTATATAAATACAGAGTTAAATGACCAGGATCTGTCCTGTCTGAGCTGTATCAAATCTTGTGCTTGTACCAATAGACAAACACATTTATATTGTATCAGGCTTAGGAGCTGGGTTGCAGCTTAATTAATCCTTAATTCTCATGGCCTGAGGTCTGTGTCTTCCTTCCCACATGATGGGCAGCTCAGAGGCCAGTCCAGTGTCTTACATCACACTAAAACCGTTTTAAAAAAACTTAGAGAGGTGCTATGGGTTAAAAAAAGGTCTGTGTATCTTAACAATCCATTTTTTTATTTTCTACTCTTTCTCCCATGTGTTTCTCCCTTCCCAGATTGAATTTGTGACTGGCACTAAAAAGGGTACAACGACAAGTGCTGCTTCCACAACCACCACAACATCCAGCACCACTGTGGGAGGTAAAGAACAGCTGTGAATGTACCCCTTAAGCTGCAGTAATGCTGGGATTAGTGCTTCCTGAAACCTGAAGGCTCCCTTCTGATCCTGTAGATAATGCAAGGGAGTGTTTCTGCTGAGGAGTGTTGGACTAGCTTTCCTCTAGTCCCTGTAGTCCATGGCTGTCCTTCTGGAATGGAAGACTGGGGCCAGGTGGGATAGTGAAGAGACTTATTAGTGGGTCAAGAAGCCTGCTGCTGTCTGTGGTTGTAGAGTATTCCTGGGACTGCTAGATTTTGAGATTTGGAAACACTGGCAGTCATTCTCCTGCCTTGGAAACTGAGGGGAAGGGACAAAAACCAATGGAGGCCTGTAGCTGAGCAAGTGGGATACATGTGCTCTGTTGAAATAGAATCTGCTTTGGGGCAGGGAGTGATCCTGTCTCCCCTTTTGCTGGAGTTCAGGTCTAGAGTCCTGGTACCCCAAGAGAAAAGTTGCCTTTCCTCCTCAGTACTTACTGCCAGTCTATCCTGAAATTAGTGTAAGGGGAAGCTGTCTAGTCAAGCAGTGGGATATTAAGGATTGACAAGACAGAGTGTCAAGAAGGGATTGGTGACCTCCAGTGTAATGCTAATCCTTGTGTGCTTGGTTTAATCAAATTCACAGATGCCCAGAAGAGGAAGAGCAAGTGGGATTCTGCCATCCCCGTAACAACGATAGCTCAGCCCACCATCCTCACCACCACTGCAACCCTGCCAGGTGTTGTCACAGTGACAACCAGTGCCAGTGGCTCCAAAACCACGGTGATCTCAGCTGTGGGCACCATTGTAAAAAAGGCCAAGCAGTGACTGCTGTGCTGGGCCTGGAATCTTGGACTTGTTTGTCACTGAAGCCATTGTCCTTGGAAGGGAGGGGTGGATTTCTCCTTTGGTAAAAGATGACAAGATTCTTTGAAGCAGCCCACAGTTCCCCTTTGGAAGGCTGGGGGCAGGAGCAGGATGCCAGCTGTGTGCCCACAGGAATGGACCTCTGCCCACCATGCCTCTGCCTTTGCTTGCTGGGGGAAGACCCAGGCTGCCTATGTTGTGCTGGAGGAAGGTGGCATCTGGAGTCAGCTTGTAAAAGTTTGCTTATTAATTACTGCATTGAGGTCTTACCTACCTGCAAGTTTGTTTTAAGGGGGAAAAGGAAAATAAATTAAAAGGGCAAGCAGTGAAAGACTGTCAGTGTTACCCCTGTGTGTTCCAGGTGGTGCTCCAGGGCTGGCTGCAGCCTGTGTAGGTGCCTCCCTCCAGAATCAGCTCAGCTGTGAGGGAGTTGAAGCAGAGACAACCACTCAGTGTCCACGTCCAGATGTGTAGCAGAGACTTGAAGCAAACTACATCAGTGAGTGTAGGCTCACTCTTTGTTCTAGCACTGACCCCTGTACCCCGTGCTCTCTGTGTAGATTTTAGTGACCACACGTGAAACTGTAGAACTCTTGAGGAAACTGTGCTGGAACATCCTGTTTCCATCTCACAGGGATGGAGATTTCTATGCAGAACCCTCAAGCTGTTGAGGTTTGATTTCTGAGCTCACTTGCAAAGACCTGTGCAGAAACACTTCCATTGCCACGGAATGAGGTTGGACAGAAGCAGAGGAGAGTGTCTGATCCTGTCGTGATGTTGTCCATCTTTGTTTTAGCTCGTGATGTTCTGTGAATGCACACATGGCAGTTACTGCTTGCTCCACTGTTGTGAAAAAGTATTTTCAGTTGAAAATTTTGTTGAATAAAAATTGAAGTCTTTTTAAAAAGCCCCTGGTGTCATTGATGTGTCTGCATTTCTTTAGAGTTAAATTTCTACCCAGAGCCTCTTTGTCCTAGTGTATAAAGCAGTGATAGGAGAGATGGTTGCCAGATCAGCAAAAGTGTAAGTTTCTGAGAATTCAGTGGTCTGGGGTTGCTTTTTCTTTTTTTTTTTTTTTCTTTCTGTTTTTTTCTGTATCTTGTGTCAGTCCTGATCAAACTTTGCATTTATGGAGACTTAAGATAAAAATAACAGGTTGATATCCTGGCTTTAGATAATTTTAAAACAGTTAAACACTTTGTCCTGGTAGTCATTTAAGCTTAAAAAAAAAAAAAAAAAGGGCATCTGTGTATCCAGGACCCCTGGAGCAGCAGTTTCCAGACTCCTGCAGCAACAGCTTCTGCAAGAGACCTGCAGGACTGGGCTGTACTCTGGCAGTTCCCTCCTGAGCTCCCAGGAGTCAGTGTTTGCTGTCTGCAGTGGAGAAAGCAGCTTGAAACAGGTGTGATTTAGGTTTGGGGTTTTTCCCCCAGAAAAGGTGGAGTGAGGATGCCAACCCCTGTATAACAAACTTGCAGCCAGTAACTTGCTGCCCTTGTTTGTCTTGCAGGCTGTATCAGAGGTAATAAATAGATGGACACTCAGGTTGGAAACTGCAGATCTGAGGGAAATGCCCTTTTCCCAGCTCTGAAAATGGTATTGGACAGGTTGAGGGCTTGCACTGGGCTGTGGTCAGTCAGTGCCCCAGAGGAGCTGGAGGGAACATCAGGCACACAAGGGTGATGTCCTGGGGAAAAGGATCCTTCCTGGCCTGGGAACCATGGCCTGAAGCCCCCAGACAGGAGTTAGGACTGGTTTGCTTTGGAGCTCTGGCTGTGAACCCTGCTGAGGGCTGGAAGGACCTGCTGAGAGTGTCAGTGCCTAAACAGCCCTCAAGGACTGCCGCTGTGCCCAGTGTGCCCTGAGCAAACTCAGAGCTGACACACAGATAAAGTTCCTTATGCTGCTGCAACAGTGACTGCTCAGGCTGCACTTGTGACTCTGAAAGCTGTAGATACTCTTTCTTACCTCTCCTTCCAAAGGGATGCTAACCATAGCCAGGAGAGTAAAACCAGTCCCATTTTCATCATTCCTTAGTCCAAGAATTACAGTCTCTGCTCCTTGAACACCACAGGGCTTTCTCTCTGCCTATCTCCTTCCTAAGCAGGGGAGTCTCGTAGCTCCAGGAGCTTTGTCTCAGCTGAAACTCCACGTTCAAGTCTGTGTCTCTGCCCCAGCAGAGGCAGGAGAGCTGCAGTAATGAATTCATCCTTGGCAGAGTTGGTTCTGCTCTCCCTCTCCCTTCTGAAGTCTTTTCTTCCACCTCCATGCCCTGAGGTGTTGATTTTCTCTCCTATTTGCTTGTTGTGCTTTAGAGATCTGCCCCGCTTTGATGCTGCTGTGGGAAGGGATTTTGTGTGTTCAGGACTCACTTTTATTTTCTGTCTCACTGGGCGCTGCCAGGCCGAAGGAGCAGGTGGGGAGGGCAGCCCTTGCCAGCCCCACCTCAAACGGTGGAATGGGAGCACCTGAAGCGATGTTTTAGTTGGATTGCTGCTGCACTGTCTGGTTTAGAGATGAACAAAAAATAAAAGAGTCTTCCTTGCCAAGCTTTGGGCCATGCCAAGGCTTTGCTGATGACAGCTCCATCAGTGAGGGAGGTGATGGCTGCAGCCAACACCTGCACAAGCTCTTTTCCAGCTCTTCTCCATTGCAGGGGAGAAGTTAGCTCCTGTGAAGCCCCTCAGACAGGCGGGCTTTGTAATGTGCCCAGAGAGTCATCAAAGGGTATGAGCTGCTCATTCCTGGGGAATGCTGTGAGCCTGGGAAAGCCCAGAGTTGGTACCTGCAGGGAATCACAGGATGGGTGAGGCTGGAAGGGCTGCAGTGGCCCAATCTCTCTGCTCAAGCAGTTTTTCCTGGAGCACTTGGCACAGGGTTGTGTCCAGACAGTTCTGGAATATCTCCAGAGAGGGAGTGAGAAACACAGATCTTCTCAGCAGGGCTCCCCAAAATGTTCAGGTAAATAAATTGCTGTGGAGGCTCAAGACCCCCTGAAAGGGCAACAAAGTTCCCCCAAAGTCTCCTCTTCCCTTTGGGGGGAACATTTACTTCAGCACATTCCTGCGTGGCTTTTACAGAGCAGTTTTCCACCTCTGAGCCTTCCCTGCACTGCTGTTCCTCTGGCTGTTTATATTCCACTTCCTTCCTTTTGTTCTAAGCGAGAACCATGGACACCAATGACTTCCACTAGCTGCTCTTTGTTTATTTGGAGCTGGGGCCATGCTCGTGCTCCGTGTTGCCGGTAAACAGCAGAGCTCTGGGATTTCACAGGGAAAGGTTTTGCCTTTTTGCATAGAAGACATGGGTGTGTGCTCAGCCTCTGGCAGTTGGGTGGGGTGCTGATGGATCCCTGGAAGGCCCTGCTGTCCCCAAATGGGTGACAGGACTGTCCTAGGCTGAGGTTGCATCCTGCGTCCTTCACTGGTATTTTCCTCTGGTGTTGCTTCTGTATCCCACTTTCCTCTTGCTGCCAATCTGTCCCAGAGGCAAATGTTCATCAGGGATGTTCATCAGAGAGATTTTCCTTTAGGAACATGTTCATGACAACGAAGAACAGGGGACATATGTAGTTAATGCTGCCTTGGAGGAAAGGCTGAGGGAGAAAATATGGCAGGATTTCATCTGGCACTTTTAATTGAACAGGGAATTACATTAAACATCATTTAGTGCAATAAATCATGTGCATGTTAATGCACATTAATAATACATTATTACACATTCCTTTTATTTAAGCCACATAGCAGGATATTGTCACTACAGTGCACAGTGCAGTGATGGGATTAAGTGTTTAGTTTTCTTTTAGTAACGTGTGTTGTTACAGAATTTAAAAAGGAGATAAATGTGCTCCAGCAGCAGGATTTTGGCTGTAACTGCACAATAGAGACCTAGAAAAAGCCCCAAAGCTGTCTCCAGGCATGCTGTGGTGGCAGGACACAAAGAAGAAAGGCTCTGTTGCAAGCTGGCGTGGCATTAAAAAAAAAAAAAAAGAAAATAATTAACCCTGAAATCACTTGTAATTATCAGTAATTGGCACTCGGACTGGTAGTCAGCAGAGAGAGCAATAATTTCATGTGAGCTATAAAACTACATGTTTTCCCTCCTAGGGCAAAAATTTCTAGGCCACATTGCCACCGCAGAAAATCACTGATTTGTAAATGCAAGATTCACCACAGATGTGGCTGTGAGCTGTGGTGGAGCCATCTGCACTGAAATCTGCTCACCCTGCCTCTGAAATCCCTGTCCTCTGTTCTTAAAAACAGCAAATCTGTGTGACAAAAGCCTGATGCAGCAGTCAGGGAGAGCAAGGTATGGAACCAAGGCAAGAACTTGAGTTCACCCGGTGTTCTTCCCTGGTGGAAGTAATTTGGAGAAGCTGCCTGAAAGACAACTCATTAAACAACCTTTTTATTTTTTTAAAGACAAGATTAAGTCAAAACCTTTTATATTCTCATGAGTATTTATAGAAAATTTCTAATTCCTCTCTGATTTTTTGCCCTAAAGATTTGGTGGTGACATTGCCTTTATATTGGAAAAGTGCCTTTATCAGCCCTGCAAATGTAAAAGCAGCCCAGTTACAGCTGTGGGAAAACTCATGTTCCATGGGCTTGGGATCTCTTAGGTGCTGGGGGGGACGTGTTTTAAAGAAAGGTGCAAAATTGGTGTCTTGAGCTCTTCTGGCAGCACCCAGAGGGAGTAACTGGGCTTCTTCTCACAGGTGGGAAGGCTGAAGGGAGCTGGTCCCTCCTTGCTGCTCCAGGCTGCAGGGATGAAGGGGAGGCAGAGGATGTCAGGAAACCCTGGGGCTGTCAGGGTCTGCAGGTGACACCAGAGATCCTTTGCAGGAGGCAACATAAACATTCTCCATCTCAGGTGGAGAAAGGAGGACACCCAGAAAGTCAGGACGCTGAGTATAGTGGTGCAAGGTGGGTGCTCATGAGCTTTTCTGGTTGACTTCAGGATTCCTGTCAGGGATCAATCACTAAAATAACTGGGTTTTTTACTACAATGCTTCTTGCAGCCTAAATTGGCTTTTCAACTGCAGTGGCAGCATTGCTTACCTCGAAGAGGAAAATTGCAGCAGTGGGAGGTGGGGTGGGGCTGGTGGGAGCTGCTGGTGGACAGGGCCAGGTAAGGTGACCAGACAGGTCTGTGAGCACCAGCACAACCCCCCCTCCCATCTTGAGAACTGAAACCCAGTTTTAATTCATCTGCAATATCCAACATCTGCTGCAGCTGTGGCTCCTGAGGCAGAGCAGGACCCTCTGCCTTCAGCCCCTCCATGGGAATGATCTGCTCTTCAACAGCAGCTCAAGCATCAGCACTCACAGCCTGGTCCTGCTCTGCCTTTATTTTGTCTTGTGTCCCAGCTCTCATGTTGCAGTCACTGTCTTCATGCATTTAAAAAAGTCAGCAGTAAACTTCCTTCATTTTCAGAACCTTTTCTTAACTCTAGGAAATCACATCTCCAAAAGGACTGGAGTTGCCAAGTTATGTGTTGGCAAACTCAGAAGCGACAGATTTAAACAGCCCGGGCCATCTTCCCCTGCACCCTGCCTGTTTCCCATTTGCTGTGTATTTAATGGCACAAGCACATCCTCCTTTTTCCTGGGGCTAAGGCAGTTTGCATATATTAACTTGAGCTTCCTAATTGCTTGTAGTGAAGGGAATCCTGCTCCTCACCTTTCGATCAGTTCTGGAGAGCAGCAGCCTCTGTAATGCCACATTGAGAGCGAGGAGGGCAAAACTGCCCTGCTCATAGTCAGGCAGGAAATGTGCCATTTTTCCATCTGGCTGTTGCTATTGTTTGTGTTGAAGCCCAGGGGATGCAGTTTTCCTTGTGAGGATCTATCAGGGAGCCAAAATCCAGCCTGTGCCATTGCATCTGCTCCAGAATGCGTGTGCTCCGCTCTGTGGAAAGTGTGAGCGGTTCTGAGCCATCACCAATCCCAGACTCTAAAGCAAAAGGGTGTTGTGGACAGAAAAACAGCCTCACCTGAACTCCAAACCCTCCTCTGCTGTTCTTTGGACTGGGGAAGGGATTTTGGATCCAGCTCAGCAGAAGGAGTGGAATCAGCTGTGGGATTGCTGCTCGTGGCAGCCTTGGACCATGGTGGGATGCAGGTATGGGTGGTAATCGTTCATGGTGCTACGAGGGGTTGCACTGACTCTTGAGGCAGATTCACCGCAGGTGAGGAGTGCTCTGCTGTGCCCACACCCCGGATAAAGCAGGACGCACGGAAAGCACCGAGGCTGGGCTCAGCATCTGCCGGTTGTCGGGGCAGGAATTTCCCTGACATTTCAGCAAGGAGTTACCTGAGCTCTGAGGGTGACGCCTCCCAGCCGTGCCAGGGGGACACTGGGAGGAGAAACCCCTGTCACGGGAGGTCGGGGAGCTCCCTCAGCTGTGCCCTGAGCAGGCAGATGAAGCCGAGCAGCCCCTCCGGGCTCCCTGCCCTCGGCAGCACCTTCCCAGCGCCCGCTCAGCCCTTTTCCTGTGGGATGGTGCTTGCGCGGAGGGAGGGTCCAGAGGGCTGTGCCTGCCCGGCCAGGTGTGCAGGGAGCAGTGAATGCCAGCCCTGCGTCACGGGCACCCCCTCCTCCCTCCCAGCTGGGATAAAACTTCTCCTCACCTGGGATCCAATCTCATTTATCGCAGCTCCCACCTTTCCTCCCTGGCAACCCCCCGGGAGGGCGAGGCGGCAGTGCGGGCAGTGAGAACAAAGTGGATTTTTGACTGAGGGGCCGGGGAGCCGCAGGGCGTTATGTGGGACCGCGGGCTGGCCGCGCTCTCCGCCGGACCGGGACTTGACGTTTGACCGGCAAGAGAAAAGGGACAGAAAATAGAGAGCCGGGAGAAAGAGGGGGGAAAAGGGAAAGAAAAGCCCAAAGCTGGAAATCAAGTCGCAGCAGCGAAGCAGCACGTTTCCCCTCTGCCTTCGGAAGAATTCCTTGGCTTGGTGTGCGGGTGCCTGTTATTCGGGCTGCGGCAGAGGAGTTGGACTCTGAGTCAGACCCAGCGCTAATGAGGTTTGTGGAATCAATTCATCTGTGCTCCGCAGCGTCCAGCGCGCTTGAACTCTGCTGCGCTGATGAATCGGGCAGTGAATTAATGCGCGGGCAGGTGGGCAGGACACGGAGCGCGGGGCTCAGCCCCTGCCCGCCTGTTCCCTCTGTTTTCCCCTGGTTTTTGGCTGCCGGGCGCCGTCCGGTGCCTCTGGGCTGGCTGGGAAAAGCAACGATCGTGACCGGGCAGGGCTTTGGGGGCTGCACGGGTCCGGGTTTGTGTCCGCAGGTATTTGGGTGGGGGTCCGGGAGCGGGGCGGGGGTGCGGTGGGGCGGCCGAGCAGAGCCCTTTGGGGACAGCTGTTGGCGTTTCAGGGGTTGCCCTGTCCCTCAGCCCGGTTCCAGGGGGAGAGGCTGTCGTGCCTCGGAGCTGGCACCCCGGGAAAGCTTTCGGGGGTGAAAGTGTGCAAGGTCAGCCGGGCTGGGGGTGCCTCCCACCCGCGGAGCCCACCGGGGTTGTTTTCCAGACCTGGTGGCTGCCCCTGCAAGGGGGGAGCAAGGGAAGGGGGGATCCCGGAGGAAAAGGCCAGGAGAGGGTGGGGGGTTCAGGGTGGGCTTTGCTGAACTGCAGGTGTTGGGGTATTTGCAAATTGGTGGATCTGACATGGACAGGGAATGGGATATGAGAGTTGGCATGAGGGGACTGACAGGCATAGATGAGCTGAGGGAAAGGGGGATGAGGAGCACCCACAGAGGGGAAGGAGGGGAAAAGTGTCTTGTGGGGCCAAAGGAGCAGAGAAAGTGGCGGGAAGAGCTCATGGAGGGAACGGGAGGGTTCTGGGGCTGTGCTGGCATTTGGGCAGACCCCAGGCAGGAGACTGCCATTCCTGCCTCTGCTCCTTGGGGTTCCCCCCTGCCCGAGCCCAGGGGGCAGCAGGAAGAGATGGAACCAGAGCCACCAGCCTTTCACAGCACGGGGGGTGTTGGCCACAAAGCAGCTCCCAGCAGCTCCATGTGGGTGCCCAGGCTGGGTCCTGCTGTGTTTTATCCCTGGCTGGAGCATGCTGGGGGCCACGTCTGGGCTCTGGAACTCAACCTGGGAGCTGAAAACAACAAATGGAGACGCTCACATGGAGTCTCCCAGCTGCAGGAGCATGCCTGGGGAAGGAGGGGGAATGGATGAGGAAGGCAAACAAAACAAGACGAGTAGGATTTTGTGTGTAAGAGATTTTTTGATTTGTGGGTCAAGTTTTTTGTAGTTTTGGGGAGTCTGGCTCGATAATTTCCAAGTTTTGGAGCACAGTCCCAGCAGCTCTGTGCCACCACATGTGCAGGGGAGGGAACATGAGCTGTGTTCCTGATCCCCTGGGCTGTGGCTGCACTGCATCCTCGGCACACATGGATGGTCCTTGATGCCACGGACTAGGGTCAGTCCCCTGCACAGCCCCACACAGCTCCCCATGGCTGCAACCATGAAAAGAGCAATTCCCACCCAAGAGAGGAAAGGCTGTGCTTGGGAACTCCTTGTTGAGAATCTGCCTCACTTTCCCACTCCCGTGTCCCAACCTGCTGGGTGTCCCCCACGTGGCAGCTGGGACCAGGCTCCTGCTGTTGCTTTGTGGCGCATCACAACCTGCTCCTTGCTCCCCCATCTGCCATTCCAACCCTGTCCTCTGTCCCATTGCACCAGTGGATTGTTTGGAGCATTGCCTGGATTTTTGGGGATGAGGTACCTAGCCCCAGCTTCTCCAGACTCAGGGGTTCTTGGCATATTCCTAGAGTAGGTTGGTTGCTGTGCTGTGGGGCAGGGCAAAGGCTGGGGGAGCAAGAGAAGACCAGGAGGAAATGCTGGAGCAGGTCTGAGAAATGGTAGGAAGTTTATGTGCAGCCAGGAGCTGCTCTTTCTCCTTGTTTTTGCACAACTGAACAGATTTATTTTTTGTTGTTGTTGTCATGAAAACCCAACCAAATCCTGCAGATTTCCTGAAGTAGAAGTGGCATTTTCCCTTACAGAGGATACTTCTGAAAGCAAGGGGTGGCTGCTCCCATACTTTTGCAGGAGTATTGCAGGCTGCATTCCTCAGTGGCCATGCTCTGTGCCACCAGTGCCCAGAGGGCTGGCATCTGCCCAGCAAAATCCTTGAAGGTTGGTGGCTCACAGGGCAACAGAACGTTTATATTGAGCAGGATTTTATGGCCTTTTATCTCAGCACTTGAAAAGATGTGATGGTAATTTATGTGCCTGAGGCCCAGGGTGTGTCCATCCGTTCCTTGGTGACTTTTTCCTAACTAGTGATTAAGGGAAGAGGCATTTGGTCCTTGTGAGCTGAGCAGTCTGGTTCCATACTCAAGCCCTTCCTTGTGGCCCGTGCCATGGTGGGAGAGGTGGGAGATGGGATTTGCTGGGTGCTCAGCTGATGTTTTCAACTGTGTTTTCCTTCCACGGGCTCTGAGGACTTCTTCCCTACCCTTTCATCCCACTTCTGACTGGCCTCTCCCCACATCTCCATAGCACCATCCTGGGATGGGGCAGAGCAAGGAAAAAAGGGATTTTCCTGGCTTCAAAATCTCCCTGTGTCAGTAGCAAGGGACACAATATTTGCCAGCAAGTACTGCCGTGAGGACTGTCCCTGAAGGAGGTCACAGGCGTGTCCTGGGTGAGCAATGCTGGCCTCAGAGCCAGTGCTGCAACTGGACTTGAGGGGACAGGGACCACCCGGAGCCAAACCTCCAAAGGGCCCAACTGGGAACATGGCCTGACGGTCAGTGTGGCAGGGAGGGAAGCAGAGGAGTTCCCTTGCTCAGCTGGGACCTTTTACCCATAAGAAAAGCAGCTCGTTGGCAAAACAGCACATTGCTACAGGTCCTGAGGAACAACAAAGCTTCCCGGGGTTTCCCTGCAGAGATGCTGCCCTGAGGCTCCTGTGTTTCACTTTTAGCCCCTGGGCATTAATGACTGTGGTAAATCCCTCTGGGCACAGCTGACAGGATGAAGAGGTACCCGTGTCCTGCCAGTTGCTGCCTGTGTACCCAGTGACTCTCACATGGAGCCAAGTGCAGCCACCAAGAGTGATGTCCTGTGGTGTCCATGCTGGCTTGGTTGAGCCCTGTGTCACAACAACTGCTGCATTCAATGTATTCCCCTGGCTGCAGAGGCCGAGTGTGATCTGGTGCTGCTGAGACCAGGCTGGGTTTTTCCAGTGGTTTCCCTGCAGCCCAGGCCAGGCCGTGAGTGGCTGAGTCTCCATGTGACTGCTCTGTGTGCTGGATGTCCCTCAGGTGACTTGGGCATCGTTACTGCACGCAACAACTTTTCCTGTTTCCTTTCCCTGTTTTAAGTGGTTTTCACATTCTTTTCATTTTAGACTCAGGGCTGACACAGCAAGAAGCTATAAGACAATTAATTTATATTTTGTATTTCACAATTGCATCTACCAGGAAGGAGATGCTTTAATGATATCTTTACACTGTTGTTTTTTCCTTGACTGCTCTCACTTGCCCTGCTGGGTGTGAGGATGAGCCTCTGGCACAGCAGCTGCAGAACTTGAGTTCCAGCTTTGTGCCCTCTGTTTACCACATCCAAATGCTGACTTCTGGATGGCACCGAGTTTTCTCAGTTATGTGTGGTGCAGGGAGAATGGTTCACTCTGTTTAGGATTTGACCTCTGCATCCATCAAGGGGTCCTGCTGCCCTGGCCAGGACAAAGGGGATCTGCCAGGCTCTCAAAACCACAGATTCATTCAACAACTCCAAAGCTCCAAGCCTGGCATTTCCCAAGACCTCAGACCTCACCCTCTCTTTATTGTTGGCTTGACCATCCTGGAAACTCTTAGTGTGATAGGAAATAGCTGAAGGGAGGGGTTAGTGTTGCTTTTGGGGAGAGATGTGGACAGTCACTTTGTTTTCTTTTTTTTTTTTTTTTTTTTTTTTTTTTCCCTAACCTGCCAGGAAAAGCAATGTCTTGGCCTGGTCAGTGGACACACGTTCACACGTGTGGATGGTGCTGGGCTCTGTCTGGGGGTCCCCTGTGCTCCAGATGCCTGCACCACCCCCTGATTTCGAGCTGGGCACCCCAACTCCAGGCACAGGCGTGGCATTGCTGGGAAGTTTGAGCCTTTTGAAGATGCTTGAGCAGAGGACAAACCATCCTTGGCTTTGCTTTTGTGCCGTTCCCTCCAGAGCTCAGCAATTTTTTCCAGCCCGGGATGTGAGGGCTGTCCCACCCCAGCGGGGCTGAGAAGGGGCTCTGTGGGAGCTGCCCTGGTCATATCCAGGTCTCTTTCCACCTTTTGGCTTTCTGCAATGCAGCAATCCCTTTATTTCAGGAGGAAGAGGATGAATGTGCTGCCACAGGTGTGTGCCAGGCTGCTCCTCCTGTCCTTGATCTGTGCCACCGGCGTTTGCCAATGGAGCAAAAGTGAGTGGAGCCGTGGTAGCCCGTCTGCCACCTCCCCTTGGGGACTGTGTGTACCTGCCCTGCCTCCAGAAGCACCAGTCTTCATGTGGAGAACACCTGCTGTGTGCTTTCCCTGCTGTTTTCCATCTCCCCAGTTTTGGGGACCCTCCCTTGCTACCCCACTGCTGTTTTGCAGCCAGTTTCCACTAACAAGGCAAAACCTCCATTTTTCCACGGGATCAGCCTTTCTCACACCGTCCCACGGCTTCCTTTGTTTTCCCCATCCGTGATGCCCTGATCTTTCCTGGCAGACAACCGCTGCGTGCTGTCCCGGGCAAAGAGCTGCACCGAGTGCATCCGGGTGGATAAGGACTGCTCCTTCTGCACCGACGAGGTGAGACCTTACAGGGCAGCCTGGGGCTCCTCTTCCCACCCTGCTGATGGAGGGATCCCACCACCCTCAGTGTGAGAGGCACACAAGAGCAGGGGCAGCTTCTGGATGGGAAAGGCTGCAACATGGATTTCCTTTTGGTGTGGAACATGGGGAGGGAGGGAGGGGAGTCCAGGGGAGAATTGCAGCAATACAGGGGTTTATCAGAAAATGTCAGCGCACCAGAAACAGTGTGTGCAAGGGATGGAGGAAGAGTTTTATCTCACACAACCCAGTAACTCACTGGTGGTCACATTTCAGCTGGTGGTTCTGTGTGAGACTCACCCCCATCTCTCTGCCCCTCTCCTGCTCTTGAAGGCTCATAATGCTCTAGGCACAGGACCCTGCTTCCCGCCCTGTGTATTTCCCCCTTTCCCAGTGGATCTGGTGCTTTCTGTGGCTCTGATGCTGCTCTTGCTCCCTGGCAGAGCTTCGAGGAGCCGCGCTGTGACCTGCGGGAGAACCTGCTGCGCTCCGGCTGCGGCGAGGCCAGCATCGTGTACACCCAGGGAGAGATGAGGACACTGAAGGTGCGTGCTGGGGACACAGCCCGTGCTCAGCCTCTCCCGAGGGGTCCTTCATCCTTCTCTAGGCTCCTCAGCAGGAAAAATACAAAGCCCAGATCGCTGTTTTTGTGGGGTCTACTCAAAAGCATTGCCTTGGCTAGCCGGTGGACCTGTGAGCCACTGGCCCTGATCCAGCTGGGGTGCCTTTGCAGACAAAGCAGATGTAAGCAAAATGCTCACATTCCTCTGGAGGAGGTGCCTGGCTGGACACGAGTGGCTGTCGGGGAGGCTGTTGGACAGGACATGAGGGAGGGGGACGTCCTCATCCCTGCCTTTGTACTTCCTACTCATGTCCCTGCTCCTTGCCTCCTTGTTGCACCCATGCTGGAGATGGAGTCCATCCCCTTCACATCACTCTCCTTCACAGAATTCCAGTATCAACATGTCCCTGCAGAGGACCCAGGTGTCACCCCAGGCCATGTACATTCGGCTGCGGGCTGGCGAGGAGATGAGCTTTGACATGGATGTCTTCCAGCCCAAGGAGAGCCCTGTGGATCTCTACATCCTCATGGACTTCTCCTACTCAATGTCTGATGATCTGGACAACCTCAAAAGCATGGGGCATAACCTAGGTGAGGGCAGAGCTGGGAGAAGAGTGGAGCCTGCTCCCACGTTGATGAAGGCAGGCAGCTCTCTCCTGCCTGTGTCTGCGAGTCCTCTGCCAGCACCAGAGAGGGGGATGCAGCTGGCAATGGACTGAGAGGTGTCTGTTTTAATTAGAGTTTCTCATTATCTCTGTGCAGCCCTGTGTGGGGATGTCTCTGTGGTCCTGCAGGGATCCTCACATGCTCTCCCCTTGCAGCCCAGCTGGTGCCCCTCAGAGCCGCTCTGTGCGGGGCCTCTGGCATCCTGAACCTGCTGGGCACTACTGCAGGAGCTCCAGTTTTGGGGCTCCAAAGGGTGTGTAGGTTTCTGCCCTATAAAAGCCCAAAGATCCTGAAAGATGACAGTTTGGGAACCTTATCCAAGAACCCACCAGCAGAGAAGATGCCCACAAAAGGGCTTCTTTCCCTGGAGCAGGGAGCTCACAGGCATCTCTTTATTTCTGTGTCTCCTCCTTACTTTCCCCTCCTCCCAGCGGACTTCCTGCAAGCCCTGACTTCCAATTACACCATTGGATTCGGCAAGTTTGTGGACAAAGTCTCGTCCCCTCAGACAGACATGAGACCTGAAAAGTGAGTGAGCCTTGTGGGTCCCTGAGGTGGGAGTAGAGGGAGTGGAAAGTGCCTTCTGTTTCTCTGTGGCTTCCAGTGTCAGCAGTGCAAGAGCCTCCATCCATCTCTCAGCCTTCACTGCCAGTGTCCTCCCTGGTCTCCCCATCCCTCAGGGCTTGCTGTAGCACTGTGACAGTGACAGCAGTGTCATCCTCTGCTTTCACACCTTCCCTGCTCTGCCACAACAGACTGCTCATCTTGTCTTCTCCTCTATCTCTGCCCTCATCCCTTCTCCCTCTCAGTGCTGGTGGCTGAGCTGCTCAGCTCCATGACTTTGCTTGAGGGACTCTCCCCACATTTCCTCTCCTTGCATCCCTTGGCTCCTGCCCCACATGAGACCCCTGATTCCATCTGTCCTAGGCTGCGTGAGCCCTGGCACAACGCCGACTCCCCGTTCTCCTTCAAGAACGTCATCCGCCTGACCAGCAACATCAACCACTTCAGCCAGGAGCTCCGCAAGGAGCGCATCTCCGGCAACCTGGATGCCCCCGAGGGCGGCTTTGATGCCATCCTGCAGACAGCTGTTTGCAAGGTGAGGGTGGCCAGGGCTGTGTTTTTAATGAGTGGATCTTCCTGATGCCCACTGATGAGCAGAAGAGCCATGCACAGGGCGAGTGACAGGGCAGCCAGGGAGCCCTGGTTCAGCCACAGTTGGTTCTTGCCCTCCCAGCCACACACTCCCAGTGCCAAGCTGCTTTGCGTTCCAAATTTTCCCTAAGCCTTAGAATATGTGTCCTGGTGTTTGATGCCCAGCTCCTTGCTGGGAACCTCGTGTGTGCTCTTTGCTCTGTTCCCCTCCACGCCTGTGGTGATGAAACTCTGCTCCCTGGAAAAGAGCCCACTTGGGCTCGGCCTCTTGGCTGAGGGATGAGCACAGCTCCAGACATGTCCAGGGAAGCGTGGGCTTGGCCCCTGTACACACATGTGCCTGCCACCGAGCTGCTGGGTGGGAGACACCCCGTGCTTTGGAGGTGTGGGTGGGTGCTGGGGTTCCTGGGGACACGTGGCTGGTTGTGATTGCTGCCAGGTGCAGGTGGTGCCTGGTCCCTTGGGTATTCCAGCTCCTGTCAGTGCTGGCTTGCCAAGGGCTGCAAGTGCTGTGCAGGGGTTTGGGAAGAGAGAAATAAAGGTTCCTTCTCCCCCTCCCTGGCTGCAGGATAAGATTGGCTGGAGAAAGGACAGCACTCACCTGCTCGTGTTCTCCACCGAGTCTGCCTTTCACTATGAAGCTGATGGTACCAACGTCCTGGCAGGGATCCTGGCAAGGAACGACGAGCAGTGTCACCTGGACAGCCACGGCACCTACGTCTATGACACCAAGCAGGACTATCCTTCAGTGCCCACCCTCGTGCGCCTCTTGGGCCAGCACAACATCATCCCCATCTTCGCTGTCACCAACCACTCCTACAGCTACTATGAGGTGAGGAGAGCACGGCAGTGATGGCACGTGGGATTGCCTTTCCTCCAGGACCTCTGCCTCAGCTCAGCTCTGAGGAGAAAGTGTTCTCCCATCACTTGTCCCCAAGTGCTAAACCAACACCTCGGTGTTTGGGAGGGTGGCACACTGTGTTGGGGGGCTGCTCTAGGTTGTGGGAGGTCTCAGGGTCTATTACTGGGTGCAGGAATCCAGGTTTCTAGAGGTCTCCCTGTGTTGGTTTCTGCTCCTTGTAAAGCAGTGGAGGCACAGAGCTAGAGAATAATTTAGGCTGGAAGGGACATTTGGATGTCTCAAAGCAGAGCCCACTCCCGTGATAGAGGAGAGGTTCTCAAGGCCTTGGCTCAGGGAGCTCCTGTCTCTCTGCAGAAGCTGCACAAGTATTTCCCCATCTCTGAGATTGGGGTGCTCCAGGAGGACTCTTCCAACATTGTGGAATTGCTCCGCACAGCCTTTGAGGTAACGGTGCTCTCTGGAGTTTCACTCTGGCTCACAGGGAGGGCAGGGGGTGGGCACCTCCTGGGTAGGAGAGCAGGCAGAGGGCAGGATGTGGCCCCTCTGGAGCAGGCCACGGCGTGGTCACAGGTACTGCTGAAAATCAACATTGTTTATCCTCTGGTGCCCAGCGCATCCGCTCCAAGATGGACATCCGGGCTGACTTCACCCCCAAAGCCCTGAAGACAGAGTTCACCTCCCCGGAATTTGAAAAGACAGAATCCGGCTCCTTCCACATCACCCGTGGAAAAGTGGTAAGTCCTCGGATGGCAACGGAGGGAAGGTACGTGTGAGGGGATGAACTCTTCGTGTCCAGCAGAGCTGGCTCATCCCTGCAGTGTGTCCCTTCCTTCAGAGCAAGTTCCACATGCACGTGAAGGCTCTGGAGTACGTTGGTGGGCAGCACGTCTGCAGCCTCCCCGAGAAGGACCAGCACGGAGTCATCCACGTGAAACCCACGTCCCTGAGCGACAGCCTCACGGTGTCCACTGCTGTCATCTGCGACGTGTGTCCCTGTGAACAGGTGGGGTCATGCAGAGAGGTGTCCTCCTCCTGCCAGCCTGGGGTGGGAATGTGTTGGCCGACGCATGCAAGTCCTGCTTGACTGTGATGCTGGTCGAGTATCACTGCTCGACCCCTCAGTGATGCTCAGCCTGGCCAGGACCTCCCTCACTGCCTGTTCCCAGATCGGTGTGATGTCCTGTGGTAGAGCTTCAGGGCAAAACTTTGCCCTTGCATCTGCCCTTCTGATTCCTGAAATGGTCTTGGGGGCAGCTGGGCCCATTCAGCAGTGCCTCTTCTCTCTTCACTTCCAGCAACAAGAGTTGGACTCGCCCAAGTGTAGTTTCCACGGGAACTTTGTGTGCGGACAGTGCATCTGCCACCCGGGCTGGTAAGGACTGTGTCCAAAGCCACACCCCTGCCAGGGACCCTGCGGTGTCCGGGGACCCGCAGTGACACACGTTCGTGCCCCGGCACCCTGCCAGGACCCTGCTGTGCTGCGCTCTGCTCCTGCCTCTCTCAGCGCCATCTCTGTCCCCAGGCGAGGGGACACGTGCGACTGCTCCCCGGCGTCATCCCCCAACAACGAAGCCTGCATCCGCCCCGGGGACGCGGAGCCGTGCTCGGGGCGCGGCGAGTGCCTGTGCGGCAAGTGCCAGTGCTACTCCGAGGAGCAGAGCCTGCGCTTCGACGGCGCCTTCTGCGAGTTCGACGTCCTGCAGTGCCCGCGCACCTCTGGCTTCCTCTGCAACGGTGAGAGCACCCCCAGAGCCCCAGCCGGGCGATGATGTGCTGGGCCTGTGGCACAGACAGGGTGTCCTGGACTGGTGGCCCTGGCACGGGGGTTGAGCGAGTGGTGATGGGCTGCAGGGACTCTGCCCTTGCAGAGGCGCGGGGAGAATGCTGCGGGGTCTGTTTGCAGCCCCTTTGCCCTTCAAAAAGCCCCTTTGCAGCCCCTGTGCACCCCGAAGAAAGCGGGGGAGCCCCAGACGGGGCTGGGGGAATGGCCCAGCCCCGGAGCCCAGGCAATCCCTGCTCTCCCCGCAGATCGTGGCCGCTGCTCCAGGGGCGCCTGCGTGTGCGAGAGCGGCTGGGAGGGCCCGGGCTGTGAATGCCCCACCAGCAACGACACCTGCATCGACAGCAGAGGGGTACGTCCTGTCCCGCCCTCCCCAGGCGCCGCTGCTCCCGGCAGGGCTGCTGCGAGCTGCCCCAGCGCTGGACTCTGCGCCACTGAGGGGCCTTGCTGACTCCCAGCGCCACTCCCGGGCTGTCACCTCTTCTCTCCCAGGGCATTTGCAATAACCACGGCAGGTGTGAATGTGGCAGATGCATCTGTGACATGGCTTCGTTGTACACCAGCTCCACCTGTGAAATCAGCTACTCCCTGGTGAGTCCCTCTGGGTTCATCGTTTATTCCCGCGCAGAGCTTCCAGGGAAGAAAGGCAAAGCGGAGATGAAGGCACATCTCAGCCAGGAACAAAATCTTGAGCAAGGGTTTGTGGTTTGTCTCACCCGTCCTGTGGCCAAAAAGGGTCTGGCATGGGAGCTGCTTTGCAGCCACAGGCTTTCTTTGCCCTCCTGTTCACCACCAGCGACCGCTGAGAGTCTGTGTTTATGTGCACCCTGGTGATGGGCAGAGGTTTGATGCTCAGCTTGTGACTCGTTCTGATTTGCCTCAAGACTGGGAAAAAACTCATTTCATGGAATCACACACTGGTTTGGATTGGAAGGAACCTTAAAGCTTATCTCATCCCAACTCTCCTGCCATGAGCAGGGACGCCTTCCACTAGATCAAGTTGCTCAGGGCCACACCCAAACTGGCCTTGAACACGTTCAATTTTCCTATTGACAAACATGGGCTAATCCCACAGTAGAAATGGAGAAAGCTGGCTTGATAACATTTTGGAAAGTCCACTGAAACCCTTGGAGAAGATCTAATTGCTGCCCAAATGAAGGCTGTTGGTATAAGAGATTTTGGAGCCAACTGGGCTTATAAATCCTTCATGAGCTGCTTGTTCTCAGTGACTTCTCTTTTTGACCTGGACCTTGCCTTGACTTTGGGATGAGGAGCTGCCTCTCCAGCTCTGCCTTTCAGGGGCTGTGTCCTCCCTTGCTCCTGGGGGTGTCCCTGACCATCCCACCCCCCTCTGCCCAGGGCTTCCAGGCTGTGTGTGAGAGCATCCGGGACTGTGTCCGCTGCCAGACCTGGGGGACAGGCAGCCTCAAAGGGAACTGCAGCTCCTGCCACCTCCAGATCCAGATGGTGGAGGAGCTGAAGAAAGGTAACGTGAGAAGCAGAGCTGGGCACAGCCATGTGTGGTGGCTCCTGCGTGCCCTGCTCTGTGTGGGCCTGCACGGAGGGCTGCTCCCCAAGTCTTTCCTGGCCCTGGTGACTTCACAACCATGTTCTCTCTCCCCACAGAGGAGGCTGGTGAGTACTGCTCCTTCCAGGATGAGGATGATGACTGCACCTACCACTACACCCTGGAGGGAGACCCCAGTGTCCTCCCCAACACCACCGTCCGCGTGCAGAAGAATAAAGGTGAGCAGGGCCCTGGGAGGAGCAGGGGATGTCCAGCCTGGGATCTGGATCAGAGTGACCACCTCCACGGTGTCCCCAGTCTCTGCTTTGTCCCTTTGCTGTGCCCCTGGGCAGAGTCAGCTGCAGGCAGCACCTCCCTGCCCACCTCGCTGTGTGACGCGGGTGGGTGACACTGTCTGTCTCACGAACTGCAGGGGGTGGAACGTGGCACCCTCAGAGAGACATATAGAGATCAGAGCCTTTCCCCTGCTGCCATGGGCAGGGATTGCTGCAAGGTGCTGCAGCCCTTTGGTACGGCTGGGTGTGAGCAGAGGTGTGATAGCCCTCCCTGAACAGCATTTCTCATTGTGAGGCATTGCCAAGGTTAACTGGGCTGCTCCATCCCTCAGAGAGCTGTGGTCCACCCTTTCCCCTCCCTGCTCCCTCCCTCCCTGCACACCCCACACGGGGCTGGTGCCTGGCAGTGACGTTGCTGTCACTTGCAGAGTGCCCACCTGGCAGCTTCCTCTGGCTCATCCCACTGCTCATCTTCCTCATCCTGCTCCTGGGGCTGCTGCTCCTGCTCTGCTGGAAGTTCTGTGCCTGCTGCAAGGTGAGTGTCTCAGCTGGCTTCCCCAGCCCAGGAGAGAACCAGATATGGCCAAAAACATGACAAATTTCCAGAATTCACCCAGCCTCCAGCATGGCCAGATTCGCAGGGGATGTCCCTGTGGTATCCAACTCTCTGCTGTTGCCAACATGAGCTGCTGGTGAAATTTTAGCCAGATTTCTCCCACCTAGCTAAATTCAGCTTGAGAGCCCCCTCCACCCACTGCCCACACATCCCTGCTGATGGGGATCCTCCCTGATGGAGACTTGGAGGGGTTTTGTCCTTGGCCACAAAGTGATTGTGTCTCTGGCTGTTTGTTTTCTAGGCTTGCCTGGCCCTGCTTCCCTGCTGCGCCCGAGGTACCAGCCTTGTCCTGGGGGAAGGGCTCTGGGGTGCACTGCCTTCCTGGGGTTGGGGTCTGCTGGGGAGAGCATCCTCCTCTCTGAGCTGGAGAGGTGGATCAGGGAGAAGGATTCTAGCAGAGAGCCTGAGCCAAGGAGTCTTGGAGCTGCTGGTCCACTCTTCCCCCCTGCCCCACACCCTTGTGTGAGAAATGGATTTGTAAAGGATTTTCAAAATGTATCGCTGTATGCAAATACTGAGATAAGGTGTGTTGAGTTGGGAAGGCTATGGAATAGAGATGACATTGCTGAGAGAGAGATTGAACTAGAAATAAGTTTCAAAATATGGCTTTAGAAAAAGACTAAATATTTTAGAAATTAGAACTGTGAAAGATACATTGTAGCGAGATTACGTGGAGTAAAAATATGAGTGATTAGTGTTAGAAGTAATAGCAACATTGTATAGTAAAATTAATAGGCTGAAAAACATTTATAAAGTATTATAACTAAGAAATAATGAAGAAATTAGCTTTTGATAGAATGGCATTGAGTTTTACATCTCTTATGTCTCACCCTTCATTGAGACTGATAATAGAATAGAAAATAGATAATAGAATAGAAAATCTTTTCAAACGCCTCTCAGTTACCCCATCTCTATAAAAGCTGGAAAAACCAACACCTGGGATGCCCTGCTGGGAGTCCCACTGCTGGCTCTCCCTGACCTTGTAATGCTTAGCTGGTGAGATGTGTTCTCCCCACTCATGAACACCCCTTTCTCCTCCATCCCACTCCCCTGCTGACATCCCAACACCCTTAGCGTGGTGGAAACCCTCAACATCCCCCAGAACAGCATCTGTGCGGTGGTCCCGGTGTGCCCAGGCTCTGACCCGCCCCTGGCTCTGCAGGTCGCACCGTTGGCTTCAAGGAGGACCACTACATGCTCCGCCACAGCCTCATGTCCTCCGACCACCTGGACACGCCCCTGGTGCGCAGCGGCTCCCTCAAGGGTCGGGACACGGTCCGCTGGAAGATCCACAACAATGTCCACAAGCAGGGCGTCGCCTCCCCCGCTGCCACCAACCCCAAGGACCTCGGTGAGTGTCGCCGTGCTTCCAGCTTCTGCGTGGGTTATTTCTCTGACCAAGAAGGACGGAGTTGCATTTGGGAATTTCTCTTTCCAGTTCCCTACGGGCTGTCCCTGAGGCTGGCCCGGCTCTTCACGCAGAACCTGACGAAACCGGACACCCGGGAGTTCGAGCAGCTGCGCAAGGAAGTGGAGGAGAACGTAGGAGCCTGGGCACAAGGGGGATCAGGGTGGCCTTGGGGACAGCCACACAGGGGGCTGGGCATAGCCCCTTCCCTGGGAACTCACAGCTATTGAGAGGAAGGAGCAGTTTTTCTTCTTTTGTGAGAAAGCACAATTTTTAAGGTCACAAGTAAGAACTGGCAAAGCATCTCGTGGAGATTCCACGTTTGCTTTGCGGCATGTGATCTGAAGCTCCTGTTTGGCTTCAATTTGCAGCCTCTCGCCATGTCCTGGGATGAAATCTGGTGTGGGAGGGTGAGGAAGGAGGGCCTGGGGTGGTCAGAGGGCTCCCGTGTTTTGTGGCAGCAGCATCTGCTCACTGAGCACACCCTGTTCACTGTGAATCTTGTCCCTCTTGCTCCTTGCAGCTGAACGAGGTTTTCAAGCACATTCCTGGCTGCCACAAGGTCCAGCAGACCAAGTTCAGGTGAGTCAGTGGGGGAGAGACTCCTGCAGGACAGGGTTCCCCCAGGGCATTTCTGATGATGGGGTGGACCAGAGAGCAGGGGTGTGAAATCTGCAATGCTGGGAGGAAGTGTGGTCTGTGAGACAAGCCTGGTGTGGTGCTTCACCCACACAGGGCTGCAGAGGAGAGCCCACCCCGCTGAGTTTGGCTCTGGAGCAGCAGGAACAAATCCTGGTCGCATGGTGCTTGATGGGAGAATTCCCACTGGCTTCAAAAGTTTCAGCCTGGTGCAAACTTAGGAGTGCATGGTGCAGGCTGGGAGGAATTTGGGGATGCCAGTGCTGAGCAGGGAGCGGTATCTCCTCCCCACAGCCTGATCCAGATGTGGTCTCCCCTGCGGGCATGTTCCTTGCTGCATTGGGAAACCCAGGGCAGGAGAGAGCAGCTGGGCAGGAGGGAACATGTGCTGGGGCTCTGTGGGATGGGTTGGCACCCGCAGGGCAGTGCTGCAGCTCAGACCTGCACAGCACTGTGATTCATACAGCACTTTGTCTCTCCAAAGGTGTTAGTCACTCTGATTTGGGTTTGGTTTTTTTTATTCCCCCAGGTTACAGCCTAATTCTGGGAAAAGGTAAGAGGAATTTGCAGCTTCTCCCTCTTTGTACAGACATGTGTGGGGTGACTGAGTGCCCCACATACTCACTGGCCCCCCAGCTGCTGTGTGAGATGAGTTTGCCTGGTCTCAGCTCTCACCTGCCCTTCCCTCCCCACTCCTAGGCAGGATCACACCATTGTGGACACAGTGCTCACTGCCCCTTACTCAGCCAAGCCAGACATCATCAAAGCGGTGGAAAAACACGTTTCCCACGAGGCCTTCAATGACCTGAAGGTTGCACCGGGTTATTACACTGTGACCTCAGACCAAGGTAGGGAGCAGAGCCTGGTGCTGGCTCCTGGCTGGGTACAGGGGTTATTTCCTACCTCTCACCCTTGTCTTTTCCCCCAGATGCTCAGGGAATGGTGGAGTTCCAAGAGGCCGTGGAGCTGGTGGACGTCCGTGTCCCACTCTTCATCAGGGACGATGATGATGATGAGAAGCAGCTGCAGGTGGAGGCCATCGAGGTCCCCAATGGCATCGCAAAGATTGGGCGCAGGGTTGTCAACATCACCATCATCAAAGAACAAGGTGAGAGGCTGTGAGTGTGCGAGGGGTTTGTGTCGGGGTGTCCTGTGTCCTGGCTGATGGGGTTTGTAAGGCACAGTCTGCATATCTGAGCACCCCCCGGCCACACAGCAGAGATTTGCTTGGTGACTCCCTCCTGAAATCACCTGGGTCTAAACTGGAGCATCCTTTAATGTATCCAAAGGAGGGTCATCTTCCCTGCTGACAGGCACATTTGACCATCACAAAGATGTTTAGATGCTGCCAGTTCCATGACAGGTTAAGGGCTGACCACATTCCTCTGCTGCTCCAGTTCATTGAGTGCAGGTGTGAAGCAGAACCTCTTTGATGTTATTGTGCTAACGGCCCCAGCACTTTCCCTCTGCTTCCGACATGGTGTTATGAGCAGGGAGCACAAATGGGAAGTGGTCAAGTCTCCAGCCCGTGTGATGATACTTCATGCACAGTTCACTCCCGTGGGTGACTGGAACTGTGTTCAGGGAGGACACCTGTTTGGGATGTGATTCTTTGTGTATTTGTTCTGCACATTCCTTCTCTCCTGCCCTTTCCAGCCAGCAGCCTCATCACCTTCCTGCAGCCAGCCTATTCCCACAGCCGCTTTGACAAGCTGGCCAAGATCCCTGTCCTCAGGGAGATTATAGACAACGGCAAATCCCAAGTCACCTACAGGACCCGGGATCTCACCGCCAAGAACGGCAGGGTAAGGGTGGAGCTCCTGGCCTTGGCAGGCAGGGAGGAGGGGGAATGAAGGGCTGGGAAAAAGCCAGCCCTGGTGATGTGGTCTTCAGGACAGCCAGGACAAGGGTGAAGGGAAGGAGAAATCTCGACTCCATGTTTCAGAAGGCTGGTTTATTATATTATGATATATATTATATTTAAGAAACACACTAAGACTGTACTAACAGAACAGAGAGAAAGATGCCTCAGAAGGCGAGACAGGAATAGAAAAGGAATGTATAACAAAGGCTCGTGACTCCCAGAGAGTCCAAGACCAGCTGCATTCTTGATTGGTTATTAAGTAGAAACATCCAACATCGACCAATCAAGAAAGCACCTGTTGCATTCCACAGCAGCAGACAGTAATTTGTTTACATTTGTTCCTGAGGCCCTCTCAGCTTCTCAGGAGAAGAAAATCCTGACAAAAGGATTTTCATAAGATATCATGGCTACACCCTGGGGGTGCAGAAGAGGAGTTAGCAGCACATGGCTGGGACAGAGGGGACCCAAGGCTTGAGGTTAGCACAAGGGTAAATTTTCTTCTCCATCCCTTGCTCCCTCGGGAAGAGAGGACCTGAGAGGATGTCTGTGCCTGAGGCAGAGGGTATCAGCTGCCCCTGTGGGCACTGGGAGGCAAATGAGGATTGACAGGGGGATGAGGGGAAGTTCTTTGGGAGTCTCCTCATGGATACTGCAGGCTGTAATCATAGAATCATAGAACAGTTTGGGTTGGAAGGGACCTTACACACCATCTCATTCCAACCCCCTGCCATGGGCAGGAGCACCTACCACAAGACCAGGTTGCTCAGAGCCCCATCCAGCCTCACCTTGAACACACCTCTTCCTTCTCCTCCAGGACTACATCTTCACCGAGGGTGAGCTGGTCTTCCAGCCTGGGGAGACCCGAAAGGAGGTGCAGGTGCCCTTGCTGGAGCTGACAGAGATAGACACCCTCCTCAACAACTGCCAGCTCAAGCAATTTGCTATCGACCTCCTCCACCCCAAGTACGGCGCCAAGATCGGTCGCTACCCCCAGACCACGGTGACCATTGCTGACCCAGGTAGGGGCTGGCAACTGGGCAGTGGCAGCGGGGGCTGTGGGACCTCTTCCCCAGACCAGCCCACCCCGGTGCGGTGCACAGAGTTCCATCCTCGCCAAAAAGCCGCAGCGAGGTTCCTCCAGCTCCAACTGGTAGATTCGGGTCCCCCTCTAGAGGCACGAGTGGGAATAGTCAGTGGGTGGGGAGAAGATGGATCGTCTCCCTTGGTAAAGGAAATTGAACTGATCCTTAATTCCTTTTCCTTGGGAAATTGAATGAAAAGCCATAAAAGTAAGGGAGAGGTAGGATTTGCCATGAATGGTGTGTGGTGGTTCCTGTGGCTGGACAAGCAAAACTGTCATCAAGTGGGGCAATAACGTAAATAATGTATTTATTACAGCATGGCAGGGCAGTGCTGAGAGAGGCACACTTCCTTCTTTTTCATCCAAGGGGGATGACTGGCACTGATGTAAACTTTCTTGTCTGCAGAGCTGGTGGATGGTGTCCCTTCAATGACTGGCCTGGCCCAGGTCCCCCAGTCCCCCAAAGGCCGCCTGAGTGCACCGCTTAATCCCGATGCCCGTGCCCTCAGCTCCAGGGAAATCAGCTTCAACTGGTTTCCTCCACCAGGAAAACCCCTGGGGTACAAGGTAAGGGGTGAGTGGATCCCAGGGAAGAGTGTGGGTCCCCTCCTGGAGGTGTTTCACATGGACATTTGTACTGAAGGGGTCCAAGTATACACCCAAGAGAGCAAGTTCACCCCTCCTGGTCCCCTCCACCCTTGAGGGACCATTGCTGGTGGAGGAGGGATATGCATGAAAGATTCCTTGTGGGTTCATCTCCAGTTCCACCATTTATCATTAAGTGCCCAGACTGTCCTGGCCTCCCATTTCAGAGGAATGGCACACCACCATTCCCAGAGCTGATTTAGTAAGAGACAAGGAATTTCTCACCCATCAGGTGAGGTTCTGGAGGAATCATGGCTTGCACTTGCTTTGCCAGGTGAAATACTGGATGCAGGGAGACCCTGAGTCAGAAGCCCATCTCATTGATGTCAAAACGCCATCAGCAGAGCTGACCAACCTTTACCCCTTCTCCGACTATGAGATGCAAGTCTGTGCCTACAATGCCATGGGAGAAGGGACTTACTCGGACATCATCCGCTGCCGCACGCTGGAGGAGGGTGAGTGACCCCACACCTTCCTGCCCTCCACGTGGGAGCAAGTTTGTCCCTCTGCACCCAGCACCGGGGGCAGGGCTCCAGCCCTGAGCTTCTGGTGCTCTTGGGGTCAAGCACTGAGTGTCTCCCACCACAACCCAGCTGTGATCTGGGGAACTCTGGGCATCCGCTGCTTCCTGACTCGCAGTGATGGGGACCCTTTGCTTTTGCCTTCCCAGTGCCCAGCGAGCCCGGGCGCTTGGCTTTTAATGTCGTGTCGTCCACCGTGACCCAGCTGAGCTGGGGTGAGCCTGCAGAAACCAACGGGGTGATCACAGCCTATGAAGTCAGCTATGGGCTTGTCAACGAGGACAATGGTAAGAGCTCGTTTTTGGATGGGACAGTCCAGCTAGGCTGAGGGCTGGAGAACACTTCCTGCAGGCTGGGCTGGTCCCAAACAGCAGCAGCAGAGCCAGAACAGCTCCAGGCATGTTTCTTTTGAGAACTGGGGTCTGGATGGGTCACTTCTTGATGGAAAGAGCACAGAAAAATCACCAGTCAGGATTTAACTCTGCAAATGCCAAAAATCTCTGTTCCCATTCACTTACATAGTGTTTTATGTTATTTTGCATCCCAAAAACTTAGTTCATAGGTCTAGATAAAGGGGTGGGGGTGCCAGGAAGGAGTTATTTGTGACACACCAGCAACAGAAGACTTCTCCTGTAGGTTGACTTCCGCATTGGGTTTGGGAATTACCCTGAGGTGATGCTGCTTGTTGTGAGCAGCCCAAAGAGCTGCTGCACTTTTTCCCAGAGCCAGGCTCTATCCTGACACCAAACTGTGGGGTGTTGTGGGGTCCTCTGTGCCTGGTGGGTGACATGCTCGTGCCTTGCAGTACCCATCGGGCCCGTGAAGAAGGTGCTGGTCGAAGACCCCAAGAAGCGCGTGGTGCTGATCGAGAACCTGCGGGAGTCGCAGCCCTACCGCTACATGGTGAAGGCCAGGAACGGCGCGGGCTGGGGGCCTGAGAGAGAAGCCACCATCAACCTCGCCACACAGCCCAAGCGCCCCATATCCAGTGAGTGCCAGCCTGGGCAGGGGGCAGAGGGACAGGAGCAGTGCTGGGGAGAGCTCCCCATCACCCCAACTGCTTCCCCACCTCCTGTTTGCTCTGCTGCTCCAGCCATCCTGGGAATGCTGAGGGCCAGCCTGAGCATTGTATGGGTTTTTGCTGCTTGTGTGGTTTTTTGCTGCTTGTCTAACGGCACTTTCCACCTCTCCTGCAGTCCCCATCATCCCTGATACCCCCATCATTGATGCAGAGGGAGGTGAGGACTATGACAGCTACCTGATGTACAGCACAGACGTGCTCCGCTCTCCAGCCGGCAGCAAGAGGCCCAGTGTCTCTGACGATTCAGGTTCGTGTCTCTGAGCTTGAAAAGGTCATTTCTTACATTCATTTTCCTTAACAGCAGCTTTCAGCAATGAGCTTCACTGCTCCTTTCCATCTCTCAGGAGATCCAAGCTGTGGAGATGGTGGAAATCAGCCTTTGCAAAGTTCAGTAGCTGCATCCATGGGAACTTTTGGCTGGTCACAATGTAAATAAGGCCAGTGCCTCCTTGTTGTAGCCACGGGGCAAAGAGAAATCTCAGTGTGGGGTGGGAGAGGAGCTTTTCATGGCCCTCCCTGCTCATCTTCCCTTTGTGTTGCCTTTTGGCTGGACCGTGAGACATCAGCAAACAAGCACCAGCAAAAGCACAAACCTCTGAGTCCCCTGGATGCTCAGGGTCTAGGCCAAGCCAACGGGAGGGAACACAGCAGTGCTGGGAAGGCACTGGCCTCTCTTCCTCCATGCCTTCACCTTCTGAATGAGGCTGACTCCCTGGCCTTTGCTGGGACATGAGCCATAAGTGAAATTATGAGGTGTGTCTGTAGGATCTTCTCTGGAGGGTTCTCCAGGGCCTGGGACCCAAGAGTGAGTCCCTGGTCTTTTCAGAGAGCAAGGTGATGGGAACATCAGGAGTCTGACCACCCTGAGTGCACATCAAGGAGTGATGAAACCTCTCCTGAGCAGAGGACAATTGTTGCAGACTCTTCATGCAGGGACAGATGTGTGGTGAGACTTTGCCTCTCACTTTTTGTCACGAGGGACACAGGGCTGGAAAACAGTCTGGGGGTTGAGGAGCCCCCTGCATGTCACGCTCCCACCACCCTCCACCTACCAGATGGTTGCACCACCTGAACTCCTCAGCTCACACTTGGAACACGGGCTGTGAACAGGCATCGTCCCCACTGGTGCTTGTCCCTTCCTCTCCCCAGCAAGCAGCATGGAGGTGGTGGGTGGCCCATCCTGACCCTGCAGACCGTGCCAACACCAGTGCTTGCGTTGTCCCAAAAGGCTCCAGGTGGAAATTTGTGCCGTTGCTGGGAGAAGACCTGGACCTTCGCCGCATCACCTGGAGGCTCCCACCCGAAACCATTCCCCGCCTCTCTGGCAGCAGCCGCCTCTCCTCGGACACCGAGGGGCTCCTCCACGAGGAGGACAGCGCTGTGGCTCCTGGCAGTGTGAGGAGGAGCGGGACGCCCCGGCCCCAAGCAGGTGAAGGACAGCTCCGTTACGGCACCGAGTGTCCTCTCTCGTCCTGCTTTGAGCCGAGGGGCCCGAGGATGGGCTCTGTGCCCCCTGCCTCCCCTTGTGTGCCCACCCTCGTATTGGTGTGATCTGCTTCAAAACCTTGTCCTGGTGTGTCTGCTCACACGAGTGTCAAGGTAACCCCCATCTCGGCACGGACTTGGGAGCCTGCTAGCAAGTTGCTTCTACCAAAGGCTGGACCTTCGAGGCAGGAGCAAACTCAGATGATACCTGCTAAGTGCCACCTCCAAGGGCAGCTCTTCACAGTAATTAAGTGCCCTGAGCTTCTGGGGCAGATCTGCTGGACTGTTAAACAGAAATCATTCTCTCATAGGTGGCTGATCTCTCCTGGCCTGCTGGGAGGGGATGGGGATTTGTTTGTCAAGGACCAGAACAACAGAGCGGAGTTTGCTTTTCAGATCCAGCTGAGATGGGATCCAGAATGAGATCTGGAGAAACCTCCTCCATAAAAGGCCACTTTCCTTCTTCCACCTTCTTATAAAATCCAAAATTATAAACCAGTGCTTGCGTCTAAGGGGAGATGTGAGAGAATGTGGCGAGAACCACAAGGCAGTGCCCCAGCAAGGCCGAGGTCTGGAGTTACCTTGGGCACCATGGTGTCTCTGGCTCAGGGAGAAGTCTTTGTTTATCTCTTTGTTTCTGCGTCTCCTGTTGGGTGTTGTGGCTTGTTCTAGATGTAGCATTCCAGAATCACCTTCCAGAATGGCTGAACCTGGGATTCAGCCAAGGCAGGGGGGCACTATGATGCCTCCTGGTTCTTCCCTGTGGAAAGTGGAGCAGCAGCTTTGTCCACAGCCACGTTCCTCATGGTGTGCCCTCTTCCACAGAGCACTTGATGAATGGCCGGGTGGACTTCTCCTTCCCCGGCAGTGGCAGTGGCACCCTGACCAGGACAGCCAACACCACTTACCACCAGCTGAGCTCCCACATGCACCAGGAGCACAGGGTGATGGGCAGCTCCTCACTGACAAGAGACTACTCCACAATGCTGATGGGGCACGGTGAGTACCACAGGGATGGGACCTGCCCTTCCCTTCCAGCTGCATGACTGTCTTTGGACCTGCACCCTAAAGTCCTTGTGGGGTGAGGACTGTGCTCACTGCTAATGTGGCCTATGAACCACAGGTCTAGAAGGTCTTGTCCCCACCACTGGTGTCTTGGTGCTTTGCTAAGGCCTCTCTGCTTCCAGACCAGTTTGGAAAGGGGTCCCACCCCTCACAGGCAGGGTGCTCAGGGAAGGGAGTTCCATCCTTATCCTCACACCACGAAGCACTCCAGGAGAGCACATGGCTCTCCTCCTCATTCTATCCAGCAGTGTGGTTGCCTTTCAGCTCCACATGTGTCAATCAGCTGGTGCTGACAGAAGGTGGCTTAGAGATTCTTCAAACCTGAGCCTTAAAAATCATCTGTGCAGGAGCCTGGGCTGAACCTGCTCTGAAATCTCCAATGGTGTTTTTCTCTTTCTTCTTGCACCATTTCTGTAGATTACCCAGGGACACTCCTCCCTCCCATCCATGAAGATGCTGGGAGGACACTCCTCCGGCCCCGGGACGTGGGTTTCAGGAGCAGGGCAAAGGTGAAGGGTTACTACCCCAGCATTGGCTGTCGGGACTCTATAATCATGACTGATGGGTCCGCAGGGATGTGCAAGTACATAGGTACAGCTTGTCCAGTGTTTCCTCCCAGCCACACATCCCATAACAGCCCAGCCACTGTCCACCCATGAGCTGCTGCCATCCACTGCTCATCCCAAACCTCCTCTCCATGGCTTGCTGTGTGCTGTGCTGATCTTCCTTCTGACCCAGCCCGCCTCCATCACATCACCTTTCTATTTGCAGGTGAATTGCAGGATTCAGCCCACCTGGACTGATTAACATTCACCACCACTGCTGTCCCCATTCTCTTCATTTCTAACGAGCTTCTTGCTCTCAGTCTCACTCCACAGGCCTTTGGAGAGCTCTTGGGGAGAACGTGTGCTCCTTATGAGATGTCCCTCTGCAAACTCCTTGTCAGTGAGGGGCTTCAGTCCCTGAGTGTCACCTGGGAAGCTGCTGTGCTCTCCGTGAGCCTTGTGTCCCAGTGGGATGAGCTGAGGAGCACTCAGATGTGGTCCCAGGCCTCATGAATATGAGGCCTCAATCATGAGGCCTGATTTAACTGTAGATTAGGGCCAGTCTTAATTGACCTATACCTGATGAAGTCTGTGAAACTTCTGGACAGGGTGCTTAGGGGTGAGGAAGGTCACAGCCAGCACCAGGCCCCTTCTCTGGGCCATGTTGCCCCCTCACAGGGGCATGTTGCTTACATTAACTTGTCCCACCCAAGTTTGGCACCCTGAGGCCATGGGACATCGCTGTGGCTGTGCAGAGCCAGCCAGTCCCCCCTCATGACAGGTCAGCTTGCAGAGGTGACAGTTCACCACGTCCTTCCTGAACCATCACGACCATCCCATGTTTGGTTGTGCCACCCTCTCTGCTCCCCCATCCTTAGCCCCCATCCCTAAAATCTCCAGCCTGATGTTCTCTTTCTGCCTCAGACTCCAGGAAGCCCCTGGGCATCCCTGACACCCCCACCCGCCTGGTGTTCTCTGCCCTGGGCCCCACGTCCCTGAAGGTGAGCTGGCAGGAGCCGCGCTGCGAGAAGGAGGTGCAGGGCTACAGCGTGCAGTACCAGCTCCTCAACGGAGGTCAGTGACAGCCACTGGGGCTTGGTGGGAGTTCTGAGTGGTGGAGAGTCTGCTATGAGGCTTCTGGCTCTGGATGACCCTGCTCTGAGCCAGGGGGATTGGACCAGATGGTCTCCAGAGGTGCCCTCCAGCCTCAACCATTCTGGGATTCAGGGTCTTAAATCTGCTTTGCAGCTACTTCCCAGCTTTCATTCCCTGTTTCACTTACAGAGAGAGCAAGTCCTAGAGTTGGTTGTAGAATCATCTCTCTTCCAAAAACAAACCCTTTTGATTGATTCTCTCCATCAGCTCGAACACCTTACATCAATTTTTTTCAACACATGGGACTTGGAAGAAAGATTGAAATGAAGATATCTTATCTTTACATGAATTTCAGGGCCGTATCAGTGAAAATATAATTCTTTTGTCTGAAACTCCTGGAGTTTTCAAGAAGCTGTTGTTTGTCCCAAGCCTATTTTGGAAAGACATCTCGTCCTGCACTACCCATTGTGGGTGGCAAGGTGTGATGCAGGTGGTTGGGGAGGGACCCTGGATGGCTTTTGCAGGCAGTTTGTTTGAGACACAGTTTAGGTGAAAGTTGTGGCTTTGTCTTTGTGCTTGCGGCGTCATGTTGACTTCCTCTTCCCTGTGTGCCCCAGGAGAGGTGCACAGGATCACCATCCCCAACCCCAGCCAGAACTCGGTGGTGGTGGAGGACCTGCTGCCCAACCACTCCTACATCTTCAAGGTGAAGGCGCAGAGCGAGGAGGGCTGGGGCCCCGAGAGGGAGGGAGTCATCACCATCGAGTCCCAGGTGGACCCGCAGAGCCCGCTCAGTCCTGTGCCAGGTGAGGTGCTGGGGACAAAAGGGTGACACTGATGTCTGTGCTGCTGTCTGCAGTGCTGGCATGGCTGTTTTCTCTCCCCTTGCCACATCCTCACCTCTCCTTTCCTTCCTCTCAGCTTGGAACAGGACCTTCTTCCTCACACATTGACTTCACACTTGTCCAGGAAGCTGAGCCCTTCCAGCTCATTCCATAAGTGCTCTGTGCAGATCCCTCCTAGGCTCCCTTTGCTGTGATTCTGATGTGTCCCCTGTGCCCTTGCAGGTACCCCCTTCACCCTGAGCACCCCCTGTGCCCCTGGACCCCTGGTTTTCACTGCCCTCAGCCCGGATTCTCTGCACCTCAGCTGGGAGAGACCCCGCGAGCCCAACGGGCCCATCCTGGGCTACAGGATCACCTGTGAGATGCTGCATGGAGGAGGTACAGTCTCAGGCTGAGGCAGCACAGGGTCCCTTGTGCAGAGCACCAGATACCTCCAGCTAAAGCAGCAATCTGCTGCATTCTGGCTGGGACCAGTAAAAGAGTTGTTTGCAGACAAAGTGGGGGCACGAGGCTGATTCCAGGCCTGGGAGCTGGTGGCTCCTGTCACTTTGTGCCATTGCATGGTCTGGGCTAACAAATGTGGTGGGAGGAGGAAGGACCTCAGCCAAAGCCCCATGAAGGTTGGTTGTTGAGGCTCCCCACTGTAGTGAAATGGGGTTGTTTTAATTCTTCACTGTAGAAGTGGGTGCAGTCCTACAGCCTGTGGGTTGCAAAGCTCAGGGACAGCCGAGGCAGCAGCGTTGAGGGAGTGTGTGTTTGGAGGGACCGTCGCTCTGGTCTGTCTTCACCACTCTGTGTCTCTGGATCAGGGGAGCCCAGGACAATCTATGTCGAAGGAGACAACCTGGAAACCACCCTGACTGTGCCCCACCTGAGTGAGAATGTCCCATACAAGTTCAAAGTGCAAGCCAACACCACCCAAGGCTTCGGGCCAGAGAGAGAAGGCCTCATCACCATTGAATCTCAGGACAGAGGTACAGTACCCTTGTCTTTGTGGAGTGCAAAGAAAAACCTCTCAGAGCAGGGAACACAACTCCTGCAGTCACTTTCCAGCTCTGGTGGTGACTCCATGAAAGACATGGAGACAGTTTTCCATGAGGGCATTGCTGTGCCTGGTGAGCACTGTCCCAGTCCTGGTGCATTAAATGAAGGAATACCTGCCAGTGTTTAAGTTGAGGTGAAACTTCTGCCTGTTTGTACAAATACCTGGAGATGGCTTCTTACTGCCCAGTGTGAGACCTTCCCAGTTCTTCCTGAACCTGGTTCTGATATCAGCAAGGGAAGATTCCTGAGCTTGCTGGTGCTCACTGTGCAGTGTTGAGGAGTTGGACTTGACTGTTATTTCTTTTCCTTTTCCCCAGGTGCTTTCTCCCAGTTTGGAGGACAGCAGTACATGAGAGAAGTTTACAAATTCCCCACTGAATACACCACCAAAACCAGCATCAGCCATTCCTCTCTGGATCCACACTTCACAGGTAGGGGCTCATTGTTGCTTTGCAATCCTCAGAAAACAAAGGGTAATTCTGCTTGTCCAAAGGTCTGAGGCTGCTTTTACCTCCAGAGCCAAAGGCAGGGGAGGAGGGTCCATCAGGTGGGATTGAAGAGCATCAGCTCTTTTCCTTCACTGTGTCCCTGCTTTGCCCCAGGGAGAGCAGCAGTCATTTCCACACTGGCTGCCCAGTCCTGGAGGGAATGCTGTGTTTGAGAGTCCTCCAGCACTATCACTGGGGACCAAATCATAGCTTGCCCTGCAAGGTTCAATCTCTCCAGAGCAGACAGAAGTAGAGCAGTGGGACAAACATCTTTGTTCACATCAGTGTAGTTGTCCCCTGTTATCCCACTTGAGCTCATTGGTTCATGCTGCAACACGGAGAGTTTGGGAGCTGTCAGGAGATCCATCCCCTTGACTGACATAGCAAAGCACTGTGTCACTCGGTGTGGAGAGGTCCCTAAACACCACTTTGTGTGATGGAAAACTCCTGCCTGGAGTCGTGGGGCAGAGCAGACCCTGTTCCCTGTGACCCCACACTTGGTGCCTTCTCCTTGCAGATGGGATGCTGGTGACCACCCAGCGCGTGGAGAACTCCAGCAGCACCCTCACCCAGGAGTTTGTGAGCCACACGGTGATGGCCAGCGGGACCCTCACCCAGCAGGTGGAGAGGCAATTCTACGAGGCCTGAGCCGGGGCAGGCCGAGCACCAGCAGGACTTTTGGGATCGGGTGCCAGGATTTTATGGAACAACCCAAGGGTGCTTCATCCAGGTGGTGCCTGGGCAGCTCCTCCTGCAGGCACAGACCTCTGTGGCACTCCAGGCTCCCGATTTCTCCTTTGGAGCCCAGCACACTCAGAGCTCTGGCACAGCTGGGTGTGTAAGCTCATCCTTCAGGGCAGAAAACGGGGTGTCTCCATGGCTTCAGCCTCCCCAAGTAAATGGAATGGAATGATTTTATTGTCAGGTCCACAGTTCTGAGAGGATCTCAGATGTCAAAACCATGATCTATAGAGGGTCACCATTTCCATTTTCACTCCAGGCTCTCTGGCAACTCACCTCTTCACTGGAGTTGTTTTGTTCAGTATGGGGGTTTCTATGAGAGCTGCAAGGTCGGGTTTTGGGGTAACCTGTGCTTTCTTATTGCACCCATTTGTGTCTGTCCTTTGCTGCTGGCATTTGGTACCCTGATAGCAAAGACTAACCTTTCATTTGTGTTGCATTACTTGATGGCCTCAGATGCTTTTTTTTTGCATACATTGTACAGTTTTAATAGTATATATATAAATATATATAAATGTATTTTATTATTTTATAAAAAAATGGAGGTGGATGAGATCTATGCTGAATGTGGAGGCTACACTGGGACTGTGGCTGCTGGGAAACATGAATAACTGGAAGAAATGAGCTAAGGGCTTGATCCAAAGGCCACTTGAACCCTGTGATGAGACTGGTGGGCTCTGCCTTGGACCTTGTATCCTTCAGCACCAGAGGCTCCAGAAGAAGGCTGCAAGGGCCCAGACCCACTCACTGCAGAACATCTCCCAGCTGGAGCACTTGGACACAGAAGGGCTGGGAGCTTCCAGGAGGTGAGGGATGGGAACTGTGCTGGGATTCCTCACACAGCTGATGTGGGAGAGTGAGATTTCAGGGCAGAGGATGTTGGGTACCTTTTAAAAGACTTTTTGCCCAGCAGCAACATCCATAAAGGGACCTGTGCTCCATCAGTAAACACAAAAGAAGAGCAGGCAGGCACTCCCACCATCCAGAACAAGTCTGAGACTCATTCAGCCCCAGCTTCAGCTCCCCTCACACAGGGCTGGGCTGAGCTGAGCTGAGACCCTGCTGGGTTTGATGTCCCAGGGCTGGGCAGGATCCCTGGAAGCTCCCTGCCCTCTGCCAGGGAAAACAAGCAGACTCCCTGCAAGGTTCCCTGGTGTGTTCCAGCTGCATGGGAGCAGGTGAGGAGCCTGCCTGGAGCAGCAGCTGCCACTGCTCTGGGTTAGAGCTTCCAACCAAAGCAGCAGCTGCCTGGGCCCCTGGCAGCATCACCAGCCTGCTTTGATCTCACAATGAACCTTGGCTTTTTTGTGGTTTTCTTTATGTCTTTTTTTATTTCCTTTTTTCTTTTGGACTCTGAAAAAGAGCTCACCACCAACAGTTCCTTCTCCTCTTCAGGCTTTTTATTTCACTGGGGGAAGGTCTGTACATCTTTCAGCCAAAGATGGATGTGGGTGAATCAAGTCCACAGGAATCTCCATGACTGCAGATGGAGCTGGGTCAGTTTTGAACTTGGCTTAAGGGATCCTTCACCAACCCTGAGGTTTTACTGTGCCTTCAAGAAGCACTTATTTCTCCTGAGCAAGTGCCAGAGGCTGCCTCCCTCCCTGCTCCCTTCTTGCCTGGAGTTGGAATTTTCTCTCCTCCTCCTCAAGGACTCTGTAACCCTTGTCCTGGGCTTTGTGCTCCAGGGTCAGACACTGAGAACTGCCTAAGCAGGGAGTTTCCCAAGCATTTGAACCAAAGATGATCCTGTTCTCCAAGAGTGCAGAGCATGGCCCGTCAGCTGCTCTCTAGGGAATCAGGCCTTCCCCCTGCACATGCACTAACCCAGGCCTGTCTTTTTTAATTTCATCTGCTTGTTAGAATTGGTGCTGTTTCAGCCTTTCCAAGATGGATCCACAGCAGGTCTTTGATCAGATGGCTTCCTCTTGCACTCAATAAATATTTTCTCTATATTCTGCCTCTTTATTGTTTTTTTGTTTGTTTGTTTGTTTAAGTTAAATTTTAAAATCCCTCCCCCCCACCCCTGCTATCCTCCATCTGCAGGGCAGGGGCCAGAGGCAGATTCCCAAGCAGGAACTTCTGCCACGTGTCAGGGCCTGCTGCTCCTGCACTGCCCTCCCCTCCTGTGCCTGCAGCTCTGCTGCACTCCACAGCTCTGGTAATGGCTCCTTACAGCCGTGCAAACTGGAGTTAAACCAGGATCCTCTGAGGAACAGTCCCAAGGGATTTTGTCTCACACAGAACAACTGTGCAAATGTTTTGCTTTTATTAGGCAAATGCTGCAGATGGACAAACTGATCCCCTTGGGAAAGCCTTGGGGAGGGAGGCAATGCCAGCCCAAGGTTCCCAGGGGCAGTGGTCACTCCTCTACAGGGGCAGAGCTTTTGCCCCTCCTGAGGGCTTGGTGAGGTAGAAAGTGGCTGTGCCACTGTATTTCTCCTGAAAAACAAGAGGAGCAGTTGAGGCTGGGGTTCTGGGGCTGGGGGATGCCAGAGCTGGGGGAAAGGCCCTGCTGGTCAGTTCCACACTCACTCTACCTCCACTCTTCACTTTAACTCCTGCTCATGTTTCCTCTCTCCCACCTCTGGCAGAGGCCAAAGGTCTCTCCTCATTTCTGACCCTCCTCTGCCCCTTCTTTCCCCCTCCCCCAGCCAGTTATAGGGTGCACCATGATCTCACAGAGCAGCAAAATTATGCTCTCCCTTGTTCACAGGCCCCATGTCCCAACACCCTGATTCTGCTGGAATTTCCAGCTACCTGTGCACACCAAGGAGCTGAGTTAGGGAACACTGGTGATGGCACTGAGCTCTTTCCCAGGCTATAACTGCCACTGTTCAGCTCAGGAGTACCCAAGCTCAGCTCACATCACTTTTCTGTGGATGCATTTGGCCTTCCTGAAGCTCCCCCAGCACCTTTTCATTCCCTTGGTCCTGGGGCAGGGCTCTGTGACTGGCACAGTACGGAACTGCCTGCGAGAGCTCAGTGACATCAACAGACTCAGCGCCATGGATGGGCTCCACCAACCCCAAATGGCTCAGGAGCAACAGTTCAGCAGTGTCCCTGTGCTGTGCCCCGAGTGTTCCCTTGGCATCTTTCAGTCAGGCTCCCGGGGCTCTTCTGCCACGTACCTGGATGTGCTTCTGGGCTCTGTCTGCAGCCCCAGCCTCCAGCAGTGTCACCGTGCAGCCTCCAAAGCCTCCCCCGGTCATCCTGCTGCCATAAACCTCATCGACTTCCAGGGCTGCTGCCACCAGCTCATCCAGCTCCGGGCAGCTCACTTCATAGTCATCCCTGGAGAGAGGAGAGCCGTGCTCTGCCCTGTCCTGCACCCTGGGCACAACCACTGCACCCCTGACAGCTCCAGCTTGTGTCCTGGCGCAGCCACCGCCACGGCAGCGATGCTGAGAGCTGCAGAGCCTGGCCCAGCTCTGCTGAGAGGGGATCCTCGGTCACGCTCACCTCAGGGAGTTGTGGCTCTCCACCATCAGCCTCCCGAACGTGCTGTAGTCCCTGTGCTGCAGTGCCTCTGCTGCCTGTGCTGTCCGCGCTATCTCGCCGATGACGTGCCTGGCCCGCCGGAACACCTCATCCCCCAGGCAGCCCCTGGCGTCTGCAGAGACATTTGTGTCCCTGCAGCAAAGCCTCGCAGCCTGCAGGATGCTGCAGGGCTGCATCCTGCAACCATCCTGTGCCAAAGCTCCTCCGCCTGCGGCATGCTCTGTCACAGGGTGTGTGCCCACCCGCCCGCCCCAGGTCAGCCCAGGGGGCACCAAGCTCTTGACGCCTCAAGGAGTGACCAGAGACGAGGGGGGCTGTCCCCACCTTCCAGCTCGGCCAGGGTGGCATCCCTGAGGCTGGCCTTGCCGAGAGTCGCCGCTGCCTCCTCGCACTGCCGCCGGCGCGTGGGGTACTCGCTGCCCGTCAGCGTGTGCCGCACGTTGGAGTTGGTGATGAGCACGGCCAGGCTGGCGTCGCTCAGCGGGACAAGCACGGTCTCCAGGGACCTGCAGGGACAGCTCAGCCATGTGCCCGCCCCTCTGCCCGCCCCGGCTCTCAGACGCCTGAGTTCAGGCAGATCCTGAACTACAGAGGCAAAGTCCAGGTGGCTTGGGATTTCATTCGAGCACTTCACTCCCTCCCAAATATTAGTTCCATAATAGACCCTAAGGACCGCGGGAAAGACAACCCAGGCGAGTAGCAGAAAGGTTGCAAGAGGAGGAATCAAGACCAGCAGGAATTCAAGTGCAGGCTGCCCCGCCCCCATGACGAGGTTTTGGGCTGGGTTCAAGGGTTAACCTCTCCCTGCACTCCTGCCCTTAGCTCGTGGCCACAGGGCCAGCTCAGCCCCAGCTGCTCAAGGAGGTGGGCACAGCACAGTGAGCTCAGCCACGACCCTGACCTGCAGTCGATGAGCAGCGCGTGGCCCTCCTGGCCCATCACGGATATGAACTGGTCCATGATCCCACAGGGCATCCCAGCAAACGTGTGCTCCGCTTTCTGGCACACCAGTGCCTTGGCTACCAAATCCCCATTATCTGTGCCACAGCAGAGACATACAGGTTAGCAGCTCCTGCAGCTTTGTCCCTTGCCTGGGAGCAGGGGAAGCAAACATGGAGTTAAAGGGTTGTTTTCCCATGGAATGGGGTTTTGCAGCTGCAGGTGCTTGCTCCTGCACCACTGCACGGCCTCTATGCCAGCCTGGACCCCAGATCCAGCTGGATGTGATAACTGACACTGGTGTTTCAGGTATCTCGATTTTTGGGGCCATTAGGGTGGGGAGAGGATACTCCCAAGGGAACTTCCTATCATCCCCCTGGCCAGCCCCAGGAGTAGTCCATGGATTTTAGAGGTCTGGGCAGGTCAGGCTGGGTGAGCCAGAGGAGCCACACAGGCAGGGCAGTGCCAGCTGGGGAGTTGTTACCCACTCACAGCAGCGTTTTCCCAGGGGCTGTGGGATCTTGCTAAGGGCACCCCCCTCATCCCAGCTCCCACCTGGAAACAGATGCCAGGGCCCAGGATGGGCTGCTGCCTTACCAGGGCAGAGCTGCTGCAGGAAGGTGTAGGTAGCCACCTCCAGAGCAGCTGAGCTGGAGAGGCCCCCGCCCAGGGGGATGTCACTGGCCACGACAGCGCTGAAGCCTGGCACGGGACCACCTGCAGGAAGAGGAGAAGAGAAGGGAGGAGGGCGGGCATGAGCCCTTGCAGAGCTGTGTGTGCCCCACAGCTCACAGGGAATGGCACAAGGAGCCCCTGTGCAACATTTCAGAACACAGGGTGACCCACAGCAGAGTGTGACTCTGCAGCCCCCCAAGCACAGGGACTTTGGAGCCGAGATTGAGTTTGCTGGAGCCTGGTTCTGGCAGAGCTGCAGGATTACACAGACACTAGAAGAGCCCCTGGAGCACTCCCAAAGCTGGATCTGAACACCAGTTCCCTGCAAGGGGGGGCTCTGACCCGCCCCTCAGCCCAGGCCTTACCCGGGTAGTGCTGGATGACGCCCTTGATGTAGTTGGCCCAGTGAGGCTGCCCCGGGCTCAGGGAGCTGCTGGGACGGGGAGCCAGGAACTGCACCCTGTGGGGCTCATCTGCCTCTGCCGAGGTGGTGACGATGGAGATGGTGTCATCCTGCGTGGGGGATCCCACCAGCACTGTCCCCAGCTGCAGGGCCTGGAGGTGGGGAAGGTGGGCTCAGACCCTGCAGCACCCCTTGGAGCATCTCCACGGATGGCAGGTGACAGCTGTGGCTGCTTCAGCCCACCCACAGCTGGAGCATCCAAGGGCTCTCTTTAACCCCCCAGAGCCCCCACTGCACACTCCAGCTTGGCACAGAATTAAACTTCCTGCCTATTTACCGACCCACAGGGTCAGTCTTTCCACCAAAAGTTGTGCCTGACCCCCCAGCTCGGTGCCGGCTGCTGCCTGTTGGGCTCCGGGGGAGTGGTGACCACGTCAAGAATGGGAGAGGCTTCGGGAAGTTTCCTTGCCTGCCAGGGAATTCAGCTGACCTGCTCCCACGCTCCTCGCCCTCACAGTAATTAGCTGTAGGTTTGATTTAGGACTGAGTGGGGACTTCCCTCTGAGCCAAAGCGGCTCGGAAGGAGCAGGAAGCTCCTGCTGTTCTGAACCATCTCTGCCACCAAAACATCGCTCTCTGGGAACGGGAAGCTGTTTGACGGGGCTGCAGAAAAAAACCTCTCGGAGGTGTATGGGTGTTTGTTCACACCCCGTGAAGCAGCGAGCAGTTGGTCTGCAGGGGGGGCTGCAGCAGGTCCGGCCCCGAACCCCGCGCTCCCCGGCAGGGGATCTCAGGGTCCTGGGTGGGTTTTCCTGGAGGGGACATCCCGGAACGGGGGTGGGAAGGCGGTGGCCAAGGACCCCCGGCGGCTGCCAGGAGGACCCGGAAGGGTGACACGGCGAGAGCCCGGGGCCGAGGCGGCAGAGCACGGCCCTTACCATGGGCAGCACGAAGCCATCGTTGTAGTCGGTGTGCTCTCCGATGAGGTTGACCCGGCCGGGGGCCCAAGCTGCCAGCACGGCCGCACCCCCGAAAGCCTCTTCGTGCGCCCGGCGAGCGGCCGCCAGCAGCGGGGACGATACGGGCTCCGGCGGCTTCGCCATGGCCGAGCTGCACCGCCCCGGATGGGTCCCGAACCGCCCCCGAGAGCCCCGCACCGCCCCCGAGGGCCCCGCACCGCCCCCGAGCGCCTCGCACCGCCCCCGAGCGCCTCGCACCGCCCCCGAGCGCACCGCACCGCCCCCGAGAGCCCCGCACCGCCCCCGAGAGCACCGCACCGCACCGCCCCCGAGCGCCTCGCACCGCACCGCCCCAAGCACCCTGCACCGCCCCCGAGCGCCCCGCACCGCCCTCGAGAGCTCCGCACCGCCCCCGAGAGCACCGCCCCTCACCGCCCCCGAGAGCCCCGAACCGCCCTCGAGAGCCCCGCACCGCCCTCGAGAGCACCGCACCGCACCGCCCCCGAGAGCCCCGCACCGCCCCCGAGCGCCCCGCACCGCCCCCGAGAGCACCGCCCTGAGGGCACCGCCCCCGACAGCCCCGCACCGCCCCCGAGAGTACCGCACCACCGCTTCTCACGGTCCCGGGAATCGCGGTTCGTGCGCATCCCGGACACGGCGAGCGCTCGCCCTCACACACCCCGTGTGTACCTGGCGGCGGGGCCAGCACCGAAGATTTATAACACATATATCCATATCCCAAAGCCTGTCCTAATACACGTAGAGATAAATACGTGTTTGTTTTGCACGTGTCTCATATATGCAGGTTCTGTCTATGCAATGTATGGAATTTATATATCCGTACAGATCAATAGGTATGTGTGTCACTGTGTTACACCCACGTACATCAGCGTCTGAGCTTTCGTTTAAGTACACGTACACCTGTTTGTGCTTGTGAGGTTCCCCCCGCCCGTGGGGCCGGGCTGCTCCGCTCCGCTCCTGGGGCGGGGCCCGTTCCCGGTTCCCCGTTCCCGGTTCCCGGTTCCTGGTTCCCATCCAGCCGCCGTCGCGGGATCACCTGGCCCTGGGAGACGACGAGCCCATGGCCAGGAAGGAGCCGCTGCTCAGCGCCCTTAAAGGTGAGCGTGGGCCCCCCGGCACCTGTGCGAGCTTCCCCCGGCAGCGCTTGGCCGCGCACCGGTACCGGTCTGACCGGACCGACGGCGGGGCCGCGCTGGGGCTCCCCGGGCCAGCCCCGCCGCCCGACCGTGGCTTTGAGGAAGTTTCCCGAGTTCCTGCCCAGCGCAGCGGCGGCAGCCGGGGAGGGCCGGGCCGGGCCGGGCCGGGGTGTCGGAACCCCCGCGGGGCCGTGCAGAGCTGTCCCCCCGGTACCCCTCCCCTTTCCCCGGCTGGGCACCCACGGGTGCCGCCGCTCTCTCCTCCCCGCAGGAGGGGTGCTGCGGCTGCGGGAGGGCGGGGGCCCCTGCACGGACACCTCGCCGCACCTCGTGTCCCTCTGCCAGCTGCTGGAGAGCATCCTCCGCAAGGGGCTCCGACGTGAGTGACCCTTCGTGCCCGGGCGGGCGGTGGCAGCGTCCCCGGGCCCGCGGCGAGGGGTCTCGCACTCTCTTTCTCCCGCAGAACCGGCCTGGGGCTTCCGCAGGCGGGATTACTGGCACTGGCTGGAGCAGCTCCCCGCGGGGACCAGCGGCCGGTGAGCGCCCCCGAGCTAGACTGGGGTGAAAATCTGAGCTGTGGCGGTGTCTGTCGCGACATGCTCATCCCAAAGAGCCCAGGTGCAGGGAGGACGCTCCGGTGTGCTGCCAAAACTGCTTCCCCTCCCCATGAACAGGCCGGACCTTCTGTCCGTCAGCCTCCGGAGAGCCGCGGGCTGTGAGCGGACGCGGACGGCGCAGGGCCGCGGGCGGCACTTTCTGCGCTTGGCCCTGCAGGGGAAGGTGCTGGCGGTGGCCGTGAGGCAGCTGGCACAGACCCCCCGACTCCTGGAGGTGCGCACCTGGGGGGAGCTGCTACCCACGGGCGGTGGGCTGCGAAACGGAGGCGTAACCTGTTTTGTTTCACTGGCTTTCAGTTTTATGATCCAGGGAGCTCCATCCTCGGCAGTGAAGATCTCCGGGGTAAGATGGTGGCTCACCCGAGGCAGGATGCAGCCTGTGTTATGGCACTGCACTGCTGCTGCAGGGGAGGGGGAAGAGTCCACTGTGATTTTTTTAATCCAAATTTAGTGCTGGAATCTAAATGCATTGCTGCAGTGATGGAAAAACAAACAAACAAACATATAAATATTTAAACATGATTTGAATCCATCTAAGGTTGGCTTTAGTGGCATGGGATAGGGAAATTTCTTCTGAAGTATCTTCCATGTTATTCATTTGCACCAAGGATTCTGGCTTAAGCAGACCCAGTCTGGCTTTGAGGGGAGGCCGTGTTGGATCGGCGTGGGCTGAGGGGTGGCACGGGGGCTTAAATGGCCTGTACATTGCCTTAACAGGCTGCAGCACTCCATCCATCCACAGCCAGGCTCCTTGGGGGGCCAGGCCAGGGTGGAAGCCTTTAATCTTTTGATTATGATAAATAACCCCATGTTAAAGCTGTACATCAATGGTTTAGAAATCACCCGTGCTGCTGGTGCATGAGCAGATTGCAGACCTGGCAGTGTGATTGCAAGGCTTGTGTAGGAGAGCCTGGGCAGCTTTGCTGTGCTTCTAAGGGGAGAAATAGTCAGTAGCATTTGCTGCAATCTTTGTCTGAATTTTGGGAAAAAAGGTACCAAGCTGCACCTGTGCCAGCAGTGCGAGCCTGGGATGAGCCTCCAGCAGCACTTGGGTGCATGGTGCTGGGATGCTCTCAAGGCCTCACTCCCAGGACTCATCAGTTACACTGCAAATGGCTTTATTCTGTGCTCTGCCGTGCCCCTGTGAGGCTGTGGCTGCCAGGAGCCCTGCAGTGACACTGCCTCTCTCTCCATCCCCATCCCTCTGCAGAGCCTTTCCTCTCGCTGCTGCTGGTGCTGACAGAGATAGATTTCTCCCTGGACCTGCAGGTGCAGTGGTGAATCAGTGGGGTGGTGACCGGCACAGGGCTGCCAACGTGGGGCCCTGGCCCCTTCCCTGACAGGACCAATGGCGCTGACACTCCTTTGTTTGCAGAATTGCAGCTTCTTGGACGAGAGCTGGCTGCTGCCGGTAAGAGCCCTTCGCTCCCGGGAGCCGTCCTTCTGCCACCTGGCCCTCCCTGGAAAGTCAAATGAGGAAGATAAGGAACGGTTTGGTGGGGAGGGATTGCCATGCACCCCGGAGTGAATTGGCTCAGGCTCACCAGGATGAGCAGAGCTGCCTCTGCTATCGAGGTTGGATCCTGCTGGGTACCTGCAGCATCACCAGGACCAGATCTCAGCATTCCCAGGAGTAAAACCAAGCAAGAGAAGCACCCAGGCCTGAATCTCTGATATAAGTGAAGTTTTCCCATGCTCCCTTCCCTGATTTCTTGCCAAAAAAATCCCCATTTCCCTGGGCTGACACAGATTTCGCATCACTTGGTTTCGCTCTTGGTTTGCTCAGTGAAACATCAGTGTGTTATTGAGAACAGCAGGGATGCCTTCATGTCTTTTAACAACGAAGAGCATCCCTCCACCACCTTTTAAACCCAAAAGAATCCCCAAAAAGCTCGAGGCAGCTTTGGGACTGGCCAAGGCATGCACTGAGCCGTGGTGCTGCTGCAGAGCCTGGGATGCCGCTGGCTTTGGGGCATTTCTGACAGCCAGTGCCCCCGGCAGGGCTGGCTGTGCTAATGCGATGTGACAGTGAGTGCTGCTGCAAACAGCAGCGCCTTTGGGGAGGGGCAGCTGCGTCCCCCGGCTGCGTGGGGACATGTGGGGTGAGGCAGGAGGGCTCTTCAATGAGTTAAGGGTTTGCTGTTGCTTTGCCATCCCATCCATAGAGCAGCTTTGTCGCTTCAGGGTCTGGGCGCAGCCAAATCCTGAGAGAGGACAGAGACAAGCAGCCACTGATGGTCCCAGCTCAGCCTGGGGCACTGGGACTTGCCTCTCCCTGGGCTCCCGAAGCCCTGGGTTGGCATCGGTGCCAGAAATTATCCAGGGCATGGGGTCCCTTGGATGACCCACAGCCATTGCCACTGTCACCATCCACTCTCTTTCAGGTGTGCAGTACTTATGAGACAGTCCCGTGCCAAACACTGGGGATGGTGCTCAGGTAGGAACTCTTGATCCTCCTCTCTCCTCTCTAGAGGGATCTGGTCATCACAGCCCTGAAAATGCCCCAAAAAGGGAAATAAATATCCTGCTGAGAGCATTGGGTGCTTTTCTTCCAATCAGCTCAGCCTTCCCAGTATCTGCCGTCCATGAGGTGGCTTTTCCCTGCATGAAATGTCATGGATGGTACAAAAGGGGAGCCAGGCAGGGTCCCCGGGGCTGAGCTGAAGCTTGGCTGCACCCCCAGGTACGTGGATGGCCGAGTCTTTGTCACCAAGGTGCTCCCCGAGAGCCAGGCAGAGGTGGACGAGGTGGTGCTGGCCGGTGACATCCTCGATGAGATCAACGGCTGCTCGCTGAGAGACGCCTCCCCCGGGCAGGTGGGTGGGGACAGAGGGCTGGGCTGTCCCCCTCTTCTGCCCCCTGCCACCCCTCTGCTCCTTGCTCCCTCTAGGCTGGGGCTGTGCTGCAGAGGCTGAAGGGACAACCGCTCACCTTCCACCTGCTCCGGTGGCGGTGGCACGACGGGACGGTCTTTGAGCCGCTGCTGCCCTACCTGAAGGCCCTGAAGGAGAAGGAGCCCCACTTCCAGCTGCAGCGCAGCCCCCGGCACAGGGGCGAGGGGGAGCCCCGGCAGCTGCAGGGGGGCAGGTGGGTCTGTGCCATGGGCAGTGCCCAGGCTGGGCTGAGCGCCCTGGCACTGGGGTAGCCCTGTGCCCGCACCATCCCAGATCTCTGCTCGAGGCCGTGGGGCCAAGGCTGCCCCCATGGCCTGGAGGTGAGGAGGGGGAGGGGGCTGGGAGCATCTTCCCCTGCAAAGAGCAGCAGGAGGAATGTGTGGGGTCCTTCCTCTGATGCCCCCGAGCCCTTTGCTCCCCAGGCTGCTCTACAACCTGCGGTTCCTGGGCCAGACCAGCGTTGGGACGGTGAGGCTGTGGGGCAGAGACCTGCCGGGGGTGAATCACCTGCTCTGGAGTTCTTTTCATGTGTCCAAGGGTGATTCCCTCCTTCCCATTCCATTTCAGTATGGTGGCAAAGAGGTGCTGGAGGGGGCCATCCCTGCCGTGCTGGAGAAGAACTTGGCAGCACGGGTGAGCAACAGGGCTGGGGACATCCTGGGAAGGGCTCTGTGAGAGAATGCAGGCCATGGATATTTTTTCCAGCTCCAGGTTCACTTGGCTTGGCTGAATATTTGCCACCCCATCACCCCTGTGGGGTTTTTTCAGGTCAGAAGCATCTCGGCAGCCAGGATAGGAAAGGACATTAAGGAAAAAATTCAACCGCGTGCAGGAAAGCACTTGGAAAACTCTGGAAAGGCTAAGCCTGATTCCAGAGGTGCTTTAGGTCACTGTTGTTTGAGCCTCTGGGGGTTGTTTGTGAAGAGATTGAAGTGTGGAAGCACTGGGTGGTGGGGAAAAAGGGGCAGCAGAGAGAAAACTTGAAAAAGCTGAGGCTGACTGTGCTTCATCACCTCTGCATTTGGATAATCCCTGGTGAGTGTCTGATTAGAAACACAGCTCAGGGCTGTGCTGATCGGGGCTTCTTCCCCCTCATCTCCCCTGCAGGAGGTTTTATTGGATGTGAAGGAGGCAGAAGTCCTTGTGCAGGAGAAGGCTTCTTCCAAGGTGACTGAGTGACATCCGAGGTCTGGGAATCTGGTGGCATGGGGAGCCCAGCTGGAGGGGTCCTGGGGACAGAATAAACCAGGAACCACAGCCCCGAACGCCGGCCCCTTCCTGTCCCCTGCACAGCTCCTGGGCCGCCATCCCTACCCCTCCATCTCCTGCGTGGGACGCTGCACGTGGAGCCCCAGGATCTTCGCCTTCTGTGTGGTGTGAGCGCTGCCTGTGGGCCCTGGCAGGGGCACGGAGGGATGTGGCTCTGGGAAAACCTCTGAGCGAGGTCCGGAGCAGCCGCAGGGGCCCTGCTGCGGTGGGAGGCAGGGCTGGGCTCGGAGCTCGGCTGGATAATGGACGTGTTTCCATTTTTAGCTCTTCCCCCGAGAGCCCTGATGGGAGCACGTTTGACTGCCTGGTGTTTGCATCCAGTTCTGAGCAAGAATGCGAGGAAATCGTCAAGAGAATCGGTAAGGGGAGGGTTTATGGCTTCAGCTAGCATCAGTCACACCGTGGAATACCAGGAATTCTGTTCCGGTCCACCACATGCAGGATCTGACTTAATTCCTTTTGCTGAGGTTACTAAGATGATGAGATATTTCGGTATTTTTCTGGTGTGGGTTTGTTTTTAAGGACCACTAGACAATGATTTTATTTTAAGAAACAGCTTCTAGGCATACCCAGCTGCTTCATTGTTTCCAGTAAGGACTTGGAGGAAATACCGTTTTCAAGGGATGTTATTTTAAACATACTTCTCTTGCAGGAGCTGAGGCTGCTACTGCAGCTCAGCACCAAACCAAGCATTCACAAAAAAACCCCTATGACTTGGAATTTTTCATTTGCAATTGGCCTAAATGCAAGCTGTGTGGCTCTTCCTGGATTACATGGGCCACTGAGGATCCTCAGATTTCGGTGGGGACATTCCTGGCAAGCAGTGTCCCTGGAGAGACCTGCCCAGGTGATTGACCTGAGATGACTGAGCCTCAGCTGAAGTTTGAACCGGTGCTTAACTTCGTGGCTCAGTTGTGAACCTAATTACTTTGTATCAAAGGAATCTTTTCCCCTACAGCTTTAGCGAGGAGAATAAGAAAATACTTGTATCAAACCTATCATTTCAGAACAGGATTTTGGCAGGACTCCGCTGAGAGCCGGGGGCTGGGTGTGCTCGGAGCAGCGTAGGACAGGGAGGGGAGGAGAAGGAGGAGGCTGTGTGTGAAGGTGGGTGAGCAGTGCCTGTTCCTCCAGCTACAGGGTTTAAGCACACCGAGTGGTTTGTCTGAGGGAGAAGAGCGTGATGAGGCAGCAGTGTCCCAGCAGCAGCTGAGGGACGCAGGCCCTGCCGCCCAGAGCGAGGTGGGATGGAGTTCATGCTCTTCCTCAGCTTCGTGGTGGGAGAGCACCAACAGCCAGCTCCAGTTTACTCACGGCTGGTGGGAACTGCTGCTACTCTTCCCCCAGGACAGCAGAACACTTCCACTGGAATAAATCAAGCCGGGCTGGCTCAACCGCTTCCCTGTGCTGCTTCCTGTGACAGCTCCAGCCTTACTCGTAGAGCCTGTTCTGGCAGGGCTGAGCAGCCTTGCCCTCCACGCAGTGTTGATTACCACAGTTCAGCTGCAGCCTGAGCACTTTCCTCCACCACAGCCCAGCAGGGCCTGGCAGCTGAGGAAGCCAGACCTGCCTCAGCCCAGCCTGAAGCAAAGGGTCGAGTTCAATCACATCCCATCCAAAAATCGGGGTGGGAAACGAGAATCCCATGGAGCCCCAGCCATGTGCTCAGCAGCCATCTGCTGCCAGCCCTACAATCAGCTGCTCCCCTGGCACACCATCCCCGTGCAGAGCCAGGACTGGCACAGCCCAATCCCACGGGAACACTTCCCCCCTGCTCTCAACAGCCAGGTGGTTTTGCTTCAGCCAGACCAATACAAGTCCAAAATAAACTTTCCCTGCATCCACTGGGAAGGAAGAAAGAACTTAGAGCTAAGCTTGTGCCCTGACTAGAGAAAAGTCCCCCAAAAAGCCACTGCAGCCTCGGCCAGTCCTCCTGGACCCGACACAGCTGGAGGGCCCCGCTGGCCACAGCAGGGACTCAAGCTGCACAAAGTCTCCAAAATAGTCCAGCAGTTCTCCATTCTGGTGCCAGCAAAGGTTAAGTTGCCACAGCAGCAGCCCAGGATTACAGGAATCTGTAGGAGGCAGAAGCTTCTTCAAGCCCATTCAAACCAAATGACAAAGACTCCTCACATGTGAATGTAAAACATTTAATTTAAAAATGTTGACACTACAATATATAAAATAGCTATTATAAATGCACATAGTGTATTCTATAGCTGCCAGGTTTACGTTTTTAGGAAACTGTAAGTTACACTGTGGTTAAGACTTGTAGTTTCACCCTCTGAAGGAAGTCCACATTTGATCACAGTGATGCATGGTCAGACTAACAGCCCCAATTGTTAAACACTTGGATCAAGTCATAACCAGTTTTATTGCAAAAGGACCCTGTACACATTTATATCAATTCTAGTACCTTACAAGTTTATCTACCCAACAAGTCATTAACATACAGAAACATGCATGAGAAGCAAGAAAGAACACCCATCCCTTCTGCATATTAGCAACTTGTCACTCCCGAGCCCGAGGCTCAACATCACTGAGGTTTATGTGAACAGTCACTTTTAGCATTCATCCTGAGTGAAAGATGGAATGACTTAAGTACAAATGCAACATATTATAAACAATTTCTTACAAAAAAAGTCACAAATTAAAACCAAAGTATTTTACAGAATTAACTACAAAACACCATAAAAACAGCCTTCACTTAAGCCCTCTCTCCCCGTATCCTGCGAGCCAACTGGATATCTTTGGGCATGATGGTGACTCTCTTGGCATGGATAGCACACAGGTTTGTGTCTTCAAACAGACCCACCAGATATGCCTCGCTGGCCTCCTGTTTCAAGAGCACAAGAAACGTTGTTAAAAACCCTCATCGCTGCTCCCCCGGCACCGCAGCCCAGCCGGCCCTCGGCAGTACCTGCAGAGCACCGATGGCCGCACTCTGGAACCTCAAATCTGTTTTGAAATCTTGGGCGATTTCCCTGACCAGCCGCTGGAAGGGCAGCTTGCGGATCAGCAGCTCCGTGGATTTCTGATAACGACGGATCTCACGGAGCGCGACGGTTCCCGGCCTGGATGGAAGAGGGAGGAGGGGGCGGTGAGGCGGGGCAGGGGCTGCGGCAGCCGGGGCCGAGCCGAGGGCCTTACCTGTAGCGGTGAGGCTTCTTGACGCCGCCGGTAGAGGGGGCGCTTTTCCGGGCCGCCTTCGTGGCCAGCTGCTTGCGCGGCGCCTTCCCCCCAGTGGACTTGCGGGCGGTCTGCTTTGTACGGGCCATTTTTCCTCACTTACCTACGGAGACAAACACACGCGTGACACCGGGGCCCGGCTCTCCCCGTGACCCCCAGGCCCGACGACACGGCGGCCAATTCCCTCACGCTCCAAATGCCGCCCTCCCCCGCCGCGGGCAGGCGGCCAGTGGCCTCCCCCGGGACGGGGAGGAGGAGTAACGGTTACCCCGCCGCCCCCGCCTCGCGGCCCGGCCGCTCCCCTCCCCGGGGAAGGCGGAGTGAGTCACGCCGCCTCCTCCTTCCTCCCGGGCCGCTCCGGGGTGGGGGGGAGGTGCAGCGGTGGGGGGATGGGAACCGGCCGTGACTCAGGGCACGTAGGCAAGGCCCGGCGTGTCCGCCGTGCTCTCGGAGAACCCGAGGCCGCGAAAGGCCGCGCAGCACCACCGCCCGCTTCGAGACGCGTCCGCTGTCCGGTACTTACCAGTAGGAAGAGAAAAACGCGCCGGTGCCGGTAGCGCTGCGCGCCGAAACCTCTACGCTGCGATGCTGCCCGATCCGCTCCTCAGCCGCCGCGACGCTCACTGCGCCCTCCCCGCCGCGGGGACACGCCTTTTATAGTGGGGGTGCGCGCGCGGCGCGGTGACGTCACAATGCCTGTAAGCAACGCGCCGCGCTATTGGCCGGGACCTCCGCCGGCGCCGTCGCGTCATCACACACAAAGGCCGTACTCCGGTTCCCCGGCGCTGATTGGGCGCGCGGCCGGGCGCTGATTGGTTGTTAAAGTAGGCGTCCGATTGGGTGTTGAGGGAGGAGAAGGATCCAATCGGCGGCGGGCGGGCGCTCTGCGCGCTGATTGGACGAAACGGGGCAGGGTTTGGATCCTACCCTTTGTTGCGAAGCTCCACAATGGGAAGTCAATAGGAGCGGGGCGAGCGGCGGCGGCGCCGCGGGATCCCCCGGGCACCCCCGGCCGGCCCCGGCCGCCCCCGCCGCACAGCGCCGGCCCCGGCCGCGGAGCAGAGGCGCCCGGAGGGGGCTGCGAGCGGCGAGGGCCGGGCCGCGGGGTCCCCCCGCCTCCGCCCCCTCTCCCCCGGGAGCCGCCGGTGTGCGGCCGCTCCGCACCCGCGCTCGGGGGTGGCCGCGGGGGCGAGCGGAGGCCCCGCAAGGGGAAGGGGTCTGGCAGCGCCTCCGGCGCTTCTTGCCCGGGTTTATCGTTCCAGATGCCAAGGAAGGGTTGTCACGGGACTTGGGTTGGCCCTGGGCAGAAGGGCTGGGACGGGACTGCCCCGTGTCAGAGCCTGACCTTTGGCCCTGGGAAGGGAGCAGGCAGGAGCTGGGGCTCAGCCCCTCTACGCTGCCATTCCCCAAATCACGCGGATCTGTGGGTCACCTTCACCCCCAAAGTGAATCACAAAGTTTAAATCGTGAAAAAGTGAATCGCAAGTAGAAATCCAGAATCCATGCTCCCTGTCGGTGCCATCTTAGCATTTATCTTCCTAAGATAAATAACAATTCAATAATAAAACTTGTCTTTTGGGGGAAACTGCTGCCTTAAGTTATACCTTGACTTATATCGCTATTTTACTGCGTTTGCACTGACTGTGGAGGCAGGTCCCTGCCCCCACGGGAAGGCTCCCAGGATCAAGAAGAACAGGTCCCGAATGCCCCGGAGTTGTAGCACGTAGCACATGCAGGGAACACAAACAGACGCTCCTGAAGGCGTCCCTGAGCTTCCCAAAGTGGAGCACTGGGATCCCCCGCTCTCTGTGTGAGGCTCTGCATCCTCGGCCTCTGGGCTCAGAGGATGGCAGAACCAGGATGGAGCTTGGGAATGTGTTGGGAGCGTGTCCTGCTCCTCCGTCCGGTCTGCCACTCAAGCAAACGTGGCACCGTGGTGTGACAGGGCTGTCACGTGTGCCCAGGCTGTCGCTGCCCGAGGGACGTCGTCTCCCCTGCCTCTGGTCCTCATTTTCAGGTTCATTTTCTTTCTTCTAAAGGAAAATGTTAATTATTTATCAGAGGCAAAAAGCTGTGTATCCACGCCGTGGCTTGGGAGGTGCGGGTGAACACTCACTGTGTTGTTTTGGAAGGTGGAAAGGGAAGAATGCCTCTTTGGTCTGAGTTGGTCACGCTTAGGAAAATAAAATTTCTGGTGGAAACAGCTTTTAAGACATTTAATTTGTTACTTTTGAAAGCTCACTGCGCTGTCACTAATGCCGGGAGGCTGGGTGAAACTTTGTTACCAGCAGTTCAGAGTCACCTTAATTATTACCTTCTCCAGTTTTCATTGCAATGGCTACTTGGACTTCTCCTTTTGGAGATAGTTAAGAATTTTTTCGCTCTACAAAACCCTGGAGAAAAGCCAGGTGTCCCCTGGGGTGGAACAGGGCGAGGGCCAGGTGTGCACACAGAAGCTGAGGAGGGCAAACCAGCACATTTTAGCCAAGGCAGGGATAAATGCACCCTGGGCACATCGGCCGGAGTTCCTCAGTGTTCCCCCATGGGCGTGTGCCGAGGTGTGAAACAACTGCAACAGTGTCAGCACCAGGGTGTAAACACCAGCCGTGAGGGACCGGAGCCCGTGGCATCCAAATCCCTTTGGACAAAGCGCAGGTCGGCAGTGCTTTCAGCGTGATTCCCCAGTAATTGAGTGGCTTTTCCAGCAGGTTCCTGGCTGACAGTGGCTCTGGTTGGGTGTACAGGTGTGTGTGGAGATACTCACTGGAACACCTGCTCATGCCTTGGCCAGGAACTGCATCATTCCAGCGCTCCAGCTTTCCACGGAGGGAGGTTAGATGAATTAGAAGGGATTGGTATCTTGTGACTTATTCCTGCAAATGCCTGGGAATAAGCTACTAAATCACCTCAGGACAAGCCTGCCTGCAGTAGATACTAAATCAGTATAAATAGGAATTTAAAAAGTGATTTGCCTCCCCAAACCAGCTGCAGAGAGCAGGCCTAAAGTTTATTATTAACGCTGCTCACCCCGTGTGGGCTGGCAGAAGTAAAAAAGGTGTTTGCCCAATAAATGCTGTGTGCCCTTTCCCACAGCGCTGGAGATCCCAGCGCCAGGAGCAGTTCTGAGCAGAGCCCAAGAGATCAAAGTCCTATTAAAAGAAACTCCTATCATTTCCTCCCCTGGGAGAGAAGTTAATTGGCAGAGGAAGCGCTCCACATGGGAATTCGGCCGATTCCTTGGACACGGCTGCTTTGGGGGGGGGTTTCTGCCAGGGGAGGACGGGGAGCCCGTGCTCCGATGTCCCAGCAGCCAGGTGCCACTGGTGTCACCTGCTCCGAGGTAGGTTCTTCATCCGCTCGCTGGGCCTTCCTCTCCCTCTCCCTCCCTCTCCCCCTCCTCCTCCTCCTCCTCCTCCTCCTCCTCCTCCCCGGGCCGCAGCGCTCTCCCGGGCACTTCCTGCGCGGCCTTGTCCCGTGGGTGGGGAGGCCGTGGAGCGATGAGCGATGCCAGCACTAAAATAACCCTCTGGCCGCGCTCCCGCGTCCACGCGCGGCCCCTGAGGCAGAGGAAGAGGGGGAGGAAGGAAGTGAGGCCGCCTGACACAAATAACTCCCGGCCCCTCACCAGCTGCCCCGGAGCGGCCTCCCCCGCTCCCGTCCCGGCCGGCCTGGAGGGGCTGGGCCGAGCGGGCTGTGCCGCCCCCGGGGCCGGTGTGCCCCCGGCCTCGGCGTCCCGTCAGGGCTCGGTGTTCCCCCAGGGGCTCGCTGCTCTCCTGTGGCTCGCTCCTCGCCCTCAGGGGCTCGGTGTCCCCCAGGCTCTCCGTGTACCCCCGGGGGCCGGTGCCGTCCCTGCGCTCGGGGCTCCCCCGGCCCCGATCCCGCCCCGCCACCGGGGGGCGCCCCGGCGCGCCGCCCCCACGGCGCTGAGGACTACACCTCCCGTCGCGCCCCGCGCGGCAGGAAGCGCGGAGGCCGCGTCGCCGCGGGGCGCCTCTGGGAGTTGTAGTCCCGCCGGCCGGAAGCCACCGCCCGCCGCGTCCCGGGCCGGCGGGCGGCGCGCGCGCGACGGGACTACAAGTCCCACCCCGCCCCGCGCGCCACCGGGGCGGCAATGGCGGCGGCGGCGCCTGCGCGCGGCGCCCTCCGTGCGGACCGCGCAGAGTGAATAATAAAGGTCTCCTCGGCGGCGGCGGCGGCGGAAGGCGGGAGGCATGTCCAAGGGCCCGGTGGCGGGCGGCCCTGCCGCGGCCGGGCCGGCGAGCGCCGCCAGCGCGCTGCAGGCGCAGCCCGAGAAGCCGCAGCACTACACGTACGTAGAGCCGGGAGCTTCCCCGCCGCCGCCCGCCCGCCCGCGCGCCAACACGCGCCTGACGTCAGCGTGCGGCGCGCGCGGGGGCGCGCGGGGGGACGCGCGGGCACCGGCTGGAACCGGCCTCGGCCGGCGCGGGCCGGGGGCGGCGGGGGGAGCGGGAGGGGCGGGGGATGAGCGACCCCCCCCCGCCAAACCCCCGTGATGCACCGGGGCCGCCGCGCCTCCCCCGGGGCTGAGGCGACCCCCGGACCCCCGGGTGACACCCCCGGCCCCTCACCCACCGGTCCCTCCCTCTCGGGTGACGCCCCCGCCTGGAGTGGGGGTCGATCCCCCTGGATGTGAGGGCAGCCCCGGGCGACGGCCTCGATCCGTTCCGCGGCGGGTGAGGGGACCCGCGGGTGACACCCCTGGTCCCTCCCCGTGGTGTTGGTGGGGCGCCGGGCCCTCTGGTGACAGCCCGGCCCGAGGCTGGCCCGCTGTCCCACGGGATGTGAGGGGACCCTGGATCCCCAGCTCTGACCCCCGCCCAGGGCCAGGGTCCGCTCCTCCGGGGGCCGCCTCGTGGTGCTTTGAGGGGTCGAGGTTTTGGTGAGCTGTCACCCAGGGCTGTCACTCCTGTCCTCCAGCCCCTGAAGGGTCCCGGGCGTTCCTTGGCACCTGTGGAGGGAGGTGTGAGCTGACAGGAGGTCCCCAGGGTCTCAGCCTCGGTGGTTGGTGATGGAGCGGGCCCCTCTCAGGGCAGGTGTCTTTGGGAATGACACAGGTGTGTGGAATATCCCCCTTGGAAGGCTTACGTCGAAATCTGGACGAGTGTTTGCCCCGTTGCTGCTCTTGCTGACCCTGCGCGGGTGTGATCTGGCTGTGCGGGGCACACCGATGGTGTGTGTCACCTCCATCACTGCAGACGCTCCCTCAGGGAACACTTGTTGCTGGAATGTGTCTTTCCTAACCAAAAAATACCACTTCACTTCGTTGTCCCAAGGAAACACAACCTGTCGGAGCTGTGTGAAGTTGGCCTGTGATCAGCTGTTGGAGTTGGAGGTTGTGGGATGATATTCCCATCCTGTTGTGCAATAGGGATAACGGATTGGGAGCGAGCATTGTCTTTGTGAGCTGGGCTGGCGATGGATGTGTATGGCTGGAAATAGGTCATGTGTTCCCCGTCCTTAAAAGAGAAAACTTTGGAACTGTTCTTTGTGAACAAAATACATGTGCTGAGCCGTTTCCCTTATCATTTTAGGGTGTTGTCCTACAAATACCCTACAAATGCTCATATCTCTGGCTTGTGTGGATGCCCCCACCCAAAGTGAAACGTGTGCTCTGTGTGCTTTTAGTTTCCATTTTCATGAGGTTGGTGGTGGACTTCCCTGCGTCCACACTGTGATACCTGGAATCAAAAGAGCTTTGAGGAATCCACAGACAGGAGTCCATACAGCCTGTGTGCCTGCTGCTGGGGTCACAAGCTACCTGCCACCCCTTTCCTTCAGGGTGTTTGAAATACTATGGCAGAGCGAGGGCTCGCAGGTTTTATTGTCATAGTGAAGATCCTGTCACGATCTTTAGGGAACTGGCAAGCCACAGTCTCGTAGGCTGCGTAGTTTCTGGTGTGGTCTACAAGTCTGACAGTTTTGTGGGGGATATGGGCATGGAAGAGTCTGCTGGGAATGTTGCTGTAGGGAAAAAGAGGGAACAGGAGCTGCCTGTAGAGATGGAGTGACGCTCGTGATGGAGAAAGAGTCGGTCAAAAGTGAGAAGGAAAACAAGGAGATGAGGTTGAGAAAGTGAGGACACGGGATAGAGGAAGGTGAAGGTGATAACTTGGCTAAGCATGACTGTGGAAATAAGGATGTCAAGTATTAGGAAAAACAGAGGAAGAAAGACTTCAAGAAATGGAGGAGACTGGGGAAGAGGATGGAAATGGGACAATGTGGAGCAAAGCTGGTGGTGCAATTAGCTTCTTTCCAGAGGGCAAAACTTGTGTTTTGAAGATGGATGCTATAAATACTTCAGTGAAAACAGTTGCAAAGGAGCTGAATAACCATAAGTAAAAGACGGGTTTGGGGGCTGCTGAGTGCTGACAGCGGGATGTGAGCCATCCTTTGGAAGTCTAGGATGTGTACACTGGGTCACATCAGACTGTAAGCCTCCTCCTGATAACATATGGGAACTTATTTAGTGGTGGCTCATGTGAACAAGTTGTATGTTGTCAAAATGTAAATATTTTCTTCCTTTTTTTTTTTCCCTTAAATACGGTTTGTTTCCATAAAATGACACGAAGGTTACAAGTTGTAAACTCAAGTAAGCTTAATTATCTGCATACTTTGCTGTTCCCTGGGGACAGGCAATCTGGTGCTGGGGGATCTCTCAGAAAGTTTTGGTTGTATTTGTAAGGAAATGTTCCAATTTCTGTATTAGTGTGAATTTCTAAACTCTTGGTGTTACTTGCATGAGATTTTTTAGATACTTTGAACCTCTGTTTTTCTGTCAGGAAGCCTTTATGCTTACTTTAGATGTGCAGCAAAAGAAAATGTAGGAAAAGTAGAGCTGGTGATGCTCTCTCACACCTTTGTCACTGTTTGTTAGCAGAAGAGGCCGAGCTTCCTTGATTTGTGTCCTTGGGTAGCAGTCGTGGCGTGCAGCTGGATATTCCTGGAGACCAGTCCCTGGTAGATGCCAAAGTTTGCTGTTTAATTATGGATGGCCTGCTCCTTGTCTGGGGATCTGGTATTCCATTTGTAGAACCTGAGTGAGTAACAAAATACTCCGTGGCTGCTGTTATGTTCTCCCTGGGTTGCTGGATTAGATGTTCCTGCATGTGGCTGCTTTCTGTGATCCTGCAGCTCCTGTAGCAGGATGAGACCAGCCTGTTCCTGGGAACAAAGGAGTGAGACAGCCTCGTTCCTGGGGTTCCTGGAGGCTGGGATCAGCTTGGGTGATGTGCTCTGCAGGGGCTGGATGGGAAACGGATTTCACTTGGGTGGGCTCTGTCAAATTTCAGCTGAGGATTGGTTTTGCAGCGTTTCTTGACCCTGTGTAGCATGTTATTTCTGCAGGTACTACTGTCTTTAATGTGTATCTACTCGTGTGGGTAGAGCTTGTGTTGGAAGAAACTGAAAGCAAGTTCTCAGCCGCTGGAGCTGTAGGTACAGAGTGCTCTGGGGTAGTTTTGTTTTGGTATGGTTCCTCTGTTTGGCTGCTGCAGCGTGGTTGGTTTCAGTCAGGCTTGATGCCTTAATTGTGAATTGTAAAGATTGTTTCCACTGCTTGGGTGTTTATTGATCTGGCAGAATTTAGATAAGTGAAAGTGGAGCAGCCCTTTGTTCACTGTGCATTCACCTGAAAGCCAGACAGTTTAATAACTCCGCAGGAAAGCAAATGTTCAGGTGGAGATAAATTAACCCATTTAATAAAAAAACAGAGAGTCCCTTCAGTCTGGAGCATTCAGAGTATACACGCTCACAAGCAGCATTGAAAATACTCTGATTCAGGTGATGAACTCTTTAGGACGCAGATTTGTTGTGCATAACCCAAGTCATTGCTACTCAAGACATTTCTCTTGAGTGTGCCCATCTTAAATATGAGCAGCAGCCTTGGAAGTGACCTTCAGGATTCCGTGTACCCTCACTTGAGATCTGGGTGAGATGCCTGGGAGCACATCCTGTCCCCTTTTGCAGTGCATCAAGATAAGCTTCACGATTATGCCTTTGCAGCATCAAAGGCAAAAAACTTGTCTTTCCTTTTGCACAAGGAGAGGAGCTGTGGGAAATTCCTGAAGGATTAATACCCTGTAAGTCGTGCTGGAGCTGCATCCACATGGCTGTCTGGGCTGTGGTGTAGTGACTGCTGGCTGGTGCTCACCCAGGCTTTGTCTTGCAACCATTCTGGTGCCATTTAGGCATGGAAGGACCAGAAGGCTCAAATGAAGGACATTGTAAATGGGGATGAAAATGGAGCTGGTGCAATACTTTGGCTATAACGGAAATTGGACACATTCTTGTGTCTGCATCGTGCCTTGTCTGGTGGTTTCTCAGCCTTAAATAAGAACTCAGGTTGGGACAGCAATGGAAATGTGGGTGAAGAAGTAGTAAAAATACCAAGACCATAGGTGTGCTTATTTAAAGCCTTATCTCAAAATTGTACATGTGAATTCTTACTCAAAACCGACAGCATTCAAAAACGCACCACGGAGCATCCGTAGTAGCAGAGAGTAATCCTTATCTCCTTATCAGTGGACAGTGTCTTACCACTGGCAGAGCAAACAGGACATGTCTGATCTCAAAGGTGCAGACTGAGTGTCTGTGGGAAGAAAACCAAAAACCAGCTGTGTGGCTAACAGTTTTTCAGGGTTGCTGTTTGCTCTCCAGGTCCCATAACATTTGCCTGCACAGTCTGTTAGATTATACATTTGATCTGCCTGAGTTGGGTGGTCTTCACAGCCTACTGCACGAGTTGAGGCTTTGGAAATTGTTTTTAGAAACCTTTTGTGTTCTTTTTAAACCATTAGGACTCTTAAAATAACAAACTGCTGCCCTAATTCTGCTTTGGTTTTACTGGCGATAACCCTTAGATCAATAAGCTGATATGGACTCATACAAGTTATAGAAACTAGCCCTGTTGTTTAAAGAAAACAAACAAGAAAAAAGCCACCTCAACAAAACAAAACACAAAATTAAACAAAGAAAAAAAAAGCCTAAATAACCCAGAAAACAAAAACAACAAAAAGAAACCCAGGTGTTTTTAGGTTTCAGATTTGGTAATACCTTTGGAGAAAGCCCAGAGGATGTATAATAGATTATGTTATTATTGTGTTATATACAGTGTAAGGTAATACCCTTAGGAAAGCACAGAGTGAGTCAATACTTTTAAACCTGGTACTTAGCAGTGGTCTTCTACATCATTACCTGTAAAATGTCACCTTACCAGGAAAGTATCAGCTGGTTATTATTATTGGTATTTTCTGAGTCTGTGCTAACTTCACTGAATGCACATCCACTGCCAGCTGTTATTAGGAAGTGTGAATAGTTACAGGAAGTTGGAAATATAAAGTGCTGGAGTGTGAACAGGAAGAGCTGCCTTCACAGTATGCTCTCACCACCAAACACATGTGCTGAAAATAACATTTTACATTTTATGGTTCTTCAAAGGCCGAGTGTTGAAAGGCTGCAGCTTGAGAGAGGGGCTGGCAAGGGGCATTTGGGCCCAATCTGTGCCCCAACTGTGTCGGGGCAAAAAGGAATTTTTCCCTCCTGTTGAAGTGGGGCTGGACCTGTGGTTTGCCTGCTGCATTCCCACTTGTTGAGTACTTCTGGATATCAGTCTGACAGGGAATTCACATATGGATAACTGCTCTAGAGGTGCCATATCAACATTTTGCAGAGCAAAAAGCTTTGAGTTCTGCTGTGACATTCTCAGAATTAGTTTTGGTCTGGCAAGGTTTGGTGTTTCAAAAATCCAAAACTCTGTGGGAGAGGAGAGGGGTTCAATGGTGCAGAATTGTTTCGATGTGGAAGATGGTTATTTAATTTTTAATGTAATAAAAAGTATTATGTTGATGATTATATGTTGCTTACATTAGCATACAGGATGGCTTTTTGTGATATGGGAGGCAGTGTTAAGGTTAATAATTGTTCTAGAAAGTCTAGGACTTGCTGATTCTGTGAGTCCCTCCCAATGCCATTTATTCTATGATTCTGAGAACCACAGAGCTCAGAGTTTCCCATTATATCAGTTTTTCTCATTTTGTAAGTTTATGTATTGTCTAGTATTTTTACATCATGTGGCTTTATTTTATGGAACATTCTGTTGGAATTCCAGCATTTTATTGTCTTTGGAGCTATTCTTCTTCCAGAAAAAGGTTTTACTATCTTCTAGGAGCAGCCGAAACACTGATCCTTCTTGTTCCAAGGGGTCTGACCAATGTCCTCAGGAAAACCTTCCTGCAGTGCCTTCCAGCATCCCTGCCTGGCTGTTGCTGCGTGTCCCTGCCCCTGTGACAGCGTGGCAGGAGGGAATGTGTCAGGACACCAGTTAATCACACTTGCTGTGTGGCATATTAGCGTGAGCTGTCACTGAGGACTGTGTTAATGCACCCGGCTGAGCCTGGGCAGGGACACAGCCCTTCTGTGGTCCCTGATAAAGGAGCTGTCATTTCCGAGAGAGGAGCAAAATCAAGAGGCAATAATATCTTTAATTGCTGTGTTGAGGCTCGTGGAAACCTGCTTGTCAGGACATGAAGAGCTGTGTTCACTTTCAGACGATGCTGAGGAGAGGTTTTGTTCCTTCCATTAACTTTCTGCTTTTAAAAACCTCATAAATCTTTTTGAAAACAGCAGAAATAGGCTGAAGGAGACGGTGAGAAGTTAGCTGGTCCCTTTGCCCAGGAGTCGCCTACATCACTTCAGCTAAGATTTTTTTTTTGGTCCAATTGTCATTGATTTTTAATATTGTATCAGTTTCCACTTTAAACTAGATTTTGGTGAAATTGTGAATTATAAGAGGGAGTAAATCACAGCACTTTCTATCCTATAAAGAATTTATGTACTCTATAAACTTCCTGTAACATTCAGCAAATCAGAGCTGTTGCTGAAAGCTCTGTGTGTGCAGAGCCAGCCAGCAATTCCCCCCCAGTGTCCTAAATTAATGGGTGGTCACATGCCAGCAGGCTGTGGAGCAAGTGCTATTTCTTAGCTGCCTTTTGTCCCCTCTAATTTATTGAGAGAGATTTTGTCTTTTATATCAGGGCATCAAATACACAGAGCCTCAGCAGAAGGGTGCACAGGGAGATGCTAAAGGCTTGTACCTTCCCAAACTCCTCCTAGTGATGCCAGCCAATTTAGATGCTTGTGATGATTTTCTCAGCAATCTCTTGTCTTGTGTGTTTTGATCAGTGCTTGATGCAGTTAATACCAGCTTGACATTTGAAATATCAGTTGGAATGAATGTTCCCTTGAAATGAATACCAACAATTCCTTCTCTCCTTTAGTTCTGGTGCAGCTTCTGACTCACAGACCCTCACCCTGCTGTAGTATTCATTCAGCTTTAGGAGGTGATTGTTAAAACAAGGAAAGTTCTAGATTTTAAGCACTAAATATTTTAAGCACTAAAATGCAGTGATGGCAATAAAAGAGTCAGATCACTGAAATGCTCAATACTGGCCTGATTCTTATCTCTTGTTATAAGTCAGAGACATTTAATTGAATGAAGTTGTTGGAGCAGTGGTAGGGAAGAAATTTGCACTGAATGTGTGGTCAAACAAGAAAAATCTCATACCATTTCTAACTATCTGTTGGTCAAAATGGCAAATCCATTTCAGCAGAGCATACACTGCCTTCCTAAGACTGAGGGCACTGTTAAGTCCAGCTAAGAAATTAAGATGGGATGGCTTTTTTTCATTGCATGCCTAAAATTTGTTTTGATTAATGTGCAGCCGTGGCCATATGAAAAGGGAATTAGTTTTTTGAAACTATTCTGGATGAACTTGGAACCAGAACTTGGGGGTTGGGACTGGATGATCTCTGAGGTCTTTTCCAACTCAAGCCATTCTATGAATGGCTGAAAATAGGAATATCTGCAAAAAAAGGAATTAAAGTCAGCATTAAAGAATTAAAGTCAGTATTCTATGATTATCTGCAAAAAAAGAATTAAAGTCAGTATTATTTGTTATCCTTTGTCTTCAGCATGTCACCACAGCTCAAAAACAAGCCTCAGTCCACACCCAGTGTGCTCTGAGGTGATTTTTTTTTCTCCTCCAAAGTTTTCAATAGACCGTGAGTTTTCATTGATGGCACTTGACTGTTACTGTCATAGCAGAAATACACACAGCAGATGCCTGAGGACAACTGTGCGGCTTTACAGCAACAAAAAAAATACTGTTTGCACATTTAAAATATCATGGGAGTGCCACCAGATTTATCAGTGCATTGATTAGTCAAAGTGGGAAGTGAGAAGCTGTGGCATAGCCTGGGGTTTGCCTGCTTTCCCCTTGGAGGAGAGGTGGTGTCAACATGCAGTGGAGCTTCTTTGGACACCAGAGTGTGCAGGACATTTATTCAGAGGTGTCCTTCTGTGTGGAGGGTTGAAATCCAGTCCACAGCAGGCACAGAGGAAGTCTGATTTGAGTGCTGAGCGGAAAAGAAAATCGATTGAATGGTTGACATTGATTCTTCAAAATCAACCAGTAAGGGTTGGCTTTTATCTTTGTGCTGGCACATGGGTTATGGATGCAGGTTCATGCTTGTTAGATAATCACTGTGTTTTGTTTCAAACTCACAGCAGAAAATGTCTGTTCATAAATGAAAGCCTTTCCAAAGAGGCTGCTGCAAATCTGGTTGGTGTTTAACCTAAGAAGAAGCAGATGCTATTTAATTTCCAATGGAGATTGGGCTGGGTGAGAGCACTGTAGAGCTGTCATGTCATGTGGAGCTTTGGTTGTCTGGTTTTGGTCCTGTGTACATACAGCCCTTCAAACAGCTCATGTTCTGTCTTAAAACTGTTGTGAGTGTGGGGCTGCAGCTGATCTATGAGCTGTGTGTTAAATCATGGGGGTCTTGGTGTGGCCAGGAGGGGGAAGGCTACTGTGCTCTGTTTCCAGAGCACCTCTTGTGAGACAAGATGTTGAGGCTTAGCTGGCTAAAAATGTTCATAACAATCTGCAGCTGAAAGCCCGAGCTGTGGAATGGCTTGTATGGAAATAATATTTTTCTGAATTGCCCATTATGAATTCTTGCATGTGGGATGTTTTGTTTTAGGGAACTAGCAGAGTGAGTAACACAAGTTTTCAAACAGCCCAGCCCTGTTCCCAGCCTTCCCTGCTGGTGTTTCTACAGTTGCAAGCCCTGGGTAGGCTTTGTTAGTGCTTGAATCCGTGATGAGAGAAGTACGGTGTGGAAAAAACCTTTGCTGGAAACTGGAACTTTAATTTTTACAGCACAGGATATCAGGGTGTTATTCAGACTGTAATTTGTTGTGCCAAACCTGGTTTGTGTTAACCCCACTTGGGCTCTACCTTCATGAGGCTACAAACACTAACAACTGGGATAAAGAGACATCATCCATAAGAGATGGGATAATATAAGTTAATATATGAGTTAATATAAGAGAGAAGATTTACCTGGCTATAAGCTGAATAAATGACCATAATAGATAAATCTGGGGATGGATGCTTTTTGTGAACTAATTAGTAGTAAAATATTTAAGTGCTCATATTTAAGCATATGTTGATACATTGTGCTGGCAGCTGAAGCAGGTACAGACCTTCAGTAGTGTGCAGCTGTCTGGATGCAGCGAGCTCCAGTGTTTGCCCTGCAACAGGCTCAGCCCATGTTACTGGAAAATAATTGTTTCCATATGATCCCATTTTCATAGACTCAGCACTTAGACAGGTGCTGTAGGGAAGGATTAGTGACAGCTAAATACTTGTGGAGTAAAAACCAGCCAGAGGGGGATGAGGGCTGTCTCAATCAGGGTGATCCATGTTTGAAAACAGAATAGTGTGCTTTAGGCACACTTTACATAAACTAATGGTGTCCAATTGCAAATATGTCATTTAAACATGGAAAAATGGGCTGTGTGTTTAAAACGTTGCATGAACTGCCTAAATTTTGAGTTAATTTCGAGGTCATGTCTAATACATATTCATTGCCAAGTAATTTGGGAAAAAAAAAGATAACTAACTCAAGGAAATGTAAATGTAAGTTCAAGACTTTATGCAGAATTCTGGATCTTCCTAAATGGCATTTAAGGAAATGCATCTGAAATGTAGTGCCATTAAGTGTTTGCCTTTTCCAGTGCTTGGGTTATTTTAATTAAAAAGGTGAAAGCTCTGTGTAAACAAATACTTGTGTTTGAAATGGATTTGAATGGTATGACTTGGTTATATACATTTCATGGTCTGCTGATGCAACAAGTGTCTGCTTTTTAAAGACAGCACACTGCCAAAAAATGACTCAAATTGCTCTATTTGTTGGCTTTTGAGTGACACAACTCGAGGGGTGCCAAGCAAAGGGATGCACAGCTCCCAGGAAGTCTGAACAAGGAGCTCTTCCCCGACACCCAGGGGCAGGAACGCAGTTGTGACTCGTGGAGCTCGTGTCTTGGCTGCTCACAAATGTGATAAATGTGGGTTTTATCAAGTGAGCTCCAGCTTGAAAGCCTTGATTTTTGTTCTTCATCAGGACAGTGTTGATGAGCTTCTCGGCTGCAGCGTGGCATTTCTCTCCAAACAAAGCCATTTTTGCTATAACTGTGGGAACTGAACAATGTTCTGCCTGAAGCTGGTGCAAATCTGTCTTCCTGTGATGGGCCAGCACCACACTTCTCTGTGTTGCCTTCGTTTTTCAGTGTAGACAAGGCACAACTGTTTGTCTGACTTTTTCCTTCTAATTGAAAAACATCCTGATGGTTTCTGATAGTTGCCAACACGTGTTATTTTTAGCCTGAACTTCTGCAGTCACTCAGTTATCTGTGAAGTATTGGTAATACAGAATTCATTCATCACAGCTGAAATAAATTCACTGTGTTCTTGTCCAGCCCATGGTCTCCTTCAAAATCCAGAAATGGAGCTCCACTAGGGATCAGGTTACTGTTGGATGTGACTGTGTGTATTTTTTGGTGTGTTATCCTCAGTTTCCTGTAGTCTGGCTGTTTGTATTTTACCTTCTGCAGTACGTTCTGCATTTCCATTTATTTGGAAGCATCCAGCTCAACTTTGCTTGCTGAGTCATTGAGATGCTCAGAAAATGGAAGAGTTGAGTGGTGCCTATCTATTTCTACAACAAAAACTGGGGGAGCAATGGGTTATGGATGTGAGCAGTTGTCATTTTGACCACTGAGGTACACAATGAGTTATAAGAAGTCTTAAAACAAAAAAGCCTCCACAACTAAACAAGCCCAACTCCATGCATTTGTAATAAGTCTCTCCAACTCTCACTTTCTTTATTTGCCCTTAGACTGACATTGTTGTCAAGCTCTAATGGAGGAGGGGAATCTAACAGCTTTAAAATCACACACTGCTGTCTGTGTGTGACCTTTTTCCAGTTGATGGTTCAATTTATTTAGGTGATAAAGAAAACACTGAGGCATGGGAAGTCTATCTTCTTGACAGATCTGAGCTTACTGAAACTTTTTCCTCATCCTTTTCTCCTTCCCCACATTCACAGTCAGCCTTTTGTTTTTATAAAGTGATCCATATATTTTTCTTTGAGGTTTAAATGCTTTCTAATCTTTTCAAGGTTTACAGAACTGCACCTGGCTGCTGTGAGTGTGCAGAGGCAGAGGGATTGATGGTTGTAGAGATGTCCTGAGAGAGATATTTGCCTTTTGTGCCAAGTGGTGCATGGTGTATGCAAAAACCTTGGTGTGTGAAGTGTGAGGGCTTGGTCAGGTCTGTGATGTTCTTTTTCTAAATACCATTAAATGTGGTAAAAGTGGAAATATCCAATTTTGGTGAGTCATAGTAGCTGATAGACCTCATCTAGTGGGTAAGCATCCCTGCCCATGGCAAGAGGTTGGAAATAGATGATCTTTAAGGTTTCTTTCAACTCAGACCATGACTTGACACAGATTCCTGGCAGAACTTGATGAGAATTTCCCCCAAAATTATGATTAAAACTTTGAAGATTGCTGCTAAATGTGTTTGTTATTGTTTCATATTCAACAGTGACTCATGTGAGGCTCTGTTTCAATCTTAAATTACGTCTGCCAGTCAGTAAAAAATATTTCTTGAAACAGACTTGTCTTAACTTCTGCTCTTTCTAGAAGGACTCTAAACGTTGCAGAGTTGTAAACCAGGCTGCTGGTGGTCTGCAGCTACTGGTTCAGGGGTTTGCTCAACTTGTGCCATCCCTAGGAACAAGGAACTACAACTCCTGTGAAGTCAGATTGTTTTACATCTTTCCTCCCAAATTCCAAGAAATCTTGAGAGTTGGAGGTTCTGTTCCCTGTCAGGAATCTTTGCATTGAAATGCCAGCATTTCCTAAGACATTGTGTGAGTGCTGCTATAAAACTCTCCAAATTATTTTGGAACAATCCTATTCTTTAACTCCATGTTTTTATCTCACTTATTCTGAAACATCTCCCTTGCCCCAAGAGCAAAACCTCCTGAGCAATGTCAGAGCTGCATATCATGGGTTTTCCCTATCAGTAATATGTTAAATGAAAGGTGTATTAGTAGGATTTTTATTGAGTATCCTGTTGGAATAAGTAGATTCTGTCATGCACCACTGACTCATTTCAATTGGAATACCACAGTTCAGTAAAAGAAAATAATTGAGTCATGGGTTTCTTACTTAAAGTGTGTCTGATATCATCTTTTGCAATAAAATTTTATGAGGGTGAAATGAATTTAGAGAGCTGATTTAATATGGACAGCTCTTTTCCTCTTGTGTTGGGGTGGCTCTCTGAGCTTAAGAAGAAAACAGCAGTTTTGAAAATATTCCCAAAAGATAAACATTATTGAATTAGAAATATCAATATCTATAGTTAGATATTTTCTCTTGGGTTTTGCAATGCTGTCTGCTGAGCAGACAGTCTGTTGGATAAGCACACCCTGGTTTGCTTCAGATAATTTTATCTGTGTTAGCTCAAACCACTAATTTAAATTTTTAAGTGAAGCTGGTGGGATATATATATATGTGTGTGTGTATATATGTGTATATATACATATATATACACATATACATATATACATATACATATATACATATACATACATATATATATATACATATATATATACATACATACATATATATATATATATATATATATATATAAAATATATATATATATATAAATAAAATATATATATATGTTTGGGGGTATTTGGTTTTGGTTGTTTTTTTTTTTTTAAACCTTTCCCAACCTGAATTAGGAAAACTTTCTCCATCCTGCTGTCTGGACAGATCAGTGCCACTCAGATCTTCCAGAGGAGGAAAGCAGTGACCTCTCAGACTGCATTTTTCAGGAAGGATATGAACTGGGACCGTCTGAAACAGCAGGGCATGACTGATAGAAAAATGCCTACAAATGTCCCCAGCATTCCCATGTACTTTTGTGCCAGTGAAATGGCATTTTTGCCAGTGTAATACTTTGAGAGAAGGCATACATGACTAAAATAAGTGGAAATGGCAGAAGAGCATTTCCCCCCAATATCTGAAATCTTATCAGGAATGTAAGACTTGAAGAAAAAAACAGAACAAAACAAACAAAAAAAAAAAACCTAAACAAAAAACCCAAGACAAAACACACAACCTAAAATTTAATTTGTAGATTTCTTGTTAGATTTGCCTCTGGGGGCTCTTCGGGACAAGTGGCTGAGAATCTCTATACAGGTCTGGAGTAATAATTTCTAATATTAACACTAATAACAAAGTGAAGTGTGCACAGCAGCCTGGATTTCAGGGTGGGTTTGCTGTGCCCCAGGAGCAGCTGTGGGAGCGAGCCCCAGTGCCAGTGGCCGTGCCCTGAGCTGTAAAAGCTGCTCTGAGTTTACACTGGTGTGACACCAGAGCAGCAGTGCTGCCACAGCCTCTCAGCACAGGCCTTTCCCCAGGTGCCACAGCACAGTTTCAGGGGTGTAAACACACCCCCACCCGTGTGTGGAATGTAGGTGATGGTGGTGTTAGATCTCACTACTGCCCTACATTGCAGACCGTGTCCTAGGCTGGATTAGCCAGACTATAATGGTTGTGTTATCTCATGGTTTTCTCTCTGCTGTCATTCTGCTGCAGAAGGTTCAGGTCCTGTTTGTGAGCCTCTCTTTGGCCCCAAAGGAGGAATTTTGGTGGAAAGGGGGGTGACCTGCAAGAGCAAGAAGGGCTGCAAAGGAGGGGAGCTTGTCTTGGGACCTACATAAAGGTCCAAATGTGACCTACATATCTCAAACAGAGCGAGGGGTGTTGGAAGTAAAGCAGAGCCTGGCTTTGCATCACAGAAGCCACAAGAGTTCTGAGGAGTTTGTTTTAATCTTTTCATTTCCTTGCTTCTTGGTATTGTTTCTCTCCCCAGTCTTTCCGATCCCTCTGTTACAAAGCAGAGGCTGTCTTGGCATCAGTGTGCATCTTCCAGTGATTTCTGGGAGCTTTGGGTTAAGGCTTTTATGAGGAATTTGGAGCTCAGCTGTGCATTACCAGCACATTTTCCTGAATTGAGCTCACTCCACTGCTTGTGTGACTTGGGTTGAGTTTGACAGGAAGCTGCAGCCCTGGAAGCAGGATGGATGCAGGAATCCTCTCGTACCAAGCTGCTTGTGCACACCAGTGTGAACCAGAAAAGCTGCAGAAAAGCAGGAGGTCTCTGCACTTGGTGGCAAGGAGGGGACCAGGACACAGCTGAAATTGTGGAGGATAAAAATGAAACTTCTAGGTTAAAAATTTGGTTCTCACTTTGTTTTTTTTCCTCCTTTTTTCTAGGTTTGAATTTTTTTCTTCTTCCCCCACTGCACCCATCTCTTTCCCTGCAGCTCCCAGAGCAGGTTCCTGCTCCATTCCTCCAGGGCAGAGGGGAAACTCCAGCAATTCCAAGCTGCAGAGGTAAACACTTGCTACCCTGCCCTGGAGACTCGAGCTGGTACTGGCAATTAAAGACACTGAGCACCTCCCCACTAGTGTAAATAATTGCAGAATAATCACTGCCCCTTCCCTCATCCCAGAGGAAGTGGAATTTCAGCAGAGTAGCACTGAGGTTTTTCTAATGCTTTGCTGCTCCTGTTGGTCTCTATGAGTTCCTAAACTACTCCAAGAACCTCTCCTCTTGTCTTCCTAGGGAAGAACCTTTAATTTCCAGCAGTGTCCGTCCTGTTTGACAGCAAGTTCAGCTCAGCCTGGGGACTTTGATCTGCATTGTTCTGGCCAGTCTTGTCCTATTTGTTTAGAATTGCATTCATCTTTGTTTACTAGGGCTCATAAATGGTAACATTTCCTCCAGGAATCTGGGTGTTGCTGTTGATGTAAATGTTGTATCAGAAGACAGTGCTATGTGCTTTCCACTTTTTAAAAATTACATGGGTATGAAAATACAACATATACTTACCTTTTTTTTTTTTTTTTTACAAAAGAAATATAGAAGTAGCTCCCGTATGAAATAGGGGTAATAATTCTTCTACCCCTCAAGTGAGGGCTGTAGAGTTTCCTGAGAGGAGTTGAGAAATGCAAGTTATCGTTGCTGGATTTCCTGTTCCTGTACAGACACAGCGTTTGGCTGACGTGCTGTGAAATGTGTACCAGTTATCAACGTGTTTTCAGCTTTGAGGCTCGTTCTGAAATTCCTTTTTTCAGCTGTTCTGGAAAAAAAATAATTACAGAGACCATAATTTGATCCTTTCTGACACCAGAAGGACCTGTCATGACGGTGTTCTCTGTGTTTTGTGTAGAGCCTTTGCAAAGAGGCTCCTGAAACATTAATGGCATTCTGATTTGTGACACATCACATTGCGGTGGTGCAGGCTCTGTATCCTCTCTGTTTTCCCAAAACACACGTGGTTTAGAGGCCTTTTATATATTTTAATACTAAGTGGCTGGTTGAGTGGTCCGTGTTCTCCCAGAGGAGCCAAAACTCACTTCATGGATCAAGAAAATAAAGGGCTGTAAGGCAATTTACCATTCAGACTGTTGTGAAGGAGGGTGATTTAAAACGTTGTAGTGGCTTGGAAAAATGGAAAACCCAAAGCAGTGATTGAAAGGCTTGAAATGACTGAGTTAATGTGACAACTCTCCTTCCCTCACTTGGGTCTGCTGCAGAGGTGACTGTGCGCAGTTAATGCTCAGTGGTACCTGTTTGCAGGACTTGCTTTGAAATTAAGAGTGAGACATCATTTATTTAATAGAGACCATTAAAGAACGACTTTCTGATGAAGCAAGTTAGGTGTTAAACACTTTTCAGGTGAACCATTTACTTATGTAATTATCTCTCATTAACATTACAATAAATGTTTCTCCAGGGAGTTTAGCCAATCATGAAATGCAATTAATTTTCAAATACTCTTCAGCAACAATTGAGACACTAGAGACTGAAATCCCTAGTCAGTGTGTACGTTTTTAAACTTCCCTGCTGAAGAGAAGCAGCTTCAGCTCAGCTGATTGTGAAGCTGTTAAACTCTCGGATTTTTAAGTGTTTCATTTGGGCCTATCACTAAGTGTGGAGTGCTGGGCTTGATACCCAGGTTGTGTAAGCCTGGTATCTCCCCTTAGTTTCCAGAGCACTGAGGAGGTTCAGGATGCTGTTCTTGAACTTAAGCCCAGCATGGGGTGAGGATGGAGGAGTTCAAATGCTCTTGGTCTCTGTTCGGGATTCCGGTTGCTGTGTGATACCGCCTGGGGCTCGTAGCCAGCTGTGTTGCCATTTGTCCATGTGTAAAATGGGAGTAACACAAATCTTGTGTCTCTAAGGTGTACGTGGAGGTGTGTGAGTGGAAACGACTGGGTGATGATTGTATCGTCTGTGAACAGCATCGTCCTGCTTAAGGTTACTTAATTCACTTTCTAACCAAAATGTTGTTACAGTTGCTTTTGTTCCAAGTCTTCCTAGTGCGCTCATAAGATAAAATAATCTCTGGAATTCCACCTTCTACAAGTACTTGGTCCAGCAATGTAGAAAGCTTTTTGAGAATGGATGAATTTACCACAGCTTTCAGTTTCCAGATTAGTTGCTGGTGTGGCTGAAATAAGGATCTCTGTTTGAATGGAGCTGGATTTTCAAATGGGAAAAGGAGCAAAGTGATGTTGTTAGCCCTCACCTGTGCCAAGCAGACCTGGTTCTGCAGCTGGCTCTGGTTTTTCTGCTGTTAAGCCTTGGGCCCCAGTGCAGATACTGTTCCAGCCACTCTGGATTGCAGGGGACAGATGGGCTTGGGGCAAGAAGGGCTTACAGCCAGCCATGGAGGCTTCCAGCCCCGGGCATTCGCAGATCCCAGGCAGTGGAACCTGCAAATCTCACGTATATAGAGGTTGAAGAAGAGGAAGAGCTTTTATCCTTTCATGCTTGCAAAATCCAGTGTAGGAAAGCTCTTGCCACTGATACTGTCTCTTCACATCAAACAAATAAAACCACTTGGTTGAATCTGTGCATTTTCCTGAGGCTTTCTCCTCAGCTGGGGTAAAGAGAAAAGGAGGCTTTATTTACAGATGTTGCTTTCAGAATGAGCCTAGCGCTGTGATATTATCTGTAAATACATCTTTGGGCATCAGTCATCTTTCCATTTATTTGGAAACAGGAGATAAAGACTGTCTGACATGGGAATGAATTCCTCCACTCCTTTTTGTTGCCTTGGAGTACATACGCAGTTTAAAATGAGTCCGAATCTGCTGTTATATCACCCTGTTGCTTCCAGCAGAATAGTTGTATTTATTTTTTTTTTGACCTACAAATCTTGTTCCTCGCTGTTTACACTGACCTCTAAACATAAGAGATCAGAATGCTTCAGGTTTTCTGCCTTGTTCTTTGGATGTGCCTCTGAGACCGAGCTTGGTGGGATTCGGGTCTGAGCTGCTGGAGCTGTTTGGATGTTCCCTGTAAATACAGGGCAGCCCGTGGGTTTCAGCAGCGTGGATTTTGTAAGCACCTACACACAGATCACAGTCAGATCATTATGTTGATCTAAACCATTTTGTAATCCTCTACAATCTGGGTTTAGAGACTGTTATTAGTGTCACAAATAAAAGCTTGTGACTTCTTTAGTTCTCGGGATAAAAGAAGCCATGTACTTTCAGGGAATTACATATTAAAATTAAAGCAACCTAAACATGTGGGAATTTGAGGTTAGTTATCCCACTTTTCATGATTGAGCTCTGAATTCATATGACTCCAAGAGAGAAATTGGTTAATTTTTATTTTGTAATTGACCATGTACTGACAAAGCAGGGCTAAAGCAGGAGGATAAGGCATGAAAGAGTCTTTTAAAAATCTTTCTTTCTCAGTAACTTGAAGCTTTAAATGTGGCTCAAAGAAGTGTATTCTATTTGGGTTTTTTTTCTGTTGTGGGTTTTTTTTTTATTATTTTTTTAAACAGAGCATGTAGGAAGGAAACCCCTTTTTGCCCAGATAGGTCACAGATTTAGAAAGGGATAGAAAGGTACTTAAGAGTTCTATTTTCTCACAAATGTTTCCTAAGCTCATGAAAAGCCTCTTCAAAACGATCCCGACAGAAAGTGATTTCAGCTCTTGTTACATCCCTGTGTGTAATGGATATCTTGCCATTACAAACACGGGCAGCTCCCAGCCTCCCTCCTGGGAGGGGAGCCGGGAGGGTGCGGGAAGCACAGCAGACATCTCTGGTGGCTGCATCTCGCCCCCGCCAGCATCCCGGAGCTGACGCCGCGGTTCCCGCAGGTACCTGAAGGAGTTCCGCACGGAGCAGTGCCCGCTCTTCGTGCAGCACAAGTGCACTCAGCACCGGCCCTACACCTGCTTCCACTGGCACTTTGTCAACCAGCGCCGGCGCAGGTCCATCCGCCGCCGCGACGGGACCTTCAACTACAGCCCCGACATCTACTGCACCAAGTATGACGAGACCACGGGAATCTGCCCCGAAGGAGATGAGTGAGTAGAGGCTGCACCCTGCTTTTCAGGCATTAGGCTTTTGGGATCAGGCCAGGTGATGATTCCAGCCGGTTCTTGCAGAGATGAGGCAAGTCAGCAGTAAAGCAGCTTTGTCACATACGTAACATGAGACCAGATGTAAAATCTGGAATAGCAGCCCGTGTGCTCCAGGCCTGCTGCAGAGACAATACTGAGAGGGACTTAAATGGGAGTTCAGCTCTTGGGAACTCACTGTGCTCATGAGCTTCAGCATCTTCCGCAAAGCTGAGGTGGGAAAAACAGCTCAATGAGACAAATGAGTTTGGAAACCCTCTGTTCTCTAAGTCCCTGAGTCCCAGCTCCTGCTCACTAGCAGGGTAACTTAGTTTTTCACAGATTGAAGAAAGAGGAGGAACTTTGTCCTCCAGTCTGCCCCCTGAATTATCTGTCTCAGCTTTTTACCTCGTATCAGTTTATTTTGTCTTTCTGAACTTTTAAGAAGCCAGTAGAGAACCAAGAAGTACCCTGAAAAAGGCAGCATGAGGAAGAGTTTGGGGTTTTTGGGTGTTCTCTCCCGATGACTACAGTAGGTTTAACTGGGGCAAAACCACAAATCTTTCTGCTGTGTGTGTGGCAGACCCCAGCAATTAAGGGGTTAACCCAGTAAGTTAACTTTAGCCATGTGACAGATGTGGGATAAATAGTGTAGCCAAACTGTGGTCAAATATGGAGAGTGTTTTATAGTGAGATGCTGTAAAAAGATGGAATTTCAGTTCCCTTTTGTGGTGCCAGTATAAACATACAAAAATGCTATTTATTGGCAAAATATATTTTTTTTAATTTTTCAACTTGATTAAGTAAAGTTTTTGTGACTGCAACAGAATGGAGTAGTCCCTCAGGCCTGAGGCTTCAGTTTCAACACTTTCTTCCTTGCTAGAAGAGATCTGGAAGGAGCTGGAAATGGGATGTTTGTGGGCTTTGGCTTCTAGATCACTGGATGATACATGGCTCAGACTCAGTGAATGAAAGCCATTGTCATCTAGGAACCTTTGCTCATTTGTATTTTTACCTTGATGCTGCAGTATCTGAACTTTCCCCGTACCATCTTGTTATATTTCTGTTTTACTTCTCAATGTAGATTGTTTTTCTGCCTAAAAGGGGAAACAAAACAAGTTAAAATGGTAGTTTTGTAATTGTCCTTCCTTGTCCCACATCCTTGCTCTTTTCCAGATCCCTGGCAGCCACTCGTCCTGAATAATAAGGTACTGCTGGATTAATAATCCAGTTTTCTTTTAGGGAGGGAAACTCTTACTGGTTTAGGGGTTCTCTGAAGTGTTGAAAGGCACAGCATAAGAGAAGGAGCAGAGTTAGCTAAGGTGGTGTCAACTGCAGCATCTTCTCTCAGCAAAGTGTCTTCTGGTCGTTGAATCCCTCACCTGTGCGACTAAACCTTGTCTTTTCCTCCCCTCTTTCCTTCCTCAGGTGTCCCTTCTTGCATAGAACTACTGGAGACACAGAGAGGAGGTATCACTTGCGCTACTACAAAACTGGAATCTGCATCCATGAGACAGACTCCAAGGGAAACTGCACCAAGAACGGAGTCCACTGCGCCTTCGCTCACGGGCCCCATGACCTGCGCTCACCCGTGTATGACATCAGGTCAGTAGAGCCTGGGGCTCCTGGGAAAAGGGTGCCCAAATGAGCAAGGGGATGATGGAAAAGATAATTTCTGTACCCAAGTGAAAAGTGAGATGATTGAAGGACAGTACTACTTCAGCCTGAAATGAAGTGATGGCGAGATATCCCTTCCTAATAAGGCATATACAAAAAACCTCCAGGGAGGATTCTCAAAGTGGGGGAAGGGATCACACTTTGGAATCTGATGGAGAGGGTCAAAACAGTGCATCTGGAATTCCCAGGGAATGAAGACTTATTTTTATTGCAGTTGCTGTTCAGCTAAAGATGTTCTGACAAAACATGCATGGCTGAAATGCACCCACTTAGCAAATGCTCCAGTATGTTAGTTTTTACACACATTTATCTGACTCTTCCTCTGCTCAGTCTGTTTGTTCATTTACCTCTGTCCCTGCAGAGAGCTTCAGGCGATGGAAGCGTTACAGAATGGTCAGACAACATCTGAAGGAGGCATTGAGGGTCAGTCTGCAGTTGCTGCCAGCCATGCCATGATAGAGAAGATACTCAGTGAGGAGCCAAGGTGGCAAGGTGAGTGTCACTGAGGGGCTGTGGAGCTGGGAAAGTTTGGTCTCTGTGGAGTGCCTGCTCCTGTCCTAAACTTTTCTGTAGTAAATATGGATTGTGGTCATTTCTCTTGACTCATTGGGTTTTTTTTTTGCAGATACGACATATGTGTTGGGAAACTACAAGACAGAGCAGTGTAAGAAACCCCCCCGGCTCTGCCGCCAGGGTTATGCCTGCCCCTACTACCACAATAGCAAAGACAGAAGACGAAGTCCAAGAAAACACAAATACAGGTACTGTGGTCCTGGGTATTGTACTTCCCAGCTGAATGGTGCAGTATATTGGAAATCTGTGGTGCAGGAGGCAGGATTTTGACCAGTAGATAGTTGTTTTTAGTGTATCTCCAAGCCATGTACTGAGAGGTATGATGGACTGTTATTTCTTCCTAGCGGAAAGATAACAAACTAAACAAGGAGTTTTCCTGTATGTAGTAACCAGTACTCTAATAAATGAATTGTTAAATCATGTTACAACTCTGATTTTATAGCAAAGGGAACCTGTGTCTGGCTTTCCCATACCACACAAACATCTGCTTTAGAAAGCAGTGCAGGGAAGAGAAAACAAAAGAAAGTTTTAATCCCCATCTGGAAACAAACTCATCCAACAATGTGTTCATGGTAAAGGATTCAGAATCATCAGGCTGCTTGTTGTGTGTAGTTATGATATTTTATGAAAATCCCTTTGTTTGGATTTTCCTCTCCTGAGAAGCTGAGAGGGCCTCAGCTTCAAGTGTAAACAATTTGTTATCTGCTGCTGTGGAATGCAGCAGGTGTTTCCTTGACTGGTCAGTGTGGGATGTTTCTACTTGCTGACCAATCAAGGGAGCAGCAGCTCTCGGACTCTCTGGGAGTCACAAACTTTATTATTCATTCCTTTCTATTCCTGTCTCGCCTTCTAATGAATCTTTCTCTCTATTCTTTGTAGTATAGTTACAGTGTAGTCTTTTTTAATGTAATATATATCATAATATAATAAATCAGCCTTCTGAAATGGAGTCAAGATCTCTCCTTCCCTTCACCAAGTCCTAACTACCCTAAAAACCACCACATCAGTTGTGTATGCCTGGTGATGGGGATCATGAGGAGAGACTGTAGCTGGACATGCATTCTTAACCAGCTGCTAAAGGCTCTGCTTTTGAGGCAGCAGGGTGTTCTGTCACTCAGCTGTCACTGGATTTTTCAGTGTGCTGTGTCTCCCTGAACGCATTTCATCCAAATTATAGGCCCTCATTTCCTCCAACACAACAGAGCTTTTGTTGTAGGCTCAGTGGGGCTTTTCCTTAGTTCCTTTTTGAAAAACACAGGAGCAGACCAGAAAGCCAGGAGAGAAAATACCAGGGAAATTCTCGCTTCTCTTCCCCACCCCCACCATTCACAGAAATTTTTGAACTGAAATTCCGTATTTAAAAAAAAACTAAACAGGCAGCAATCAAAGGAACGTTAATCTCAATGCTTTAAGGATAAATAGAACCACTAGGGCAGTCTTCAGGCAGCAGCTACGTGCTTTTTTCCCCTCTCTGGGCCCTTCGGGAGGGGAAGAGGTGAAAGCTTCGCTGCTGCTCTCCACTTACGTCTGTGTTTTCCCCACCCCAGCTGATGTGGCTGTGCTGGTGCTGCTATCTGCTTCCCTCTGCTGTTGTTTGAGGGAATGGTTAAGAGCATAAAGAGCAGGGGAAGTAGGTCACAGCAAAAATTCAGATCTGGGAAAAGGAACTGTTCCTGGCTGGGAGAAAGAAAACGGACTTGCCTTTTCCCCAGTGACCTGACTCAGCCTCTTTTCCACATGGCCACACTATAAACCTGGAAACATACTGCTGTAAGGGTATTATGTGTTTTAGGATTAGCCAATTAACTTCTTAGCTTTCTATGAAGGTGCAGTTCCAAAACAGAAACCAGACCCAGTGTCTCTGACACTAATCACATCAGCTGCTAATATTGTTATGCTGGTTCAAGTTGTATTTCGTTTCAAATAGAGAATTAAGCCATGGTTTTTTTTCATTGGGAAATTGGAAGAAGGGGGAGAAGATGCAATAGCAGCTGGGTGGGGGCTGGGGAAGCAGCAGCCAAGCAGATTATACAGCTGAGGGTGGGCAGCCAAACCTGCCCCCGACTGAGGAATTGTAACATCACAGAATGGTTTGGGTTGGAAGGGAACCCAACCCTTAAAGCTCTTCTTGTTCCACCCCCTGCCATGGGCAGGAACACTTTCCACTATCCCAGGCTGCTCCAAGCCCCATCCAGCCTGACTTTGAACAGTTCCAGGGATCCAGGGGCAGCCACAGCTTCTCTGGGCAACCTGTGCTAGGGCCTCACCACCCTCACAGGGAAGAATTACTCCCTTGTATTTCATCTAAACCTATTCTTTTTCCATTTAAAACCATTCCCCCTTGTCCTGGCACTCCAGGCCCTTGTCCAAAGTCCCTCTCCAGCTCTCCTGGAGCCCCTTTAGGTGCTGGAACAGGCTCTGAGGTCTCCCTGGAGCCTTCTCTTCTCCTGGCTGAACACCCCCAGTGCTCCCAGCTTGGCTTCAGAGCAGAGGGACCCTCAGAGCACCTTTTTGGCTCTCTCTGGACTTGCTCCAGCCAGTCCACATCCTTTTGATGTTGGGGGACCCAGAGCTGGATGCAGTCCTCCAGGAGTGGATCAGAGGGGGAGAATCACCTCCCTCCACCTACCCAAAGTGATCAAAGCTCAGAGCACACCTGTGAGTCTGATGCCTTCTCCTGCTTCCTTACTTCCACAGATCTTCGCCGTGTCCCAGTGTGAAGCACGGGGACGAGTGGGGAGATCCCAGTAAGTGTGAAAATGGAGACTCCTGCCAGTACTGCCACACTCGCACAGAGCAGCAGTTCCACCCAGAGGTACAGCAACCTCCTCACTCCGCTTAGAAAAGCAAAAGCATTCCAGTCTTACAAAGTAAATCACTGCGCCAGGTGGGAGAGGATGTGGGCTGCTTGTAGTGTGGTCCTGGGACACAGAGAAGCTGCATGTTGGGAGTAAGCTGCAGTTCAGCTGCTTGACAGAATAGACTGTATGGGAGGAGGTAATAAAAGTGGGGGAAAACTCAAGTGTAGGAGCAGTGTCAGGTATGGGGGTCCTTTGGAAAGCACAGTGTGGGTCTGCATGTGAGCAAACAGCATCTGTTTCCTTGACTGAGAGTTTGTGGTTCATGTTGATAGCACTAAACACCACCAAGCTCTTAGCTGTGAGCATGCCCAGAGCATTCCAATATCCTTACAGAAAGTGTAATTAAGACCTTTTCGTAGTCTGCTTCATGTTACAGTGTTGAAAAGCTTTGTGGGGCCCGTATCTGCACAGTAACCATTGTCACCGCCTGTCAAACTGGGGGGAGAGGGAATAATCCATTTGCTACAGTCCTTGTCAATGGTTTGTTATTTTCCTTGCAAACATGTGGCTGCAACTTTCTGTGCTGTCATCTGTCAGCTGTTTCCTACCTTTTGCCATTTGTAATGTCCATGGAGCTTCCAGTGAGTCTGAGGGACTTCATGGCAGATGGTGACCTTTGGGTGAGCTGGTGTGTGGTGGGTTGGTCTCTGGGTGAGGTCTAGCTGTCATGGGCATATTTTGGTGTTTCCAGAACTATAGTGGGTTTTCCTCTCTTTGAAGCAAAGCACTGAAATGGTCACCCTGAGCTCTGCTGGCCTTTGCACCTCTTATCTATGTCCCTACCTTGCTGTCAAATTTCTTCATAGTACTTCTGTACCTGGTGGTCACTGTTACTTTCTGTTCATTTCTGTTTGGTGTTTTTTTGTTTTGTTTGTTTTTTTTCCCATCCTTAGATCTACAAATCCACCAAATGCAATGATATGCAGCAGTCTGGCAGCTGTCCCCGAGGACCCTTCTGTGCCTTTGCACATGTAGAACGTACGTGCACTACTTCTCTCATCTTTCCTGGATGTTTGAGCTATGGAAAGCTTCTGACCAAGAGAGTTTAAATGTACAGCTGCAAAACCAGAGCTTCTGTGAAGGGTTAACTTTGATTTCTATAAAGTTGTGCTGGTGTGGGAGGTGTTGGCAGAGCTGGAGGCAGTAGGTGGCCTGTAGGACTCAGCCTTTAGCTCTCACTGCTCTGTCTCTTGAAGGATCTCCCTCTGTTCCCTCTCTCCTGCTCAGTTCTGTGGGTGTCAGTTCAGGAGGATGGAAATGGAGAAAGCTGCTTCTCTTGTGTACATGGATGAACTGTACCTAGCTGAATTGCCAAGTGTTATATCTTAAAAAGCTCAAGATAAAATTGCTGATTGTACATAATTTACTGATCCAAAACCAAAAAAAGCTATTTTGCTCTTTATGAAGTTTTACTTGAGGTTAAAGTCTTTAAGTCAGGTTGGAGAAGAAAAATATGCAGCTTTTTTTTACTGCTTTATCTCAAATCCTCTTTTCTCAATAGCTCCCTGACTTATAGGGCATTATTTCAATCCTGACTTTAATCAACCATAAACTAGTGATGCAGTTTTGGTTGAGGAAGTTCTACCTGCAGGTGGTCCTAACATTCATAAATAATGGTTAGTTCCTGTCTTAGGGCTCCTCCTCAGTTGCTGCTCTGCAATCTCACTGCTGAATTTGCAATTATTATAGCAGGTTATTCACGAGATTTGTTCTGATACTGACTCGCTACATGGCCTTGAGAAAATCTCTTTGTTATTTGATTATCCTTTGTAAATGAGGGAATTAGTAATTGCTGCCTTTGACAAGGAATGAGGAGAGTAAATTCCCTACAGGTTGTGCTGTTCCTTTTATAGGAAGCCTTGTTGACAAGCAGTAATTATAGCTGGAGCTGTAGGCTGTAATGGCCCAAAACACAGCAGTGCAGCTACACAGTGGGATCCAGCAAGCTTTAGAAAATGAAATCTTGATAAAGGAGCAGTGTTTAGCAAACTTCCTTGGGTATAACATAGTATTTTTGTTTAGGGATGCCCTAGTCCTAATAAGATCACTACACTTGATATTATATTAGAGTAACATTCTGTGGCACTTAGGTCATTCCAACTTGGTAATTTCTTGTGCTGTCTTATGGATTTGTATCTTTTAGTCCTTCCTACAAGGTCAACAAGGACAGGCCTAATGCAATTAAAATAACAGGAGTCCATTTATTATATCCACTCTTAACCTGGGTTTTACTGATTAATAGCAAGAAACCAGCATTTTGAGGATATTGAAATATAGATGTAGTGTCAGTTCTATAGTTTTTGTGAAGATGCTGGGTGCTAGATGTAAATCCTACAAATCTACAGCGTCTCTACCTTCCAAACCAATGCCACTTTTTTTTTGGTAATGATTTGTACTGAGCAGATGGAAACTTTAACTCCCTCAGCTAATTATAATGCACCCATCAACTCTGTGCCAAGCAAAGAAGGAAACTCCGCTTAGTTCAAGAGAGTTGAATGAATAACACACAATTCATGCAGGGAAGATAATTTTGGAGCAGCATTAATGAGCTAAAGAGCAGCACAGTGTTTATGTGATGACAGTAAAAACGTGAGGAATATTAGATAAGCAAACAAGCCAAATAAGGTTTCTCCTTACTTCTGCATTTATAAGTAGGTGCTTGTGGAGTATTTTTTCTCTTAGGAATATCTGGGTGGTGTTGTTCCTAAATGTTTTGTGCTCCATGGCAGTTGCTGAGCTTTGAGGGGTGTCCCTGTGCTTTGTCTCCCGCAGAGCCGGCGCTCAGCGAAGATTTGCAGCAATCCTCGGCCGTGTCCAGCCCCACCCAGACAGCACCTGTGATGTACATGCCCTCAGCAGCTGGGGACTCTGTTCCAGTCAGCCCTTCCAGTCCACATGCCCCAGACCTTAGCAATGTATGTAGCCCTGTGGAGTAGCCTTGTCCATATTGTGCAAATCTGTGTTTCTTTGAGTCACTGCTCTGTCTCCCAAGAAAAGTATCCCAAAGCCCAGAGGATATGAGGTTTTTCTCCTAGTTCTCAGCTCCACGCTTTTTAGAGGGATCTGGTTTTTTGGAACATACATTCAGTGGCTTTAGTATTGTCCTCTCACATATAAAAATTCCAGGCCTTCCTTTCTGTGCAGGGTTTGTTGATGTACTTTCAGGAGAGTGGAATACATCCGCACATGCAGTCCAACTCCTTCCTGTTTGGAGGTACATATTGGGCTTAGCTTCCAGGACCTATAATTGAAGGCTGTGAGCCAACAGCCTCTAAAGTACATAACTACAGTTGGGTTTGTTTACATATGTAATCTCAGAGCCCCAGAGCCTTAGTCTGTGCATATTGTGTGTTGCATTATAGGATATCCTTAGTTCCCTCCCTCTTGTACTCCTGGAGATGGCTGAACTCTGGGATATATTTCAGTAATGCCCCCACATTGTTGGTAGTTAGTTGTCCATACAAGAAAGGAGTGTCTAAGTGTTGAACAGATACTCAAGAGTCAGATTAGAAACCCATGGAATGCTAGACTACATTTTTACTTAGCTTTTTCTTTTTTTTTTGTTAAGTCTTTTCTGATTGTACTGCACTTGATAAGGTGTGTAACCTTTTCAAATGGTTGGCTGAGGTTTTGAGAAGGTACAATGACATGAATTTAACTCATTTGAAACTGGTCAGACTGAGGTGAACTCATCTAGGACCTCTGCTTTATTTTATTCCCTCTCTTTGAAAAGAGAAGCTGTGTTTGAGCCAACCTAGCAGTTCATAGTTGTCCTGAATTGAATTGCAGGTAGAATTCCAAACAGATCTTGAAAAGCCTGGACATAATATTGTCTCTTACTAAATAGCACTGGAAAGCAATAAAAACCCCTCCATCTTATGAAGGTATTGTTTAAATTCTCTGAAAACTGCAGGGCAGTTGAAGATATCTCCTACTTTTAGGCTGTTTAGGTCTTGTCTATCTCAAGCTCTTAGTCTTTTAAACAGTCTTTCCTAATCCTTGGATATGTGCCAAATGGCAGCACATGTCTGTCTATGACTTCATCACTCCACAGGGCATCTGCATGTAGCTTGCAAACAAATATGGCTTTGCTGGTGATCATTTTATGTGATGAATTAATCAGAGAAAAAGGTCCCTGTAGCAGCCAGCCTCACGTGGCCTGTTCTGTTTTGTATTTGTACTGTAGGTGTGGAATAAATCAGGAACTCTGCCAACTAGCCCCACCTCCACCACAGTGAGTAGTTATCTTTGTGACTGTAGGGAAGCGTGGACAGCAGAATGTCTGTATAAAAATAAAACAAAAACATTGTAGGCTGCTCCTTTTTTTTTTCCTAATGCCAGCCCAGACTGTGCCACATTTGAATCTGTGAAGCACAGTCATGCTTGCCAGTGGAGGCAAATAATTTCTTGTCCCAGAGAGATGGAACATTTGTGTTCATCCAGGTGGACACATTCTCTAAAACTCAACTTCCTTTGCTGCTGTCTATGGCTTCATCTACAGTGCAAAACTAGCCTTGTTGCATGTGATTGTGATCCCTGGTGTTAGTCCAAAGAATGGAAGTGTTGGAAATCATTGGGGTTTTTTAATGCAGCTGTTGATACTTGACTTGTGTCTGCATTAAAACTCCGAGATTTTCAACTGGAAAGCAAAACCTAGAGTATTACATCTAGCTCAGATATGCCTGATTGTTGTGACTGCCACAGCACCTTTCCAGGTTCCACACCACTACTCAGAGTCAGACAGGACCCACTGTAGCCTCAGGAAAGAGAGGAGTGTTGTGGTCATGTTGGGAACCTGATCAGTCACCTCTGAGGCCTCAGAAAGAAAAATGTCACTAGAGCTGTAGGTTAGATTTTGCAAGACTGCACTCCAAAGTAACAGCAATAAAACCATAATTGTGGGACTGTGTAAATTCAGTGGAGCTTTTCCCTGTATGTTTAATGAGTGTTTACTGGAAGCTTTTATGGTTGTGTTGGCTGTCAGTGTAATCAGTCTACAAACAGTGACATGATTGAGCACTTCCATGGATGCCTCTTTGAGCAGTTCCTGCTGTCTGGCTGTACTTTCCTGACACTTGTTCCCTCTGTTAGATTCTTTGTAGGAACAGCAGTCTTGGAAGCCCATCTAATATATGTGGGTCTCCTCCTGGTGCCATTGGGAAGCCCCACAGCTTGGAGAGCATTGGTTTTCCTCCTGACTCAGTCACAGCAGCTGGCAGCTACAAGAAAGCACCGGGGTTTGAGCGAGAAGATCAGGTTGGGGCCGAGTATTTGAAGAGTTTCAAATGCCAGGTTAGTGGGGAATATTGGCTGGAAGAGTTGGGGGGATGAGAAAGAATAAGAAATTGCCCAGTCTAGCTTGAATGGAGTTTTGTTTCTGATGGAACAAAAGTAGGAAAGCACTGTTCTCATATGAGCAGTTTCTGGATCTCTGCTCTTGTTTTCAGTCTCCCTTCCAGCCTCTTTCATCTCACATCTGGTCTTGTCTCCCTTGCTGCCATCACACACCCAGTTTGTAGAAATCAAGCTGCTGCTTGTTTTCCTAACCCCTCTCAACTTCTGTCTTGTGTTGACCCTGGGTAGCTTCCCATATCACTTCTTGCTCTTTCTTTTTCCATGTTTAGGTCCTTGCCAGGAGTTGCTGTGTCTTTTGCTGTATTGTCTCATGGAAACTCATCTTCCCTTCTGTCTGTCCACTCCAAGCTCTTACCTTGATCTCCATGACTTGGTTTGTCCTCTGTTCACCATTCCTCTGGTGTATTGAAGATGTCATGTTAGCTGTCTCTTGCTTCTGTGCCTGTATCATTCAGATCCTTGACTCTGTCCTGTGGCTTCTGTATTAAATTAGAATTCCTCATTCTTATTTGAAGAACTCTCTGAATATTACCCAACCCACATCTCTTAATGACATTCCCTCTTATCCCTTTTGGATATCCCAGTCTTGCCTTGCTGCTTCCTCAGTCTTCTTCCTGGTGTCATGCCTTATTCATGCTGCTCCCTAGTCCTGGAACAATCTCTTCCAGCTCTTTTGCCACACATGAGCTTTTCCAGTGGCAGTTTCTTGCTGTGAATTTCCTTTCTTGGTGTTACAATTAATAGTTTCTCTGCACCTCCCCTTCCAACCTGAGCCCAGCCCAGAGCTTGGTTTTTATTTCAGTTTTTATTTCAGTTTTTATTTCTCACTGGGTTGGTAATTTTATCTTGATTTAGGGGGAGGGTAATAGCTACTTGTATGAGGAGGTGCCTGCAAAAGTATCTCCTACAAGTTCTTTTGGACAACAGTATAAAAAGGGATAAGAATACCGGGTCTGTGTTGCCTGAGGACAAGAAGTGCTGCTTTCAGCCTGACCATGTTTTCACTTTGGTCTGTGACATTAAAGAAGTCAGTCTTAATGAGCCTGTACTGCTGTGAGAAAACTGTGGAAATATCCTGTCCAGACAAGGTCTTGCATAAAGTAGTTGAATTTAGAAGCAGACTCCATGGGTTTTATTTATTTTTATGGCTTTGGGAAAATATGGCCAAGCTTTGCACTAGGGCCAGTCTTGAGCACTGTTTAGTCTAATTAAAATGATGCAGTGACAAATCCAGATTAAGCTATATGCATGTGTGCTCTCTTATCAATGCTCCCTTTGTCTGGCCTAAGGGGGATATGCCTTAGGAAACTGCAAATTGATGCAACACGTCTTTGGGGGTAAAGAGCAGAGCATGCTGTGATCTTGGCACTTCTTGCAGGCACAGCAGCTTGTAACAGTTGTTTAGAAACAAAAGGAAAAACATGTCCTCCTTCTCTGTGGCCTCTGCTGCAAAGGAGGAGTGAACCGAGAGCTGAAGGACTGAGAGAACCCCTGGCTGCTGCCAGCAGAGGCAGGGTGCCAAGGAGGCCCTGCTTTGGAGAAAATGGGCAGCAAGCCTAAGCCAAGGAGAAAGGGGATGGGGCATGAATAGGACTTCTAAAAGGAGGGCCAGATGATGAGCATTTGTATCTGAAGTCAGATCTGTGCTACAAAGATACTGTATTCACGTAACTGCTTAATTATGTGTTTTAATTTAGCAAAACCTGTGTTAAATAGGAATAAATTGCTATTAAGGTATAGACAGAAGTAATCACAGTTGCCTTATGCTAGGCTTCGACAGACAAGATTAGGTGTCTCGTAAGTTTCCTGATTTAATTTTACTTTAATCTATAATTACTTAGTTTTAAAATTCTGCTGTAATTCCCTTTGGCTGCAGTGGGCACCAGAGATTCTCAAATACCCTGTAAATTAGATCAATAATGAGGCATTTAACTTTGTCAGCTCCTGTGTGAAAACATCAGAGGAGACACTGGCTCAGTTCTGCAATGGCCTTGTCATTTTTCCCCTGTAGAATTTGTACAAATAGTTTCTATCTTATTAGACTGAAAAATGCACCTTCTGTCTTAATAGATTCCACATAGTTTATGGTAAGGCTGAGCCAGCAATTAAAGCTAAAAATACTTTTCCCAAGTCCCAGAAGATGTAGCAAGCTGGAAAAATGCTGGCTGCACTGGAAGGACTTGAATGCCACGACCAGGAGGTGTTCCCAAGTCTTGACACACAGCGCAGTAGGTTTGTTCCATGCTGGTCAGAAAACATTTAGTTTCACTCAATTTATGTCCCTTGTTCTCTTTCCTGACGGCAACAGAGGGAGCTGGAGAATTTCAGCCTGTCCTTTGAATGTCTGTCTCTATGTGTGCCCTTTCTAATGTTATTCAGAGCTAAAGGAGACTGCCTTAGTGGTGACATTTTGTTTGCTCTATTTTCCCTTTGTGTTGTGTGAATTCCAGGCATTGGGAATTGGGGCTGACTTGGAAATATGTTCGCTTTTTTCCTCCTTAAAGAAAAAAAAAGCACTTCCAGTAAGACTTAACTGCAGCAGAGCCAGCTCCCCAGGCTGGCAGGAAGCCTCTCAGTGGGGGCACGCTGCCTGTGTGCCCTCCCTCAGCTGCTGACGTCTGAGATAGCACATTTTGTGTTCAGGGGAGTGTCAGACAGGGCAGGGCTGTGCTGGGTAATGCAGCAGCAGCCTTATCAGACACTCACAGAGGCACTCGCAGAGCACAGCTCTCACTCACAGAGGAGAGCCAGCCCATCATGGGCTCCTGTGTTGTGAACATGCTCAGGAGGATCTTTGTGTCCATCTCCCAGCTGCCTGTCTGCCAGGCTGTGACCTCTCTGTCTGCCCACAGGCATAGAGCTGAGCAGAGAAAATGATTTAATGAAGTAAAACCAAGGGAGGAATTCTTGCTCTGCTCTTTTGCCTGTCTGGTTACATCACCCCTCTCCAGCACTCATTTATCTTTGTCATGAGACTGTTCAGCCGAGAAGTCAAGGGGTATCACTTCAGCTCAGGGTGGTGCTTCATGTGCTGTTGGTGCACATCATGCCTCAGTTTCCTGCAGAGATGGTGCCTGCCTGCATTTGGGATAAAAACCAGGCTTTATGGCTGGAATATGTCTGTGTTTCACACTGTGGAGGGTTGGGGAGTGAGTAAACAGGCAGGACTGACTCCCAGCACTTTTTTGCTGCCTGTCTGTGCCCAGAGGGTGGGATTGATCTCCCTGTGCCATGTCACAGCACGGGAGGAAGGGAGCAAGGCCTGCAGACAGACTGTCACTGACAGGCTCCTGAGGCCACTTCCCAGCTGAATCCCAGCAGAACTGACTGATGTTGCCAGGCAAGAGAGTTGATATCCATTAAAGATACAATGCTGGAAGGACCTTAAGCTGAATTTTTAGCCTGGATAGTGGGATTCCAAATGTATATTGGCATTCATGCAGTTTTGCAATTCCAGACAGCTATGGCCTCACTTATGTTTTCTGCCTTTGAGCTCTTATGTTAATGGATGAGGGGAGGATTTTTTGTAAAGTTAGTTTGATGATGTTGCTTTGAAAATTGGTTAGTTATCACTGTGTTTTACTTTGCAGTCCTAGCTGAGAGCTGGGAAGATTTGAGGGAAAACATAATCTACATACTTTTATTTTCCCCAAACTGAAAAAATATTTGCATAATATAACAATACAGCGTGCTTCCCACCATTTCTGGCCCTTTCTGGGTGTTAGATGCAGTGGGGCTGATGAGTTAGTTATAGCAAGGCAAAGTAATTCAGTTTTGATCTTGGTTCTTAGGATGTGCTTTGTGCTAGCAGGGCTCTTACAGCAGCAGAAAAGGCAAATCTCACAGAGACAAGTCTCTGCATAACTCTAGGGGTGATGTCCTGCTATACAGAAAGCAAATTACTTGGAATGTTTTCAGTTTGCTGTGCTTTTCCTCTCCCCAAATTCTCCAGTGCCTTGAGCAGCCCAAGAGAGGAGTGGACTGTGTTTCCCATGGCCTCTCCAAAGCCAGCTGCCAGCCATTTTTAATTTTGCTAAATAATCCCTCTGCTTATCTTATGTTTTGTTTCTTTACTGCAGCAAGCAAAAATGAAGTCCCACTCCCTGGAACACAGGAGCCAGGAGCAACCTTTGTTACAGCCCAAACAGGTACGGAACTGCTGGCAGGGCTCTGAACCCAGCTCAGGGCTTCTAGCACCACAGAGAAATCTGTGGATCCAGACAGCTCTGCAGGGAGTAAATAACAGTCCAGACACCATTAGGGATGCTCAGCTGGAGGGATTACTTTATGAAGATGGGATGATTTGCTGGAGGTGTTATTTGGGAGTAGTTAGACCTGAGTGAATTCAGGGAAGCTTCATAGGGCTGGACTGTGCAGGAGAGAGTCTTCAAATTACAGAAAATTGAGCTGGAATGGATCTCTGGAGTCATCTAAGTTCAAGGATTTGGCAAAGGGAATTTAATATCAGGTTCTAAGTCGTGTGCTGAACTAAGTCTGAGTGAGTGATTGTGTGGCCCATGGCTGTGATTGCATGCAACCTGTGGGTCACAGGAGTTAATTCTGGGGCAGCCTGAAAGATGTGTAGAATACTGGGGAGGGGAGGGGGGACATGGAAGGGAGAACAGTCGACAGAAATTAAAGAAAAGCTGGTAATCTCTCCCCACCCCCAGCCCAGTGGTAGCAGTAGCCATCTGTCAGGTTGGAAGCAGGCAGGAAACAGGTTTGCTGCTGGCTTTTGGCTCCTTCCTGCACGTTTCTGAAGGGCTTGTTCTATAAAGATGTTTTATTTCCTACCTCTTTTGCTTTCCACACTCTTGTTTCAGGACATCCTGGGCATTCTCCCAGTGGGGAGCCCACTGACATCCAGCATCTCCTCTAGTATCACCTCCAGTCTGGCTGCAACCCCCCCGAGCCCCGCCGGCGCCAGCAGCATTCCAGGCATGAATGCCAATGCCCTTCCCTTCTATCCAACCAGTGACACCGTTGAGTCTGTCATAGGTAACTTTGCCTTTTTCACTTATGAAAATAGGGCTTCCTCAGCCATGGATCTCCAGGTGTGAGACTTGGAATACCGTGGCTGTTCCAGTGACCTCCAGTTTTCCGTGTCTGTCAGTGCTGGCAGATTCCTGAAGCTTGTTCTGTGACTGTGACACATCTGATGTTTCCTGCAGGTCATTTGGGATGAAATTCACCCACGGGACCAACTGAAGGCCTCTGAGCCACTCACTCAGAATGTCACATGGTGTAAAAGGGCCTTAGTTTTAGCTTTGTCAAAGTGACAAAGAGGTCTTGGACTAGGCAGGAAATCACAGGGGCATTTTCCACAGTTACAACCCCTCAGTTCTAAATGACAAACTTATGGCCAGAGCTACCACCAGGTAGATTGTAAGGACTTTGCCCTTTGTAGAGTGTAGGACAGGGGCTGTAAGAGAAAGGAAAACAGGAGAGTCCAGAGAGTGGAGTCACTCTTAGATAGGCACAGGATTTTTGGTCACCTGTTTTTCTTCTTCCTTTTTTTTTTCTTTTTTTTCCTTTTTTAATTAAATGTAACGTTTCTGAGGTGATCTCACTAATTTGTTAAAAATAATAATAGAAATGAGTGGGCATGTGTGGGATGGAATTATATTGATCATCATTAGTGATGAGGCATGTTCAAATAGATATAACAGTTTCAGGCATTAATAGCTTTATTTTACCCAATATGAGAACCTCAGAGATGTTTTTCAAGTGTTCCCTTCTCCTGGTATTTCTTTTCCAAGTGGCTTTTCAGGAAAGCAGGGACAAAGCACAAACCAGACCCAGACATGCCATAAGCCAGTGTTCCTGTACATAAGGGACAGACTTAAAAGAGCAGTTTGGGGAAGATTTATGGGATCTGCTGTTAATTAATCAGCTTTTTGTTGTCATATACCATTTGGGAATACTTTAAGACAAAAAGAAATAGGTCAGGTTAAAGAACCTGAACTGAAAAGCTGCCCATGACACTTCTGCCAAACCATCTGAGAACAGGATGGAGAGTAGGGCCCTGAGAGGTAGCGAGCACAGGCTCCTCTGCATGTAGGCTCTTTGGGCCATCCTATCTCTTGAAGTTGTTGGTCCTTTATAACATAATTGGTACCTCTGTGTCTGGCAGAGTCTGCCTTGGATGACCTGGACCTGAATGAATTCGGAGTGGCTGCCCTGGAGAAGACATTTGACAGCAGCACAGTGCCCCACACGAGTGGCATCATGATAGGTACATGAAAGCAACAGAGCTTTCTTTATCTTCTGCCAAGCAGTGTTGCCCAGTCACCTCAGTGGAGCCAGCCCAACCAAGCTCTAAAACCAGTCCCAAAATTACATTGGTTAAAACAGCAATTACAACAAACTCTGGCAACCCCTGAGCATCTTTGAAGTGAGAGCTTGCCCTTACTGACTAGCAGAGCTGAGCTGTTGCCATTGGGCCCAGCTGTCTTGGGGATGTTTCTTGAGACTGAATGGGACTTGCCTGATTTTTTTTTCCTTTTTTTTTTTCTCCTTTTTTTCTTTCTTTTTTTTTTTTTTTTTTTGAGTGTGTAAGTGGACTCCAGAAGGCATCTGATGCATTTCAAATCAGGCCAAATTATAACAATTTGCATCTTAAGCAGAAAACTCTCCCTAGCTGTAACAGGAAACTCACTGACCTGGTAATGCCATCCATCTGTCAGCGTGTCATCATGGTCTGCTGATTTGGTTCCTGTAATGTCTGTCTCATTTTGATACATGGAGGTAGGCTAAGGCCTCTTCTACCTGTCCCTGATGGGTGTCCAGGGAAAAAAGAAATGTCACATAACTTTTTTGGAAGTGGTTGTAGTTTCTGGCTATCCTTGCTGTGTAAAGCAACTGTTTGAACTGGAGCTAACTGGTTGTCTGAAGGTTTCCAAGGGAACTGCACTGCCTGGAGCTGTATTGAGGTAGGAAAGGACCTGTAGAAAGAATATCACTTCCACTTTCCTGCCGAAGGTTAGAGCCTGTTGGAGGTTTACTGTCCCTAGCTGCTGCCAGCCCTGCTGCTGCTGCTCCCCACCTGCAGTGCCTGAGGGATCCTCCCCTTCTCCCTCTCTTCACATCAGGCCTGGGTGTTACCTGGTGACCTTCTAAGGAGGGACATAGATGAGGAGAGAGCAGGGCTGAGGTCTCCCTAAATCTGTGAGTGGCAGGCAGAACAACCTCTGGTGTAAGGGAAGTTGATGTCTTTTGTGGTTAGGCTTTTGTCTATTTGGGGTTTTTTTATTACTGGTAGATCCAGGCACTCAGGTATGTGTAACTACAGCTAGTCACTGGTTTTTAGTGGTTGAGATCATGGTGGTCTTCTCACTACAGGTTGTTTAGAAGTATAAAGGCAGAGGCACATGTTTTAGAAGTGAATTTTTCATGACAAAGTATTTCACCAGATACCAAATTCATCTTCTCTAGACTGACAGGGACTGAGCTCTGCTCAGAAAACCTTTTATTCCTTTGGCCACTGAAAGAGTAATCCATTGAATTGTGGAGGGTCTGAACCTATGTGGGTCATGGGATGGCAGCTTCAGTGCTCCTCTTAAAGGCTGAGAGGGGAATGAAACCTCAGGAGAAGTGCAGGGAATCCCGAGGGGCTCAGGGAGGAGAAAGGGAACCTGACACCTCCTGCTCTGAACTCCTGCCTGTCCACACCTCATGGTCATACATAGCCATCCTCTCTGTGTGTTCTTTGTCCAGGTGGGAGTTTGCTGCAAAGTTCTGCTCCTGTAAATATCCCCGGGTCCCTTGGAAGCTCTGCCTCCTTTCACTCCGCCTCTCCTTCTCCACCGGTCAGCCTCTCATCGCATTTCCTCCATCAGCCCCAGGGACACTTAAGCCAGTCAGAAAACACTTTCCTGGGGACATCAGCTTCTCATGGATCATTAGGTAAATGCACAGTGTGTGTGTCCCATGTACATGCCTGTCTGTGCCATGTAAGTATTTTCAGTTGGCTTTAATTTCAATGTGTTATTTCACTGCTGCCATGTATCTCTTCTTCCCATGAGAGCAGCAATGGGACTAGAAGCTGTTTTAGCAAAAGTCTGCTAATTCCTCATGAACAAGGGAGCAATTCCCTCTACTTCCCTTGTTTTGAGGCTGGGAAAAAGGAGCACACAGGTTAATTGCCTTGCTCTGATGATGCCTTTCAGGGAAAAGAGCTCTGTCTTTTCCAGCACCAGCAAAGTGGTGCTTTGCTGAGTTTTCACATAAAACTCAGAGCTGGGTCCTCAGCTTAGCTTAGTTTAGGTAGGGATTGCAGTTTGCCCTTGGGACTGCTTGTGGGCCAGATTGGCTTCTGGGAGCTCTAGAGCAGGCCTGGGCCACTGGAACTTTTTCTCCTGTTTGACACTCTGCACCAGTTCTGCAGTGTGGACTTTGCAAAAAGTCAGTGTTTCAGTTTTGTCCCCTTTGCTCCTTCCCCTCCTCAAGGGTTTTTCTCCTGCGTGAGGGACTGAATAAAGAGAAAATACTTTTGAGCTTCAGCTGTAGCAGGAAGAACAGGGAATTCAGCAGACAAATCTGTTTTATTATCAAGACATGGGATTACCTTGAGAAATAAAACTGTTTGGCCTCCAGGCTACAGGGACACCAGTTCTGCTCATTTCTGTTTGTAACAGTAAATATTAGTTCTCTCTATTGATGCTAGACATAAATGCCTCTTAAAATCTGAGATACGCTTTAATATTCAGCTTAACCTAATAAAATTATTACATGCTTGTATAAGCTATTTCTGCATGCACTTATCTGTGTAACTGCATCCCCTGTTTGTACAGCTCAAGCTCATGCTTCCATGCTTGCCATTGCTGCTTGTTAGGCTTTAACAGCATTTACAATTACTGTAAGGAAAGACATCAGAGGCCATCTCTACTCTTAATTAGGTTGAGGCTGGCTGTTTGTCCCAGTTTTTGTTAGGGGAGGAAAAATTGCTGTTTCAGAAGAAATGAGTTCTGTTTATCTTGACTGTGTATTTATATAAATAAAAAGCCAAAAATTGCAGGAAATTCACAAATGCATTTAAATAATTTGTTTATAAAAGATATTTTTCCATAAACACAACAGATCCTTTGCTGGGGTTTTGAGAAGATATTTAAATAGTGTCTTAGCAGTTGGCAATCATCTGTTCCATTTAACTTAGTGAATGCACATAACATGTCAAGTGTGCAGTTATCACTTATTTGTATTGAAATTGAGTTAAAAATACCTAGTTCTGGGCTGGTTTCCACTGTGCTAGGTGCAAAATGTGCAGAGAAAGCTTTCCTGCCCAAAGGGGCTTGATACTTCCAATGTGAAATGAGAACAGCAGATGGAACGAGGGAGTTAAAACAAATTACAAGATCAGCCTGGTCAGCACTGTGGCAGAATTTGTGGCTTGCCAGCATCCTGCTTAATGCTGGATTCCCATTCAAGAAAACTGATGTTTAAAAAATAAAATGTGAGTTGGGATTCCATTAAAACTTCTTGCTTTCAACTGAGCACCCTTCAGAGCAGCTGAAATGGATCTATGGTAAGTGGCCTGAGCCAGCAAAGATCCCTTGCTGCTCTGCTGAATGAGTTCATGTTCCTAAGCCCTTGGTGAAGACAATTTTGTCACTATTTGTGTCTTGGCTGGGAAGTCAGTGGTGCTGGGATAGACCTCAGTGAGAGGCTGTTGATTCCAGGGTTCACTTGCAGGCACAGTTTAGCTGCTGTGAGATCAGAATTATCAATTGCAGCTCGATTTAGGAATATTCTCAGCCATTGGTGAGCACCACTGCATGAAAATTACTCCCACATTAAAGTGGAGCAAACTGTGTGGGTGAGAGTCCACACTCTGTCTCAATATTACCTTTTCCTGCTAGTTTTCCCCTGAATGCAAGTGTGAGTACCTATTTTAAGTGAAAGTTATTGAAAGAGTATGAACATTGGACTCTGGAAAAATAGCCAGTTTTGTCTACAACTGATACTCTACTCCTTTGTCTCCTAAGCCTTGAATTTCTTCCTGAAAAGAGAGTTTATTTGAACAGGCTAAAATAGGGAAATGGCTAATTAGTTTTCTTTGATGCTGCTCACTAGCTCAGTGCTAGAACTCTGCAGAGGATGAAGCAGATACAGATACTATTGTCTCTACTTGTTTATAAACAGGATTTTCCAGTTCTGTTCCTTGTGTATGGAAACAGTAATGACTTGGAGCATTTTTGTGACACTGTTTGGAAGTGAGGTTCCTTTTCTAAGCTCCACACTGAGGAGACAAAAGCAGAAGTTTCTTAGGGTGTAGGGTGGGAGAAAGCACCACCTGGGCTCTGTGAACCAGCTCTGGTGGCTGTGCTGCACTGAAAATTGGGAGGTAGAAGCAAGTCAGGGGTTCCCCTGAAAGAAGGGGCATTCAAACTGACAGTCAGCTCTGCTGTAAAAGTGATGCTTCTAAAAACAGCCTGATTCAAGAGCTGCCTCCACTCAGTGTCAGGGTTCCTCCCTGCATCACTAAAGATGAGCGTGTGAAATTTCCCTATGAAGTCCCTCTGTGATGGACTCTGGGTGCAGGGGGATGAAACTGATTCTTAAGATGAGCTTTTTGTCCTATTTGCACATTTTTGAATCCTGGATTTCACAGGGTTAGGGAGGAAATGGGGAAATTGCCAGCACCTGTGACATAACCCTCTCTATTTCCCTGTGAAACAGGTTTAAATGGGATGAACAGCAGCATATGGGAACACTTTGCTTCGGGGAGTTTTTCGCCCAGTACCTCACCTGCATTTCTGTCAGGTCCAGGTGCTGCGGAGATGGCACGGCTACGGCAAGAACTGGATGAGGCCAACGGCACAATAAAGCAGTGGGAAGAGTCTTGGAAACAAGCCAAGCAGGTACTTGGGCAAATCCTGGGATTAGGGAGTGTAACGGAGTGGAGGGTGTCAGCCTTTCAACAGGCTCTTTCTGGACATGGAGGTGATGGACAGAGCTGTAGGTTTTACAGGTTCTCAGCACTCTTTCCTCTCCCTTGGAAATCACCAAATCACTTGGCCTGGTGTGTTCAGGTGTGGTCTTCAGGGCAGCCAGGACTTGTGAAGAGACTCAGAAATCTTGACTCCATGTTTCAGAAGGCTGGTTTATTATATTATGATATATATTACATTAAAAATACCACATTAAAACTATATTAAAAGAAAGTGAGAAAGAACAGAGAGAAAGAAGCATCAGAAAGTGAGACAGGAATAGAAAGGAATGTATAACAAAGGCTCGTGACTCCTGGAGAGTCTCACCCAGCTGCCCCCTTGATTGGTCACTAAGTAGAAACACCTCACATTGACCAATCAAGGAAGCACCTGTTGCATTCCACAGCAGCAGACAGTAATTTGTTTACATTTGTTCCTGAGGCCCTCTCAGCTTCTCAGGAGAAGAAAATCCTGACAAAAGGATTTTCATAAAATATCACAACTACATTCAGGTGCTGGAATTGCAAGGCCAGATGTCACAACAGATGCCCTGAAGTGTTTTGACAGTCTCTCAGACATTTGATCCACAATAGTTTATCAGTATGCAAAGTTCATCCCCTGAATGCTGTGAGCCAGATGAGTAGAACCACAGCCCAAGCAGATGGGATATGTGGAATGAGCAGTGCCTTGAAGTTAGGCTCCAAACATGTTTCAGAATTTGGGAACACGCCAGATTGGTCAGAACGGGTGTGAGGAGAGTATGGAAATTCAAAATTTTGCCTGGGTTTCTCTTTGGAGACAGACCAAGTTTTCAGACTGCTTCTTTTACCCTCTTTGTTGGGACTTGCAGGCTTGTGATGCCTGGAAAAAGGAGGCAGAGGAAGCAAATGATCGCGCCAACACAGCTAACATGGAATGTGAACTGGCCCGGGAGCAGAGGGAAGCCTTGGAGCTGCAAGTGAAGAAACTGCAGGAGGAGCTGGAGAGGATCCACACCGGGCAGGACCCGCAGTTCCTGCGCTCCTTCTCTGACCTGGAGACGCTCTCGCTCTCGTCGCTCTACACCCTGCAGAAACAGCTGCGGGCAAACCTGGAGAAAGTGGACAAGGTGAGTGCCAGAGCCTGGCAGGGCAGGGCTCTGCCTATCTGCTCCTACATGTCAAAGCTTTTTCCCTTTTCTCTATTAGACTCAGAAATCAGAAGCCTGTCAGAGCGCTTCCAGGTAGATGTAGTCAAAGTGAGCTCTAGCTGGCTCACAGGAAGATAACTCCATCTTCTTTGTGCCTGAAGTACAGAGTGTAAATCAATCAAAGCTGCTGTTGATCCTGAAGCTCCTGAAAGGCATCACACTGTGCTGCTTTCCTTTAGCTTCAGGAGATGAGCAGGGCAGACAGCTGCGAGCCCTCCCCGCCCTTCCCCAGGCCCTTGGCCGCGTGCGTGACGCTGACGCTGTGCCCTGTGCCCTCTCTTGCAGGCGGTATTTCAGATGCAGTCAGTGAAATGCCTTAAGTGTCAGAAGGAGAACCGGGTGGTGCTGCCGTGCCAACACGCGGTGCTGTGCGAGACGTGCGCTGAGGAGGGCGAGTGCCCCATCTGCCACCCCAACAGGCCCCACTCTCTGCAGTCGTGACCTCCCGAGGACGCTCGTTCTGATCATATCCTAGAGAACTTTTTAACTTTATACATACGTACATATATATGTATGTGTATATATATATATGTATATATGTGTGTGGATGGGCGTGGCTGTGCACCTGTAGGGATGTGCACACACACGCACATGCACACATGAAAACAGAAAATTAGTTGCAGAGCACTTTTTAATATTTTACATCCCGTATCTAAACTGCCCCTCACCCGTGCCCCACTAATTCTAACTCTTGATGAACTTTGAGAGCTGTTTTTAATACAGATCAAAGGGCCATTTGCAAAGAGTCTGTGTTTCTCCTCTTTTCTATTTAGGTGATAACAAATTTTTGACTATTTCCAGAAGGACTTAGAGTGGGCAAGAGGGGCTTCCATGTGCTTTCCAGAGGAAGAGTTGAGATCACGGGGAGGATCGAGGTGGTTTGAAATGACTTGCTCATGCCTTCGGTCCCCCTGCTCTTTCACTGACCCAGCTTGGTTAAAGCCGTCCTCCCTGATGGGAGCTCTGCCGGGCTCCTGCCTGGAGGGCCTCACACTGCCCATCTCTGAATGTGCAGGAACTTTGTCTGTCATTTAATCAGCAAAGTTCACTTTTTAAATTTTTTTACACTCTTTGTATATTTGTATGAAAAGCAGAAAAGAGGGAAAAAAATTTTCTATTGGACCTAGAGCAAGCCAAGCCCCAAAATTCAGTGACCAATGTTCACTGCTGATGCAGCCAACATGTTCCAGGTCTGAGCAGCCTTAGAAGTATTGCCCTTGGGTGAGCCAAAGCCCTTTATGAAGGAAATTTGGATGCAGAGGTTAGTTCTCTCCAGGCACCCCTTTGTCTGGTGGCTGTTCAGAGACTTTTTACTGTTTCAGACCAGATTAGTTTTGTTTTAGCCACAGGGACCTGATTCGTAGTCACTGCTGAAGTGCATGAACCAATTCTAGGTAGGCTGAGGACATTTTTGTTGCCTGTGTCAGCAGCTCAAGGGTGGTTTGTGGATTGCTGGCTCCAGAAGCCCTGGTGCTGGAGATGTGTGGTGACAGAAATTGTCCAGCAGGACAAAGAAATGCCATCAGCTCAGACCTGCCCAGCAGCTGAGCCTTCCTGTGACTTTCCTTACCAGCATGTCCATTGGATTTTTACATCAGGTGGATTGCAGTAACCTGCTGGGATCTCAACCAAAAGGCCACTCAGTTGACTAAACATTTTTATTTTGCACAGGGATGCTCCTGTGCTGCCCCTCCATGACCTGGAAAAGCACTGGAACCTCCAGCAGCCCACTATTGTAGGAAAACTGAATTTTTACCAGAGCCTCTCAGAAAGCTTCATATTTAATACAAACACGTAATTAGGTTTGTTTCCATAATTCCACCTTTCCTCTCCATGGAAGGGGTTAATATGCATTCCCAGATGATCTCTTAAGTGCAGCTCTGTGTAGTTCTTTTTTATGTTTTCCCATTAACTTGTTTTTGGGTTTTTTGGTAAAAATGCTTTTTTTCCATGTGTATTTTATTGTAACTAGCATCAGGTTTTTTATTTTTTTTTAATGGAGAGACACTGTTGAGTGACTATTGTGGCTATGTTGTTTGGTTATAGCCTTTGAATGTCTGTGCCATGGGGCAGCACATCTGCCTTGGTCTGATCTTAAGGAAAGACCTTTTATTAAAATACATGAACATTTCTCTTTTTTTTAGGAAAAATAAAAAAATAAAAAAAAATTAAAAGTGGGGAGGAGGAGGAGGAGGAAAAAGCCCAATTAAGAAAAAAATTTACTAAAAAGTTTTTTTTTTTTTGTAACTAACTTAAATCATAGGAAATAAACTCTTGAATCAGATCTTTAATATTTATAAGCAGCAGAGCTGATCAGCCTGTTTTTGGCTATGGTTTGTAACACTTTTTATGAGCGTGGGGGTTTCTCTGCTCCTCTGCCTCCCAGGGGCTGCTCAGGGGTGATGCTGCCTTTTGCCAACCCTCTTTTTCCAGATCTGTCCAGCAGCAGCTCGGTGATTCCACCAGGGAATCCCCTGAGATGGAGCTTGTCCCCTGAGGGCAGCCTGGGCTGTCTCCTGGGACTTGCAGTCACAGGGTGATGCAGGACCTGGGGGGGTTAAGGGCAAAGAGCTGTTTGCCCCCAGTTTCCCTGGGTAACAAGGAAAAATTCCAGGCCAGAGAAAACGTGTTTTTCCCTTTTGAGTAAAACAGTTTCTCTGTTTTAGAACTTATACTGAAGGACCAAAGAATTCAGAATTTCACCTGTTTTGTGGCCCTTAAATTTGAACTTTCCATTGCCACACTGCACTCATGGCAGAGCAGCCTGAAGGAATTAGCACTAGACCCTTCCCTTGCCCCCACCCCATCCTCTCTCAGCACTCTCTTTGCACAAGCACATAGACTTTCTCAGTTTTCTCTGGTTCTTGAAGAAACACTTCCTAAATTTAGGTTTCTATCAATTTGTTTGCTGCTTTAAAAAAAAAGGAGAGGAATATTGAAATGTGAATTTATTTTCTTAAGCATCAGATGGAAAAGAGAACTTCATCTTTGCATATTTTGTGAATGTTCTGGTGGGCCATTTAAAGACAATTTCCAAACCAAATGAGGTGGGAGCAGGGGGAAGGAGCAGCATTCCTGACCCACTCCAGCAGTTGTTGCTGCCTGCTCTGTGCAGGAAGGACAAACCATAATCACAGCACTGCAGTTGAGGCTTAAGAGTCTGTGATCAGCTTTTGTATGGTGTAAAAAGAGCTGAAATAAACCTGGTGCTAATAAGTGCAGCCCCTGTCACGTACTGTCAGGCTTCCTTCTGAAGCAGGAACTCCCTTTACAGGACACACGGTAACACAGCAGAGCTGAGGGGGCTTCAAAACAAAAGTGGGGTCCACAGGGTTCCTTGGGGAGCAGCCCAGCTGAACACCCCTGACCATGTCTGGGTCCTGCCTCCTCACGCAGACTCCTGAGTGGATAATGACATTTTCCTCCCCAAATTTTTGGGAGTTTCGGAAGAGCTGACCTTGGTGATTAATTGGGCAGGTCGGACACTTCTGAGTTGAGAGCTGGGGAAGGAGTTGTGGTTGTGTTGTGAAACCACAGCATCCTAAACGTCAATAAACTTTTACATTTTCATGGAAAACCAACCTAGAAGCAGCTGGCTTGGGACAACACTAGCCTGGGTAGATCCAGAGCAACAAGCAGGGTCAGAGCTGTAGGTGAGAGCCAGGAGCTGAAGGATTTTAGCATTTTGGGCTAACAGGACCACTTTGAGCTCCTCTCTGGCCTTAGGTGCCGTAGCCCTGTGCCTGCAGTGGCACGAGAGGGACCCGGGAAAGGTCTCAGAGCTGGAGCACATTTCCTAAAGCAGATCCCACCCCTGGGGGTCCCTGCAGCTGATCCCCTGCCGAAGGGTTTTACACTTTTGTACATCTCTGAAGCTGAACCTGAGCCATTGGCAAGGCTTGTGCAGCTGAGACAATGAAGAGAATTCCTTCCCCTGGGAGGAAGCCCATAACACTGAATGGACTCAGTCATCCCTTGCTGTTCCACCAGCCTCCGACCCTCCTCTCTTCCTCCTTTTCCCCTATCTGAGAAGGAAGAATATTACCAGTGTTTTCCTCCAGAGTTATTATAATCCTTGGAGTGATGGCCAACAGCAAAATAGATGTTACTGATGTAAAACCTAGTATTTTAAAGGTGAAGTATTCCTGCAAAGTAGTGACTGCATTGGAGAGATTTCTGGGGCTTCCCCACTCTGTAGCTTCCAATGTTAAAACAAAATAAATACAGTATACATTTTAAAAAAATAATAATAATACACACTGCAGTATTTCTGGTGGCAATTCTTGCCCAGTCCCTTCCCTGCTTTCCCCAGGAGGAAGGGCACTGGGCAGAGGCGCCCCTAGTCCGTGTAGAAGTTGGCAGAATGGTGATCAGTGGTGTAAAACGTGTTGTTGATTCCATGTATAGAACTGTGATTTCAGCTGTCGTTCTCTCGTACTCTGTAAATATGTGTTTTGGCTGTCGGAAACCTGGTTTAGACTCTTTTCTTGGCAGAGTGAATTTGCATGTGGGGCTGGAAAGATCTCAATCTGTGTCACAGTTTCCAAGGGCAGGATGGATTTTTTTTTTTTTTTTTAGACGACAATAAATTTTTATTTTTTTGCTAAGAAAAAAAAATACAAACTGAAGCGGTGTGTGTGTGTGTGTGTGCATGCGTGCCCCGGTGGATGTGCAGCCCCAGGCTCTGCTCTGGGCCCTGGGAGGGTGGAGAAATCTGGGCTTTGGAGCCTCAAAATAACAGATCTGTGGCCAATTTTCGCACAACTAAGAATAATTTCTCTCTGAGCTCCCCTCCCTTTTCGGGGTGTTGCGATTCACTTTCCTGATGGAGGTGTGGTGAAAGAGAGGGAACATCAATGCAATGTGGTTAAGGTGGGGCAGAGACCTCTTTGGAAGTGGCAAATCCAAAAATTTCTTACCCAAATTCTTGGTCTGGACATGGATTTATGTCCTGGAAGAGCCAGGCTGGGCAGAGGTGAGCTGTGCCTGCACAGTGGATGCAGTGTTTTGTGTGTTGGCACCCAAAAGAACACACCTGGCCTGTGGATCCAAGAATTACCTGTTAATTAATTTGGTCTAATTAATGCTTCAAAGATGCATCAACCACTTCCCATCAGTCCAATTCCAACAATAAACTGAATGGGCCCATTTTTACTGCAGATTATTGGTAACACAATAAAATCAGTAGACCTAAGTGCCAGCCCCTTCCCTCTTGTGTTCTGGCCATCCGCCTGTGTCGGGTTCTTCACCAGGATTAGGAGGATGATGATGGAGACTTCTTCCTCTTCGTCATGCTTGCATTTGCTAGGAGCTGGTTTTGTGTGCTGCAAGCCTTATTTTGTAATGTTTGGGCTGTTCTCCTGCTCCATGGGGTTAGTTGTGCTCTGACTGATTAAGGTTTATTAGTCTTTCTCTGTAAAAGGTGGGATTTCTTTTAGGGTGGGAGAAGACCCACACCACTGCCTGCAGCTGAGCAAAAATCCAGCTAAAACACCTTGAATAATAGTTGAATAGGTTGTTGTGCAAACAACCTCAGAAGAGAGGTCAGCCTGTGCCACCTGCTCCCTGGGACACGCCTGGCTGGTGGCAGCCTAGGGCAAAGTGGGACGCAGTGATTTTTTTAAAAATAGCTAAAAATGATCTGAGACCATATTCAAACCTCCAGCCACATGGAGTAAACCTCATAATAAAGCGTGAGGTGGCTGCCAGCAGGTGCCAGCCCCAGATGAGCTACAGGGTGCTGGACCCAGCTGAATGACACCCCGAGACAGCATCCCCACAATCCCAGACCCAGCTCTGGAATATTATTTCTCTGCACTAAAACCTAAGCCAGCAAATGGCTTCCTTGAGAGCCTGCAGCGCCTTAATCCCTCCTGCTGCGGGCTCTGTCACACAGATACCAAAGGAGCTTTTTCCTTTTCCCACCCCCGCATCCAGGATTTGACCTGAGCTGACCCAGCGGCTGCTCTGCCCACCGAGGGAGCAGCTGGTGCTCAGGCACCCGGGAGGGGGATGCTCTTAATTCCCTGGTCCCTGGCAGCTCCCAGGGACCTGCTGTTGCTCAAACACGGCCACCCCCATGCAGGGTGGGGTAGAGGGAGCTCCAGGTGTATAATTAGTACTAATTGCGGAGAAAACAGGCTCAGAAAAACCCAACAAATTGTTAAAACCACCTGCCTTGTCAGGCATTTTTACTGTCGTACTGGGTCACCCCACATGGATGCAGCCTGCAGAGCTTCCCACCACTTCCAGAGGGACCCAGGTCCCTGGCACAGGCTGGGAGTGATGCCAGGGACCTGCACCCCATGCCTGGGCTGTCAGCTGCCCACAGTGCCTTCTGGTTTGGCTGCCAGGGCTGTGATTCTCATTATTGCTGCCCAGGCTCCAGCAAGATCCCAGGCTTCCAGGAGAGGTCAGTGAAATTGGTGGTAAAATAAAAAAAAACCCAAAAAACCCCAAAGAGACACAAGAGCTATACACATTTTAAAAAAGGAGAGATTCAGCAGCTCCCACCAGACCTCAAATGCCTTGTCCCACCCCACTGTGCTGCTGCTCCCAGCACAGGGCCACTGCCCCAAAGCACACAGCCCACGCACCAGCTTTGTGGCTTTTCATTTAAAATAAGAGGCTTATTCACAAGAAAATGAGGGGGAAAAGAAATTTAAAAATTTAAAGAAAAACCAAAAATGAAGGCAGGTTTGGTCACGGCCGTCCCCAGCCTGGATCAGTCATGTTGCTGACAGGAGGGTTGGGGACATGGCCAGGAGATGCAGCGCTGGCAGTGACAAACTCCAGAGGGACAGACAGGGACAGCCACGCTTCCACATCCCTCGTGTAGTGTTACCAGTCCAGGCAGGCAAAGAAATCCCCTCCAATCCACCTGCCCACCCTCCCTGGCCCATGGGAGCGTTGCTGCCCGAAGGTGAGCTGGGTGCTGGGAGCTGTGGTGGGGCAGGCACAGGGACCCCTTTGTCCCCACACTCCCTGCAGATGGTTCTGGCTCCAACACCACCAAAGTTCCCCTTTCAGGGCCATCTTCCTGCCCGTCCCTCACTCTGTCTCCTTGGACTGCTTGGCTCGTTGCTTGCGGAGCTTAACGAAGGCCTGAGCTTCTTTGTCCCTTTTCCTGGACTCCAGCAGCTGCAGGATCTCATCTGCCAGAGGAGAGGGGAGTGATGGTGGGAGATGCTCCCCACAGCCCCCTCCCCACTCTGAGGGGCTCAGCCCGGCTGCGGCACCACGTACCCGTGGGCTTGGGGTGGGGTGAGGGGGAGCCGGGTCTGGGGCAACCGTCCCATGTCAGTCTCGTCCTCCTCGGTGTCGAGGGCCGGGCAGACGGCACAGGGGGAAGAAGGCTTCGCCCTCCAGGTCGTTGGACCCCAGCACGTCGTAGTCAAACACGGTGAGCAGCAGACAGGCCCCCTTCCTGCCAGGCACTTCTCGGCGGGGATCAAGCTGCAGGGGCACGGGAGCGGGGGATCATCACATCCCACCGCCTCGGCCCCTTCTGTGCTCCACGGGCAGCCACAGCCCCGCACCGAGCCGAACCCCTCCAAGCTCAGGGCCCCAGCACAGCCCCGCACCCTCCCCAGGTGTCTGGGGGACCCCTCTGGGGGTGAAACCCCTGCACACGGCAGCTCCTGAGCAGCAGCCCCACGGCAGAGGCTCCGCAGCCTCAGGGGCTGTGGGGACGGGGGGCCCCGCCGGGTGTCAGCCCCTACGTACAAGTCGAAGGCTTCGTCGAAGAGGGGGTGCAGCTCGTTCCTCTTGCACTGGGTGGTCCGAGCCACCACCTCGGGGAACTCGTGCCGGGGCTCCAGGGTGAGCTGCACGAAGGGGTCGCTGGAGCCTGGTGGGGTGCAGACATCAGCCCCTTCCCCTGTCCCCTCTACCCCGGGATGAACCCAACCGGGGGGCTTGGACACACTGGAGTGACCGCAGGGGGGGCTCAGGGCAGCCCCACCGCACCCCCCAGCCCCGCCCGGGCTCCTGGAGGGTGCGGGAACACGCCTAAGCCCGCCCGCACAGCGACCGGCCAGGGGCGGCTGCAGGAGCAGTGACCTCTCCTGGAGAGCTCCCCGAACAACAGCCGGACCCGGAGAACGTCGCTGCTCACCCCGGAGATTTTTTTTATCTGTGAATGCTTTGCATGATAAAGAGAAGCCGCCTGCCCCGGCTGCTGGCTTGTGCCACAAGCAGCGGGACGTGGGCACTGTGTCCTGCTTGGTCCTGCCTGCCACATCCCACTGAACCACCCAGAACCAGTGCCATAACCGCCCTCTTTCCCCAAATCCACCTCCTTGGACAAAAAAGCAAATCAAGAGAGAGACCAAGCATTGCCAGCATCTCTCCTGACTGGGGCATACCAGGGACAAGGACAGGGGACCCTAGGGCAGGGTGGCTGCCCTGCCCACCCTCACCCACCGTTGGAGTCCAGCGGGATGAGGTTAGTGGCGTTGAGCACTTCCACGTGGAGTTTCTGCTCCGAAGGCCGGTACAGAGCTTTGATGGTCACGGCCCCGTACTTCTCTGAGCTCGTGTCCAGCTGGGCAGTGCGGTACAAGGTTAAGGACACTGTCCTTCATCCCCATCATGGAGGGGATGCACAGGGTCGGGCAGAGGCTCAGCAGGAGTTTTGGGGTACCAGGGTGTGCTGGAATCCTCTGGGATGCATTGAGCCCCCTCCTGCTCAACGCTGCAGCAAAACCTGCTCCAGCAGCCCCAGGACCGGGAGAGTGGAGGGGAAATTCCACATTTCCACAGGCAGGGCCGGTGAGCAAGGGCAGGATGTGGGAAGGGGCTGGGAGTAGCATCTGGAGTCCTACCTGCTGCTGGATCCTGTTGCTGAAGTATTTCTGGATGAGTTTGTGGCTGGTGGCGGAGCAGAGAGCCAGGTGAGTCTCCAGTGTCTGTGGGGAGGGGGAGAGGTGATGGTCAAGCACACAGATGGGTCCACAGCCCAGGGATGTCCTCCCTGGCATCCATTCCTCCCACAGGAACCCAGGGGGACTCCCCATCCCCATCTCCATACCCTGAAGGCTGCACTGTGGAGGATCTTCAGCGGCAGCCCGCAGCCCTCGGCGTGGAAGCACAGCTCCAGGCTCTGGGGACAAGGATGCTGTCAGCCACCAACCAAACCCCTGTCCTTGCCAGGGACCCCCTGCTTCCCCTTGGTACCTTCAGGGCACAGAACAGCCTCTGGCAGTGCTGGACCGAGGGCACCTGCGGCCCCCGTGCTGCTGAGAGCACGGACAGGGTGTGGTGCCACAGCAGAGTGAGGAGGCTGCGGGGGAGAGGGAGGCTGTGAGCAGGAACCAGGGGCTGGGCTGGAGGGATGGTCTTCAGGTGAAGGGCTCTGCAAAGCTCCAGAAGGAAGTGCCTCATCCTGCCAGCCCTGGAGTGGGATGGCCCCAAGCCCCATGGAG